>NW_022631039.1:1221935-1307700 GCF_010015895.1 Lontra canadensis | reverse complement strand
CACACAGACACATGCACACACACAGACACCGATACACACACTACACACCCCTGAAACACTGCAGCAGCCTCTGGGAATCACTCATCATGGAGAATGGCTTGAAGGAGAGTCTGTCACGGACAATCGAAACTGATAGGATCAGACCTTCGGAGAGTGTTTGGGGCACCTCTAGGTCTCCAACCACCCCCCTTCCTAGAGGAACATCACAAGGGGCCGTCCTGGTAAGTCCCTTGCCGTACAGGCTGTAAAAGCAGTTTAGGACTTGTTGCTTTACACGCTGGCCGTTTGGGGGGACCCGCGGAACTATCTTTTTCTGCCTCTGGTGACACAAGTGGCTGGGCCTCTGCTGAGCAGCCGGTTTGCTTCTGTTGCACGGACGCTGGGTCTGCAGCCAGAGACTGCTTCCCTCTCTGGGTGGGCCCAGGGGAGGCTCCAGGCCGCCCCAGGGCTCCACCTCCAACAAACGTGCCGGGTCCGATGTCGTGAAGTTTGTGTCCCGACCCCGCTCCTGGCTCCATCCTTGCTTCCTCAGCCTTGTCTTCTCCTTCGTCTTATTTTCTCTGCCCACGTACTTGTTATTTGATTATGTCTGGCAACTGCATATGCATCTTTGCAAGCGGCCTTGCACCCTTTCTGGAACTGGCAGGCGAACGCATAAACAGATACTGACTGTGGGATTTCTGCAGTGCACCACGGCTCTCTTCAATCCGCCACTTTATGATCTACTTCAGCAGGCACCAGCTCTCATACGGCCAATTTCACTGTCTTTTCAGACTAGAAAATCACTGCTGGGCCAAAGACATGATGCTGATGATCTAGCTAGACGTCGCTTTATTACAGATTCTCGTAATCTCCCCATCTCCTGGGTGCACGGCGGCTCCTCGTAATCTCCCCATCTCCTGGGTGCACGGCGGCACAACCATGCCAAGGGGGGGTGGGGAGTAAACCCGTCATTCACCCAAACCCAAATATTTGAACCCAAACATTTATGACTTTTTATCTATAACCCCCCGCCCCTGCCCAGACTCTCCTAAAGCTTTGACAGGGCAGAGGGAAGAAAAGTGAGGACTCAGGGTTTGGGACAGCCAGTCTCCGTGGAACTTAAGTGTCTTCGGTTTTTGCTGCTAGTTTTATTTTCCTCCAGCTCTGCGATTAGAAGGGACAACGCCATCAGAACCACCCCGTTGTCTTTAAGATATAGATTGCCCTCCTTATAACTCCGCCCCTGGCTGGCAGCCTTGGTGTCCCAGGGCCGGAGAATCGGGTTAACAGCCAAAGCAGTACATCCACGAGAAAGCAGGAGCTCAACCCCTGAGTGTACGCCCCGGTTCCCAGAGTGATGCTGAACCGTGAGGCTTAGGGAGCAGCTATGCCATCTGTACGGGGAAGAAATAGAGGCAATTTGGAGGAAAATCTCTCCTGGAGGGAATGTAAAATGCAAGAGCTCTCCCACGCCAGACCTGGGCTTCTCGGTTCACCGTGGACCACACAGGTGCCGGGCAGGGAGCCCTCCCCACCCTAGAGAAGGGGCCAGCCCCCCACTCCCCCCGCAGTACCCTGGGACGGTACCTGCAGTGCCTGCCTGCTCTGGAGGGAATTGCACGTCCACCAGTAGCTAGATGAGCCCCGGAGGGCGACCCCAGGACACAGTGGCACCGAGGAAAGAAAACCCTCTCAGCCTCGGCATCTGGGAAACATTCTGAGTTTTTCATTCTCTCCTTCTCTTGGGCCAAGGTGTTCCCGGCTTCAGGATAATTTGCAGCCTCGCTGGTCTTGGGTTGGCAATAGGGACCCTGAGGCTAGAAGCCCAGGTCTTAGGGGCTTGGATCCCGTGTCCAGACAGCACCCTGGGACCTGATTTGAAATGCGCCCTGGGAGTCAGGAGCCACCTCCACCCTGAGGAGTGCAGGGAGCCTCTCTCGCGGCAACAGAGGGACCCCACCCTCCAGCCCACAGAGGTGAGCACGGGGAACACTGCCGAGAGAATGTTCAGGACGCTCCGGCAGCCTGGTGGGCGGCTCCCTGGGGCTGGACCAAGCAGGGAACAGCCTGAGCTGAGCCAAGGACTATTTGGCACCTGCACTGGGCTCTTGAAAGGCAGAGGGAGAAGCAGGACTGCGGGGACGGCAGGACAGAATGTGGTGGAAGCCCATCTGCGGCAGCTTTTGTTGCCGGAACATTCGGTCCCGGGATTAGGGGCCTCGAGCAACAGGGCATTGGGAGAGTAAACGCTCATGAAACCAAGGCCTGCGTAGCCACGCCTCCCTCGGCCTGCCCGGGGCCTCCCTCAGTGGCCGAGTGGACAGTCAGCCCTCCTTCCCGGGGGACCATGACTTGCAGCCCGGGGACCGCCGGGCAGCGCCGAGAGAGGCCGAGGCCGCGGGGAGAGGCCAACCCCAGCTCTCTGTGAGTCTGTGAATTTGCGGCCCCACTGGGACTCTGGAGAATTCTGGGAGCCAACTCCCGGCCTCCCTTTGACAGAGTCACTTTTCATCTCTTTGGCTGCAAGCACAGGCAAACGCACACAGGCGAAAATCAGTTAATAACTATGCACATTTTATAATAAATTTTAACAATTTAAGAGTCTGGTACAGCTTTATTATAACTTTTATTTCAGCACACTAATTCAGTGCGTAATAACCTGCCAGAAACACAGAATTCGCTTGACATATGCTCTGAGGGCCAAGATAATGGAATATGCTGGAGAGAAACCTTGGGTCGCACCCAGCTCAGCTCTCCTCCCTCCCTGGGGGATCCCCGAGGGGCTCTCAGGAGTTCTGGATGAGGAATGGGAGCTGTGAGTGCGGGGAGGGACACGCCAGCTCAGCCAGCGTTGCTGGGTCAGTCTCCGGGCACAGCCGGCCCCACCGCATTCCCCGGACCTTTCGGTGGCTGGAAGGTGGAACACGGCACCTTCTCCCCCACCTCCTTCAGGCCTGACCTGAGAGGGAACTGAGATCAGCCCCAAGGAAAACCTCCCAGGTGCCGGGTCTAGCTTTCCTCCCTCCTTCTTCTGCCTCCCCTGCCCACTCTGCACCCACCCGCACCCCTCGGCATTTTTTTCAACGATCAGCAGCCTCGGTAGCATCTGAGTAGCTGAGAAAGAGGCAAATCCGTGGTCCCACCTCCGTCCTACTGACTCTGAAACTCTGGGTGGGCCCCCAGGTGTCCTAACAAACCTTTCCGGTGATGTTGACATGCGCCCGAATTTGGGACACACTCAGGTTTGAGAGGTCGAGAGGTTTCAGGGAGGTTGGGGATGCTCTGATCAAGCGAGATTTGGGCTTAAGCTCGGCCGCTGCTGTCGTCTCTACCTTGCCAGGAAGACTCAGGCCTCAGGGTCCCCACATGAGAAATAAGGACACAGGCTGGACACTCACTACGGGCTCCTGAGCCCTGACAAATGGCTCAGATAAAGCCCAGCGGAGACCCCACAGTAACCTTCTCTTCAGGGAGTGACGGAGTGGCCCACATCTTAGAACCCTCCTCAGCCGTCCCCCCCCACCGTGGGGGGGTGCGTGGCTGCTAAGGGCCATCTTAGCTTCAACACAAAGAAGAACAACGGGGAGGGGAGGGTCCATGACCAGAAACAGGTCAACACAAGGAGAAGCCAAGGAGGGGAGTGTGTGCGAGCACACATGCACAGAATGAGAATTTATCCAGGTCCCTGCTGTTTTCTTTTTAATTCTTAAAATTTATTTGTTTGGCAGGGAGAGAGAGAGCCTGAGAGAGCACAAGCAGAGGCAGAAGCAGGCTCCCCACTGAGCAGGGAGCCCGATGCGGGACTCCATCCCAGGACCCGGGGACCATGACCTGAGCCAAAGGCCAACACGTGACCCACTGAGCCACCCAAGTGCCTCTAGGTCTCTGTTTCTTTGATTTTTTTCCTCTCCCCTTTATCTCTTGACTACCTGTTTCTCCAAGAACATGAGTAAGTCTCTCCTGTTCTCCTGGCAGATAAACAAAACCCCTCCTTGGACACGGCAGCCTCTTCCGTCTGCCACCGTCTCTCTCTGAGCCATGAGGGCCAATCTTGGAACTGCCGTCTCCCCTCAGACCATCACTTTGAGGCCCAGACACTGTCCTTGACCTCCGTCAGTCGGCCTGTGGCCGCCTTCGTTCTAGGACGCTGCACTAGCCGCCTCCTACTTTCATTTCCAGGGGCCGTTCCCCAGCCCCTGGGTGGCCTGATCTCTCTGTCACGTAACCCTCTGCCCTCTCCAGGCTTTACCTTCTGACTGTCCCTCGTCAGGCTTCAGACGATGTTAAATAGCCTTTACGCTTCTATCGTCTGAGCTCGTAGTTTGATGATTCACTACCTACACGCTGTCTTGCGTGCGCTCTCCGAAATATGTTACGGAAATAGACAAGGGGGAGTCTACCTAATTTTTTCAGTGTCCTTCAAATGAAACTACAGACAAAAATAGTCTTTTAGAAGTAAGGGCCAGAAAACATTCATTTTCCTTGAGGAACTAGCATATGATCTCATAAACAATGAGACTCAGGAAGCAAGTCTCAAAATGCTTGAAATAGGCAAATTCATAATATCAGTCCCAGCAGAACACTGGCTAGACGGGATGACAAAGAGTTGGGGGGCAGTTTCGGGTGTGAATGACGTCTATTCCTTGATCTGGGTGCTGGTTAGGTGCGGTATTCAGGGTATGAGAAAGCATGGAGCCATATCATTAAGATATGAGAGCTTCTTGGACATATATTATACTTCAGTGAATTTCTTACAGAAATCTAAGTTCCCTTTTCTCACCAGAAAGTTCTGATCAGTGGTGGCTCCATTACAGTCTTATACAACATTTTGACCTTTACGTGTGCATCCTATTGTCTTCCAGTCTTGCTCTCCTGCTCTAAATTATACTTTCCTTGGTTCAAAAATTGTGTCCTTATCTTATAACTATATACCTTAGGTTTTACTGTATGTGCACATCCACAGTGCTTCATGTAGTTGAGGTAGAAACAGTCTTTCAAGTAGGAAAAAGTCTACTTTTTTTTGTCTCTCTATCCTTCATGCCCAACATATAGTAGTTGTTCGATTAATGTTGAAAGAGAGAAAGAAGAGAGAAAAATTGGGTAAAAGTGAGTACAGGACTTAGGGGTCAGGAAGGGTTCTTTTTGAAAGGAGAGAGATCTGAGCAGATCTCCAGGGCGGTGGGAAGAAGCCGGGAGAAAAAGATACATTGACGATGAGGAGGGTGATCTATGAATCCTGCTCCCAAGAGAGGAGAGGAGGAAGAATGTAGGACGGGGTGAATTGTCTTGAACAGAAGAGACATTATCTTCTTCATATCCTTGATTGGTTTTTCCTCCTCTCTGCAACCTGTAAATCGTTGTGATCCCTCAAAATTCAGTCCTCTCCATCATAATCTGTCTCCTGATGATTTCATCTGAGGTAGTTTTAAATACCATCTGTCCTCCAATGGCTCCCAGGACCGTATCCAGCCCGGATCTCTGCTGCGAACCCAGGACAGCCCACTCAGCATCTCTGCTGGATGCTCAGCAGACGCCTCAAAGTTAACAGGAGAAACACCGAACCCTTGATCTTCTCCCAAACCTCCTCCACCCACAGTCATCCCCATGGGAGGCCAACGAAGCTTGAGTCATCCTTGACTCATCTTTCTCTCACACAACGATCCAGTCCATCCACAAATCCCATTGCCTCCATCCTCAAGAAGAGATAGAAAGTCCAGAACCCAGCACTCTTCACACCTCCGCTGTTCCCCGGGTCCAGACACCACCCCTCTCCCTGGGATTTTGTGTTTTCTTCGATAGTCTTCTTGCTTCTACCAAGCCCACCTACAACCTTTTCACAGCACGGCAATTAGAAGGATCATTTTTAGGGGTCTCCCCTCCACTCAGAGCCCGGTGCTAACTTCCGTCTCAGAGTAAAAGTCAAAGTTCTTATGACCCTCCAGGGGTCTACTTTCCATGCTGCCTTGTCCCTCCCTCCTTGTAGGACTGTACACGCTCAGGGCCCATCACAGTCCCTGCCCCTACCCCCTTCTCTGCTTTCTCTCTCCCCCGACATGCTATTTATAACTTACAACCCCACCCTTCTGTCCTCACGTTTTGTCTTCCCCACTGGATGGAAGTTCGGCAGGAGCAAAGTTTCTGTCTGGTTTGTTCACTGCTGTAGCCTCAGAGCCTAGAAGACAGCTTGGTCTATGAAAATTCATGAAAATTTAAAATAATTTTTTTAAAAATTTAATTTTAATTTAATTTTTTAAAAATTTAATTTTCCCAAGGGATTCTCTTACTTAAAACCCCTGTGACTCTTTATGTCCCTTAGAATAAAGTCCCTTTCTTTGTGGGCACCCAAGGCCCTTTGGGAGCTGGCCCTGCAGCCTCCTCTCTCACGTGGCCTTCCAGAACACAGCCCAGCGGAATCACCCACCAGCCCATCCAGTGGTTCCTCCGCGATTGGCCTCCTCTCCCAAGAGTGCTCTCCCCAAACCCCCTGTTTGGGGACTCAATTTGGGGGTCAATCAAGTTAGAGTAGACCCCACCCTTGTGCTCCGACAAGGCACCGGGCTCTTGCCTGCTCTAGCCTGTACCAGTCTGCCCTGACACCCTTTGTCTGCTGGTCTGTCCTCGTGCTTGAGCAGAGGCACCCATCCATCGAAGGTAGGTGCCTCCAGCCCTAGCCAAGGACACGCTCTGTGAGGTGGTGGTAGTGGGGTAATTATTATTACCATCATCTTTGATAAATATTTATTTAATCAATGGCTCACCTCAGTACTACTGTGTCCCCACAGCTCAGCTTGCCAGTTTACCGATGGCTAGAGGGACTGACTCCCGTCACACACTGGAGTGGCAGAGTGAGCGCCTCTTTCCACCTCAAGCCCTTCCCCGCTTCAGGGTCTCTTCCTCAAAGCATGAAGAAGACGGAGCCTCACACGTCATGAGGGACAGCAGAAGTCACCTTGACGTCCCCTTAGCAATCAGAATGGCTTCAAGGTCACTTCTGGAGCCCCCAGGCACCTGATGCACGTCCTAGGGCACGAGATATTTTTTACTGCAACTCAGATTTCCTCACAAAGGATACCGTCTAGTCCGAATTTATTGCAGTCACGGGCTCTTTGATCTGTCTGGCTTAGCGCGTGTCTTAAGTAGACTGAGCGAGAAGTGATTTCACCTCGTCATTAAAAATCACCTACAGTGAAGGTGAAGTGCCCACACACCATCACGTATTCATTCAATGAACCTTTATGTAGTTTCAGTGCCACTGGGGGGAGGATAATGACACTGAAGAGGGGGTCCCTGCCCCCGGAGGAGGCGCGGCCCCGCAGTCAGTGAAGGGGTCCCCGGAGCTGTTTAAGTGGTTTTATCCTTCACGTTAAGCTTTGCTTAATTAGAGGCAGATGTCTTCATCAAAAGACAAGAGGAAAGATTTCGTTCGTACCAGCTGCACGCACAGACTTCGGTGAAGTTGTTCCATTTAATCCCGACACGCCGACGGTACCCCAGGCTGAAAGTGAGACCCACTGAAGCTTAACGGCCAGCCGGGCCACACGCCAGCGAGCGCTGGTGCCCGGCTGCTGGTGAAGGTTCACCGCCCCTCCAGGCCGTGACCTCCCTCCTCCCCTCCCTGGTAATCGGAACCCCCGCTAAGGCCGTTCCAAGAATATCCAGGGACCACAGAACTGTGCAAAGTTGCCATGTCTACGCAAAACCTGTGGGGACCCATTTACAGCTTTTGAAAGCCAGCAGCCATCCAGTAAATTAAAACACCAAACACACACACACACACACACACACACACACACATACATGCACCATTAAGTTGAAAAGAAAAATGGACACAAAGAACAGTCTACTTAGTCACTCATTATTAATAGGCCCCAGCCCGTCCAAGGACACGGTTGGTGACGTCTATCCCAAGCCTCTCCCTGCCATGGAAGGGGGCATTTTGTGAAGTCTGGGCTCCTTTGACTTCTAGAAAGTGGCTGAGGAAGAGGGTTGACGCAGGCAAGGTGCCCGGGGAGGAAGAAGGGCTGCGGTGTTCGGGCCCCAAAGGGACAGAGGGAGAAGTGCAAGAAGAGGGCCCCTCGCCTTGGGAGGAGATCCCAGGTTGGACACTGTTAGCTCGGGGAAGCAGCCACCGTCCTACTCACATCCCAGCTCCAGGCGACAGCCCGAGCCTCGGTGGAGCCGTCCACGCCCCAGCCGAAAGCACAGCCTAGACGTGGGTGCCACACCTGCCACGCCACCTCCCATGGGCCCCCTTCTCACCCTGCGTGGTGCCCCCACCATCCTGCCTCCGGGGTGGGCTTCTGTTTGCAGGAAACACCTCTCCCTGGGCCTCCCTCAGAAACCTCAGATTGTGACCCAGATCCACTGCCGGGCACAGCGATCAGGAACGCCGCTGAGGGCTTCGTTCATAGGGTTTGAATAGTGTCTCCCAACCAGGGCTTTTCTGCCAGGGCTGAGGGCTTTATCACTCTGAGAACAGGAATCACTCTGCACCCACAGCGTCTGGGAGGCAGGTATCCCGACTTCCCCAACAGGCACTCAGAGAAAGTTCCCATCCTTTGCCAGAGGGTTGGAAAGGGCTTTGCTACGCCCACCAGAGCTACTGTTCATAGGAACAGTTTAGGACCCTGCGGGCAAAAACTCGGGGGGAAAATCCCAGTCCCGCGAGCTGTGTTTTGGCTCAGATCCTTCTCGACTGGAGAAGTGGTGTTAATCATCTGGGATGTCTTAAAGCCCCTGGGGAAAAAAAATCAATAAAAGTGCTTTTTCTCTCCTAAGCTGCTTTCCTGGGTGGGGGTGGCCCCCCGCCCCCTCCCCATCCCCAGCACCCATGAATCATGCTCTGGGGACTCTAGCTCAGGACAGTGAAAATGGCTCCCTCTGCCAGGGCCTGGCTCCCAGGGACATCTGTGAAGTCGTGTCAAGCTGACTGAGAGGAAACCTCTCCTTTGGGTATGACTCAAGACGAGCATCTCACCCAGAAGGGAGATGTGGGGGCGAGAACAGATCAATGAAGGATTTGCAGATAGATGTTCCTCGGGCCTGAGTACAATTTACAAAATGCAGTGTAAAAGGGGATAAATCTCCCCTCTCTGTCAGCCTGCAGCTGATTCCTGAACAAAAACAACTCTTTGCCACAGAACCTTGGGCTCAGCTGGAAGTGAGTTTCCTCAAAAGGCACAGGGAAGGGGTGACCCATTCCTGAAGTCCCACAGCCAGCGTTTCGCGTCTGGCAGCGTGAGGGTAGGGAAGGGGAGACCGGGGGACAGGTGCCAGCGCGGGGTTCCTGCCGGGACAATTTTACAGAAAGAAAGTTGGACACAATGAGTTTTCCAATGTCACGGGGAGCCGCCACACGCCATCGGCAGGCCAACCCGGTGGCCGGTCACTGACCTGAGGAGCGAGTCCACTCAGGCTTATGCCCTTTCCGTGACACCCCGAGGGAAGGGACCCAGCGAGGAGGAGAGGGCTCCGCACGAGCCCAGGCTGGCAGAAACGCCTTCCCCGGCTCTTCCGACCACTTTGGCAGCTCGGTGAAAACTGACACGCAGGGAGCGACCCCCAGCCCACCCCACCCCTCCCCTCCCTCCAAACCCCCAAGGAAACTTGACTTGTCTGCACGGAACCCAGGCTGGGAAACTGGAGAGGAGGCAGAGGGACAGAGGGGAAGACGGGGGCCAGGCAGTCCGTGGGATGATTGATGCACAGCCCACAAGCCCCAGACCGTACCTCCTGCTGGTCTCGGGGGAGCCGCTCCTGGATCCATGGCTGGGAGCTGAGGAGGATCTCTAGGGCATCGGGAGGGAGCGGAGCACGGCAGCTCCTCAGAGCGTTGGGCCAGGGCGAGCTTTAATTAACAGGGTCTGAAGCCTCTCCGTTTTTTGGTAACTGAGCAGATTTAAAGGGCTAGAGTCCCAATTCGGAGGGTGCCGGTGTTGCTCTTCCTGCTGCCGCTGCTGCTGCTCCGGCCCTGGCTCGGGCGGCCCGAACAGCTTCCTGCAGACCTTTGGGTCCGGCGAGGAACCGCAGCGCCGACGGTGGGGCAGCACAGCCCGCGATCTGGGGGCTCGGGGTCTGAATCGAAGCCGCAGGGTTGTGGACCTCGGCCCCGCCCACCCGCTGTCTTCGGACCAGGGAGGGAGGCTGGATTTGCGGGGTGCAGGTGGCGGCAGGAGAACCCTCTCCAGATCTGGAGCGGGATGGACAGTGTCGGGGAAAGTGGGAAGTGAGGGCTCTGCTTTGTGCTCCTCTCCTGACAGCGATGTGCAGTGACAGCCGTCCTGCAAACTGCACACACACACACGCCTGTCCACGCACACATGCACACCTGCCCACGCACATGCATGTCCACCCATGTACACACACCCCCATGCACACATGCCTGCCACCATCCACACACACACACCTGCCCATAGACACGCATGTCCACCCATGCATGCACGTCTGTCCATGCACACACATACACACATACCCAGGCACACATGCATGCCACCATTCACACACACACACACCTACACCTGCCCATGCACACGCATGTCCGCCCCCACACACGTCTGCCCATGTACACACACACACACACACATACACACCCTATCCGGATACCCAGATACCAAAGGCAATGGCCTGCAGCCAGCCAGTTCTCTGACCATACACCTGCATTTTACAGGTAGACACACCAAGAGAAATAGTTGTGACTGTTGCTCCAGAGCATGGCCAGGAGGCGAGATTGGAGAAAGGCGGTGGAGGAGGAAGGGGAAGAGCAAACCCTGTGGACAGTGGCCAGCCTCCTTGGCTGCCTTTCCCAGAGTGGAGATTGAGTCAGCGAGAGCTTCAATTCAAGACCATCACCCTTAGGGAACCTCCGTCCCCACAGCCTCTTTCTCCACACTCCTGCCAGTCTGCCTGAGAAGCACCGCCTCGGGTGGCACCTCAGGGTCTCATCCTCATCCCAGTCTGCCCGACGTTTGGCGTCCGGAGCCCTGACTCTCGCTGATGCCGATGCAGCTGTCCCTGTGCTCTGCTCGACACGGCTCTCTCCAGGAGGCGCGCAGAGGAAGCCCAGCCGCCAGGGTCTCCCAGACTCGGGGCTCTGCCTCGGAGTGAGTGCCAAGGGGGTGTCCCAGACGGAACAAGCTTGGGCACGGGGGGACCTCAGATTCCTTCCGGCTCTGCTACGAACACCGTGGGACCCCCTCCCCTCCTGAGCCTGCGTTTTCTCATTTGTAAAATGTCGGTGCCGAAGCCAGCAAAGCTCCTCCCGGAGCCGGCCAGTGAGGAGGGGACGCGGCACTTCTAGAAAACATGTTCCGTTATCCAAACTGCAAGCTTAACCACATCTCGGCTGACGGGGACGGCACCCTGCAGAGGGCGCGTGCTGAAACGGTCTGGAGAGACGCCGCGCAGAATCGTCTCCAGGGCCTTGGTGTCCGCGAGGGCTGCAGGGGTTAGGTCCGCGCGCCCTGGTCCGGACTTTGCCCCAAGAGCGAGAGCCTCGCAGCGGCCCAGAGCAGGTCGGAGAGCGGAGCCGCGTCCTGTTCCAGCTGAGCCTGGGGCCGAATCCACCCAACGGATGGTCTCTCTCCGCCGAACTCTCTCTCCCTGCCCCCCTCACCCCTGGCCGGCTCGCTGCGTCCACCGCAAGGTGCCCGAGGCCTCCGGCCCACCGCCGATAAAAACTGTCCCCAGAGAACCTGCGGTCACCCCTTAGACACCCGTTCAGTGTGACTGCCTGTCCCCTTCGTCCGGGGAGCCTCGCCCACAGCCTCTCCGCTCGCCTCCTAAAGACGGCAGCCATGGGGACTGGCCAGATCGGGGCCGGGGCTGGGGCTGGAAGACGGGGGCCTGGAACCAAGAATGTTCCCACAGCCCTCGGCCCCGCACGGGCATCTCCCAGGAGGGTCTGCGGAGCCTAGAGAGGCCCGAGAAGGACCCCTGGACAAGGACACCTCTGAAGGGGAAGGGCAAGTTCAAGTCCTGTTCTTCCCAGCCAGCCCCTCAGACCCCCGGGGTCTCTGTCCCGGTTTTCAGGAACAAAGCTGAGCCCCCCGTTTGGAGGCCGACCCTAAAGAGAACGCTCCCGTGGGGGAGGGACTGTGGTCCCGACACCCATTTCTTGGAGCTGTCCAATGACTGTCCCCTCGTAACCACAGCAACCACCGTGATGGCCTTATGGGACCCCGTGGGACGCCACACCCTGAGCACCACAGTGCGAACCTCTCCTCAACTTTCTCCACAGCTCCTCAGAGCACAGACCCGTGAGCCCCAAGATTTAACAGGAAGCTGGGTACCCCTGGCAGAGGCAATGGCTTACTCAGCCCCGTGGGGGGGCCCCTGACTGAGCAAGAGAGGTAAGGTTGCCTGCGGCCTCCACCACCGGGACGTACCCTCAAGATGACCCTGACCTCTTAAAGTCCAAACTGAAGAGAATACGTCCCAGAGAGACACAGGGTCTCCCTCCCATCCTATCTAAGCTCTGCCATGAGCACCCTTTTGGCCCCAATGTCGGCCTCTTCTCCGTGAGTGACGGACGGACGGGAATGCCCCCGCTCCTCGTGCCACCAGCGCAAGCTCAGCTTTATCAGACTTCTGCATGATAAGCTTATCAGAACACAACCCTGGAGGCCCAATCTCTGTAGATGGCAGGAGTGATTTTGGGGAGCCTGGAAATTGGCCTGTCGACAAATCTGCTTCCCTGGTTCCAGCTAGTCCCTGCGGGCGCTCAGCTTTACCGCCCCCCCTGCCCAGGACACCCTGCGATGCTGGGGCCCAGTTCTCCAGACCACTCTCCCCAGGCACCCCTGCCCGCTGGCTTTCTTGTCAGTTCAGCCGAAGAAGGACTCCAAGAAGATGGGGAGGCCAGGAAGGAGCAAACCACAGAGGGATGAGTCTTAACCCCACTCTGCTCTGGTATGGCTGGGACCAGCCTCACTGGTCCTTGGAGGCACAGCACCAGCTCTGCCCACCTTAAAGAAGTGGCCAGTAGCTGCTGGGCCACGACCCTCAGTGGTCAGACGGCCAGCTGTGCCACACTCCTCCCCGACCCTGGGTCTCCTCAGCCATGACCGTCCTGCTGGGTTGACACGTCCCTCGGGGATCTGAGCACCAGCTCCCTCGGGCCCCTCCTCGCCCAGGTGAGACCACCTGTCCTCTCTCGTTCCCCTCGCCCGCGGGATGGAAGCCGCTCTTGCGATTACTAACTCTTGGGGTTATTTCTGCTTTCTCGTTCCTGTATAAACCGGCCCTGTGTACTGAATGCCATCTGCCTGAAACGTCGAGTGCGGTTTTGTTTTCCTCGCTGGACAAGAATTTTCCTTGGAGATCCCAAATTCGAGCGTTCTGATAGTCATGATCAAGTCATCCTCTGATCTTATGACACATCCTCGCACTTATGACGATGCATTGGAGAATGGGAATGTTAACGTTTATGGATTGAGAGAAATTACAGGAGAGAACTAAGTATTAAGATCATTCTGCAGGTCGGAACCTCAAATTACATAGTTGTCATTTATTACACCAATTTTTACATATCAGAAAGGAAAAATATTCCTGGTCTAATTTTAGATCTGCTGAATTCAAAACAAAAGAATCTGAAGGCCAACTTAGGAAGTTAACGGGGAGAAGACGGAATGGAGGTCCCGCCCAGCAGGAAGGCCTCTGGGTAACTCATACATTCCATTCTGCTTGGTTTTTAGCATGTTGGGTAAATGGTAGCGTGTTTCACTAATATTTTGGAACCTGAGCGGTGTAGGCTGTTAGGGATGTGGAGGACTTTCATTCATCTCCATTTCATCCTCTTGGGTGGGGTGTCTATGGTCTGAGGACAGCCTCCTGAGAACAAAAGACCCCTGGGCAGAGCATGGACCAGTGCCCCAGTTCAGGAGTTCCGAGGGAGGAACTGGGGTCTTCTCCTCCACACCGAACACATGATGTCAAGGCCCGCGAACAAATCATGGTCTGATCGCCACCCAGACTCAGACAGTGAGAGGTGGCAGAAAGAAGTGGTCCCCACGGGGCTGGCAAGGCCTGCTCTAAGCAACGGTCTGTCCGGGTGGGCTGTCTGCCAAAACACGAGAAGAGCGACAGCGTGACCCTGTGTGGCATGATCTCTTTGAGCACAGGGGCCAGAAGGGCTCACTAATGCAGTGCCCAGGCCCAGAACGGTGATCACCAAGGCTTCTTCCTTTGGGAAGTCTGCTGTAGAGCAAAAAGGCAGCATTGCAGAGAGCAAAACCGTCCCCTCTTCCACAGGGGACAGGGATACGGATGTGAGGCAAAGCAGCAAATGTCATTTGCGTTCCCTCACATCATCTTGACCTCTTTCCGTCCTCCCAGGACCCATGTCAAGCCCAACCCGGTGTGCGCGACCCTCACAGACCACCCCCTGCACCCCAGTCCTACTACCACTGGCTTCACGGAAGCCGTTTGCAATCTCGTCTGGTGTCCTACAAGAAATTTCTAGGTGAAGCGCCCCACTTCCATCTATCCATAGTGTCCAGCGTCCTGCTGGCATCAGAAGTAAAGCCCAGCCCTTGGGGAGCTCAGGAGGTTGAAGGAAGACAACTATGAAACAATTGCAAAAGAGAATGGGGGCAAATAAGAAATGCACACCCAGTTCTACACCAGTGCCCACCCTAGAACCCACTTACTCTGGGGAACTGGAGAAGGCTCTTGAGGCTGGTGGTGAAGTTAGGAACTGGAAACTCAGTAGGTGTTGATGACGTGATGGGGAGACATTGTTCCCAAAAGACTGGGCTCTAGGGCACCGGGCACCAGGCAAGGCTGGGGAATGGAAGAAAGCCAGCTCGACATTGCTCATGGGGACACCGGTTCATGGTCAGATGGGGAGGTCAGCAGGGCACACTCACAAGGCTTGGGACTTCATGGTCAAGGAGAAAGGAAGCTCTTACAGGGCTGGGCTGGACTGGGACCTAGTGAGGGAGGCGCCTTCATGAAATATCCTTCCTCGATATGGACAATCTAAGGCATCTGTTGTGTAATCCAAGTAAGCAATGAAGAGAAATTGGACATGGGTTTACAGTGGGAGCACGATAAAATTAAGCTTTCTAGAAAACATTTGTTTCCCCACGGTGCTTGGGATAAAATCTGATTCCTTAACAGACCTGATAGGTCCTGTAGATGGGTGCCTGGGTGGCTCAGTCAGGTGAGTATCCGACTCTTGTTTTTGGCCCCCGTCATGATCTCAGGGTCATGAGATCGAGCCCCATGTCAGGCTTCACACTCAACACAGAGTCTGCTTGAGATTCTCTCTCCCTCTCCCTCTGTCCCTGCCCCTTCTCTCTCTCTCTCTCTCTCTCTCTCAACAAATACAATCTTAAAAAAATTTAAAAAAAGAAAGGTCCTTCCGAAGCTGCTGACATCAGTGTTCCTTTTGCCAACTCTCATCTCCTTCCAGCTCTCCTCCGAATTCCTGTCAGCTACAGCCACATGAAGGCACTTGCAACTCCCATAAGAGGCCATCCCTACACATCTCTGGCCCTTAGCACATGCTGTTCCTCCAGCCTCGAATGTCCTTCCTTGCTGCCTTAGTGAACTCCTACTTATCCGTCAAGGCCCTACTCAGATGTTACATTCTCTGGGAAACCTTCTACAAGAACCCCCTTTGCCCCCTATATCTACCCTTCCCCAGGCAGCAAAGGTACCTACCTCCCTTTATAGTAGCAATCACCATACTGTACAGCCATTTTCCTCCTACATGATTGTATCCCACTCCAAAACAGTAACAACAGGTGTTATTTGCCTCCCTATCCTTAGCACTTGGTACATGGTGATCCCACAACAAGCTTTAGTTCCAATGAACGGAACATATACTTCCACATCAATAAGCTTCCTTAAGTCCTTGGTGAAACATGCAGAATTTATAGAACTCACACCTGCAAAGTTCTATTAAAATGTCAACAATCTGTAGCCACTCATGGGAAAGTCTGTTCAGGAAGTAAATAGTCATCTTGTTCATTAGAATAATACACAAGTAATGATTTCTTAATTTTCTTACTTTTCTCACATTAGTCAACTTGTCTAGAGTTGTGTCATGTGACCCTGCCCACAGAGTCAGACTACACAACCCAAATGCTGGAACAAAAGGCCTCCCCAAGGCAACCACTTCTCTAGTCTTGCCCATGAGTTGTGAGATCACAGGAAAGGCAGAGGGTCCACGGCTGAAGGAAAGGTAATTCGTTTCCATGAAGATGGAGTATGGGGGCCCAAGATTTGGAGCCACCAGCTTATAAAAGCACCAAAGTCACAGCACAGACTTAGAGGGAAAAGATGCCCGTCCCATTCTGACTGGTTAAGCAGAGATGAAAATCCCCACACTTACTGCCCCGTGAGACTTTTGTGAACACATGGGATCCATTGCACTGATCTAAGGTGTTGGTCGCTGTCCCCTGGGGGCCCTGAGAAGCTCGGTGATCAGCTCTTACGCCTGGTCCTCTGTCAGCCTCCATTGTCACAGTTACCTGGCAGATGCGGATTTGGTACCGGTGTTGCTCCACGCCCCTCCCCTCCCCGATGGCTGGGCACAGAGCTTTGCCTTCCTCAATCCCCCATGAATCTGAGTTTTGCTCTGTGGCCCTGAGGGTCAAGGGTTCGGAGGATCTACAAACAGCAGCAATGGCCGGAACAAACACGCGCTCCCTGATTCGTTATCTCCAACCATCCCGGATCCCTCTCTCCCCGGTTTCCTTGCCTTCCTCCTTCCTTCTGTCGGTCCCACTTCCCAGGCAGCGAGCACGGCCCTCTCGTCCCCCGGGATACCTTGTGAGAGAACATGACAGAGTCAAAGCAAGAACTGGACTGACGGATAAACACATTGTTCGTGAAATCTGTTCCCAGGGCCTGGGGAGCTCTGGGCCACACGATCCCCTCTAAGTTCTGACAACGGTGTAGCCTCTGCAACGTTGGGTCCCCACGGTGCTCACATGCTAGTGCAGCAGCACCGGGACGCCGGGGGGCATCCCCGGGTGAATTTCCTGGAGGTAATGAGCGGCTCACAGGCAGCTTGATGGACGGCCTTGCTCCATCCACCTGACCTCCAGTGCTAGCACGGCTGGCCACGCCATCTGAGCCTCTCGGAAGACAGCAGTCCCAGCAGGGTGTTCTGGATAATGCATATTGTGAGCGGCAGTGTCATTTCCTTAAATCACACTGCTGTCACTTGGCAAGGCCATCTACTGACGCTCAAAGGCCCAACTTCCTCTCCTTATCTCACAGCCGAGGGAGATGCCAAACTCAACAATAAAACCCCTGGCTTCTAAGAAAAGGAATCAGCCAGACAAGCCTGTATATACAGACATAAACTGAGGCCGGGAGAAGCAGAGCAGAGTGAGGTCCCCAGTCCCGGTGTTCCAGTTCCCAACACAGAAAACCCGCTGTGGGGAGGGTTCTACAGTCAAACAGTGGGGGCTGGGCAAAGGGCAGCCCTGTCAGGGGTGTGCGAATGGCCACCAGCCAGCCCTGCACCATGGTCCTTTCTGGCCAGGAGATGGGAGTCTTGCAAGGCAGCTCGAGTGGAAAGTATTTGGGAGCTGCCAGAATGCCGAGAGCAGCCACTCCCTTCCCCCAACCAAAGACCCCCCGGGTCATTTCCTCCAGGCCAATTATGGCCCACAAGGAAGTTGGACCGGATTTGCGTTTTCCTGGCTGGAGTCCTTGCTCATTTCCATGCAGCTCCTGCACAATTAATACATACTCATCATCGAAAGAGCACGGAGAAGTCGTCTCTCCAAATGACACCATCCAGGGGTCACTGCCATTTTATTCCTGTCCACTGCCAGCAGGAGCCTGGCAAAATCTCCCCTCCCCACCACCCGCTTCTTAATACGCTGAGGTTACTGGGTCTGAGCCTCTCCCGGAGGACCCAGCTGGGCAGAGGCTGGACCACAGGGGTTCACCCTGGGCAGGCTGTCCTTGGAGGCGGACACCAGACCCCCTCATTTCTTCTCGGGTTAGAGAACTTGCACATTTTAAAAGGTAAAGATCATCATGGCGCCAACCTCCATCTCTTCCAGGGACTCAGAAACTCCACGAATCCAAGGACAGCTCAGAGGGGGAGGGAGGAGGTCACCACAAGCCTAGAGGGAACATACGGAGGGATGTGTGATGGCAGAACTGGAATTGGTTGGGAGTGAGAGGGAGCTCGTCTCTTATGAGTCCCTACCTCGCCGTCGGTTACAGCAAACCGTCCCCCAGCTCCCCCCACCCCTGCATAGCTTGTGCAGAACGGGTAAAGGTTCATATGGTCTCCTTACCACCCCGAGGGGCCAGGGGGTGGGACACTGGAAGTGTGAACAAGCCAAAGTATAGAAAAACAGGGATGTGAAGTTCTGTTACATTTTGGTAGAACCATAAATAAGTAAGTGTCTCTTTATTGGGTCCTGTATGCGGCGGGACTCAGGGACACATCTAAACGCCAGGAGAAAGTGGGACTAATATTACTTTGCAAAAAAAAGAAAACCTGTTCCTATTTTTTTTAAAGATTTTCTTTATTTATTTGACAGAGTGAGAGAGATCGCAAGGAGGCAGAGAGGCAGACAGAGGGGGAGGGGGAAGCAGGCTCCCTGCTGAGCAGAGAGCCCGATGTGGGGCTCGATCCCAGGACCCTGAGATCATGACCTGAGCCAAAGGCAGAGGCTTAAGCCACTGAGCCACTCAGGTGCCCAAACCTGTTTCTATTTTGCATATTATCATCTCCCAGCCCACCTGGACCACAGCTCCCACAACAGTAGTAATAATATGAGAAGGAGGAGGCAGAGGGAGAGGAGGAAGAGGGAAAGGAAGGGGACGAGGCGAGTACGATCCCTCCCTCGAACGCATATTGCAGTGGTGGCATATCCAGCCCCAGGGCGCCGCGTTGCTGGCCCACTTGCTCATGCTAATCCTGCGTGCTCCTGCCCCTTTCCTCTTGCCCTGTTCCGTGAGGCCAGCCTCTGCAGCTAAACCTTTCTTAGCATTTCTTTCTCTTTTTTTCACACTTTTTCAAAGATTCTATTTACATATTTGAGAGAGAGCACAAGCAGGGGGAGGGGCGGAGGGAGAAGGAGGCTCCCCGCTGAGCAGGGAGCTCAACACGGGGCTCGACCCCAGGACCCCGGGATCATGACCTGAGCTGAAGGCAGACGCTTAACTGACTGAGCCCCCTGGGTGCCCCCTTTCTTTTCATTTCTAAGCCCATCCGAGGTTGCTCGTTGGACAAGACCAGCCCAGACTCTGACTGAGGCCGCCCCAGGTAACACTGCAGCCCGAACAGCTCCAGCTTTGGGAAGTCACCATTCCAGGAGACTTGGAGCAATGTCCCCAGCTCCCTTCTTCCGCCACAAGAAGAACAGACACTGTTAGGCTTATGAATCCCCTTGGATTCCTACATTTTAGTCCTTGAAATAGAAGTCATCACATAGCAAAGGCTAAAAACAGAAACCACCAGTGTCCTATATCCCAAACAGAGACCCATCCCAGAGAATCGCCTAGACAGCAATCAGGAATGGTACGACAGATGTCAGCCCCTGAGGGATTCTGAGAACTGCCCGTCCCTCTTGATGTCTCCACAGCTGCCCAGGGACCCAGGAGTGTGTCTACACGTACTCCCGATCCAGCTAATGCGTCGGAGTCCAGGCTCCAGAACCCGAATGTCCTGGACAAACCACAGAAGGACACCTCAGATGCCTCTCTCCGGTGTTCCCAGACCTTCAGAAAGAGGAGAGGATTTGGAGAATCAGGGTGCCGATGGACATGTTTCTGGGTAAATTTTATTTGTTCTTTGTGGCTGAAATCAGACATCACCTCATCCAGGAAGTCTTCTTTCATGCACAAGGTTAGGATCCCATTCTCTCTGCCCTCGAAGCATCCTGGGCTTCCCACCTAGGCTTATTGCACTATCCTGTAAGTTCCCAGAGACTTCTCTGCTTCCCAAAACAAACTGGATTCTGTGCTTTTGAGCCCAGGGGCTGTGTCTCACCAGTCCCTCGGGAAGGCTGGCGCAGTGACCTCCTGTGTTTGCTAGTGGCCTGGACCCCCTTAACCATACATTTGAGTTTTAAGACCTGGGTTGTGCCTATTTGCACCAAGATTAACTTATTTCCACACATCTCACCCTTAATTGCTGCTAGGGGAGTGAGAAGTGGGAATTGAAAACAGACCTCTCCAAGGCCAAACCAATAGAAGAAGGTTTTGTAATGTCACAGTCAAGGTCGGGAAAGAGACAGACACTCTTCCAGCATAATAGAGTCCAAAAATTACGCTAGCAGGAAGACATGACCTTTGTATGTAGATCACTGGAGTCTAAAACACTTGCAGTATGACTGATTTGTTGTTTAGAGTAGTTTGGGATGATCATTAGAGGAAAAGAAAAAAAAAGAAAAAAAACAAGTTTCCTGCGCAGAGAATGGTCCCCTCTCTTTTCTCCTCTGACTTCTAGGATCGAAGTCTCCCCCTCACTCTGAGCCCAGTAAAATGAATGGAGAATTTAATATAATGACGAGCGGGGACACCCCACCCAAGGGACTCATCCTAGCCCAGGAAAGGAAGAAAACAAAATGAAGCGAAGATGAACATTCAAAAACAAACAAACAAACAAAAAAATAGGTTTAAGTGAGAGATCTGTCAACCAAGAGGACCTCCATGTGGGGGCCAACACCCTAAAGGTCTGGACAGGGAAGCCCCACTCTTGGTATGAGGCAAGAGTTTGAGCTACTTAGTTTGAAGCCACAGTGGCTGTCCCCCAACGTGTTACCATGGCCGTTCCGTATAGTCTAGATTCCGTCACACGGACCTGGACTGAAGCACACACTGAACTTTCCTTGAGGTCACGTGTGAGTCGTACACGTGTGTACACACGTGAACAGACACTTGCCTGGCAAAGGAAGAGAGAAGATTAGCCCTCCCTCCCCAGTCAACCGCGGGCACCTAAGATACCTCTAGGGTCCCTGACAGGGAGGTAGGCGACATCCGGAGGAGGACATCCAGCCCCCAGGGAGCCCACAGTCCAGTAGTTGGGGGGGTGAGAGGTCATCAGGCATCTACACTGGGGTACAGAAAGTGCTATGTGGAGGTGCCTGTGTGCTTTGGGGACACGGAGAAAGGGCACCTTAGGGCTTAGGAAGATTTTCTGGAGAAGGTGATATCTGCGTCGGGCTCGGACGATCAAGGAGAAGTTAGCCAGAAGCATGTCCCCAAAATACCTCACCCCACCCCCTAACGCTGGAGAACAGCTGCGAGCCTTCCCGTGGGTCCCAGACAAGGACGCCCATGCAGAGTCACACACAACTCAGTGTGTCCAAGTCTGTCTGTTCCCCTCGTGGGGCCCCACAGCTGACAGCCCCTCGCGCGTACCTGTGTTCCCGGAGGCGGTCCCCAATCCTTTCCCCGGGGCTGCCTGAGCGGTCCCAGCGCCGTGAGCTGGGGTGAGGATATGGGTTGGCAGCGTCCACACAGCCGGCAGCCGCGCCCCGGAGCCGGCCTGGCTTGGCCCCTTGGAGCCCGCCGAGGTCGTGCCAGACACGGGCTAGGCTGCCGGCTCAGACTGCGGGCGGGAGAGGCTGCGAGCATCCTGGAGCCCGGCCAGGCCTCTCCGGCGCGGCAAGCAGGTGGAGGAGGAGCTGGAGAGAGCCTGGTAGCAACCCGAGAGCATCACATTAACTCCCAAGGAGCCGTGACAGCAGCAGGCTGCCCGCCACCCCCAGGGCCGCCGCATACCCCCGCCCGGGCTGGGACGGGAGTGTGTCCCTCACTGTCGTCCCCCAGACGTGCTCCTGATGAACTTGTGGCTGAGATCGGGGCTGGACCCCCACCCAGCAACACCCCCGGGCAGAGTCCGCCGCTGTGCCACCGACTCTTGTCTCACTCTAGGCTTTTCAGAAAACATCATTTTTATTGAGGTAAAATTCACGTAACATAAAACAAATCATTGTAAAGTGAACATTGCAGTGGCATTGAACACATCCACGATGCTGCTCGAGTACCGCCTCCACCTGGCTGTGAAATAATGTCCTCGTCCGGAAAGGAAACCCTGCACCTGCGGAACACTGGTATTTCGTCCCCCTCTGCTCCCGGCACCTGAACAGCACAGTCCGCTCTGTCTCTGTAGACGTGTCTACTCTGGATACTTCACTTAAATGTGTCATACAGTATGTGACACTCTGGGTCTGGTTTCCTTCACTCACCAGACTGTTTTCTAGGTTCATTCACATTGTCGCACATATTAGGACCCTCATTCCTTTTTATGATCAAATAATATTCCATTGTATATATGCACCAAAATTTGTTTGCCTCTTGTTGATGGACATTTGGGTTGTACCTACCTTTTGGCTCTTGCGAATAGCACCCCTGTAAATATTTGCACGCTCGTTCTCCGTTCTTTGGGATACAGATCTAAGAGTGGAACTGCAGTAACTGTAGTTTAAGTTTAGTCTAAGAGTGGTCATGCAGTAGTTGTAGGTTTAACCTAATTTAAACATATGTTTGATATGTTTTTCACAGCTGTTGAACCATTTTATATTCCTACCAGCAATATGTAGAGTTCCAGTATCTGCACATTGTCTCCAAAACATCTTTTTTTTCCCATAATAACCACTTCGTAGCTGTGAAGAGCTATCTCATTAGGCTTTTGACTTGCATTTCTTTAATGACTAATGATGTTGAACATTTTTCATGTGTTTGTTGGCCATTTATATATCTTCTTTGGAGAAATGTCTATTCAGATCTCTTTACCGTTTTTTTAAACTAGGTTGTGTTTTTGTTGTTGAGTTGTAAGAGTTCTTTGTATATTCTAGATACAAGACCCTGATCAGACATATGATATGCGAGTATTTTCTCCCATTTTGTAGGTTGTCTTTTCATTTATTTGATAATATTCTTTTTTTTTTTAAGATCTGGAGCACATTTTTAATAAAGTTTTTTATCTTTATTTCAGTATCGTTAACATACAGTATTATACTGGTTTCAGGGGTATAATTCCACATATCACCCAATGCTCATCGTGAAAATTTTGATGAAGTACAATTTATGTTTTGCTTTTGTTGCCTGCACTTCCTGTGTCATATCTAAAACTTCATTGCCAAATCTGAGGTCATGAATATTTGCCCCTTATGTTTTCTTCTGAGTCTTATGGTTTTAGTTCTGGGTTTTGTTTTTGTTTTTTTTTTTAAGATTTATTTATTTATTTGAAAGAGAGAGCATGTTCACGCACACAGTGGGGAAGAACGGAGGGAGAAAGAGTCTTAAGCAGACTCTGTGTTGAGTGAGGACCCCAACGTGGGGCTCCATCTCACAACCCAGAGATCATGACCTGAGCCAAAACCAAGAGTCAGATGCTTAATTGACTGCACTACCCAGGTGCCCCTGGTTTTAGTTCTTACACTTAAGTCTTTGAACCATTTTGAGCTAATTTTTGTGTATGGTGTGAGGAAGGGGTCCAATCTCATTCTTTTTCAAGTAAATTTCTGATTATCCCAGCACGATTTGTTGAAAAGACTATTCTTTTCCCACTGAATGATCTTGACATCCTTTTCAAAATACATTGGCCATAGATGCATGGGTTTATTTCTAGGTCCTCTATTCTATTCTATTGATACAGCTACCTATCCTGTCCCAATACCACACTGCTTTGATGACTGTAGCTTCATAATACACTACAAAATCTCTTTCCTTAATCTTGCCTAAACTCAGTCAAGAGGAGGTGACCTGAATCAGTATTCCTTCTCCTAACTGGTTAACTCATAAGCAACCCCTTATTCTCAAATGTCCTTTGAAACTCTGGAATATGAGGCTAATTCTGAAGTCAGGGTAGAAGTAGAGAGAGGGAAGAGGGAGAGTCATGAGAAACACTGTAAAAATTTTCCCCTTCGGGGGGAGGATGGGCAAGATGGAAAAGGGGAGTGGGAGTTATAGGCTTTCAGATATGAAATGAATAAATAACAGGGATAAAAGACACAGCATAGAGAGTACACTCAATGATATTGTGCTACCATTGTATGGTCGGTCACGGATGGTAGCTACACTTGTGGTGAACATAGCATATTGTATTGTGTTGCATCATTGTGTTGCACACTCGAAATTAATGTAACACTGTATGTCAACTGTACCTCAGTAAATAAATGGACAAATAAACAAAATCTCCCCCTTTCATTCCACATTAAAAAGGAAGAACATAATGTAGCAAAAAGAATATGGGCATGAATGGGTTTCAAGCCCAACTCTGAAGTTATTAGTTATGTGGTGTTGGGCAACTTGTCCTCTCTGGCCCTTGGTTTTCTCATGTAGAAAATGGACTGTTATGAGAACTGGATATGTGCCATAATGCACATAAAGCATTTGGCCCAGAGATCCTGCTCAAAAAATAGCACAGCATGGAATTGGGAAATGACCGTGGAAACATGGCGTATCCTGACTACTGCGAGATCTGATCTTACATACCTGCTCTGGAAGGGTGTGCAAGGAGGATAGGTTCCTTGACTGCTTTTAATCCGTCGCAGGCACACACACCCTAAGTTGGGCCAGGCATAGAAGAGACATCAGTTTTTTTACACGTCCTTACTTTCTTTCCTGTAAATGAGCTCCTTGATTAATTAATTTGTAAAAAGTGTTATGTGGGATACCATAATAGTGACTAAAGCTTTCTGTAAGTCCACAAGCAATGTTGCCAGAAGCTTAGTGAGCAGGGAAGGAGAATTCATTCCCAGAATGAGGGTCTATTTCAATGATAACCAATCACTGTTCTCTCCCTGATGAAAGGGAACCAATATCATTAAGCATCCTACACTTCGGTTAAAGACACAGGCAAGACAGAGCTACAGGGTGTTCTCACTGCTCCCCAGAATTTCTTTCGTGTGAAACATCTCTGGATGTTCAGGTAAATCCCTAAGTGGAGACAGATGTGTCTAATTGGACTCTGCTTTGGAGAGGGAGCCCATTGAGAGCCTGGAGATTTCAGGGCTGCAGGCGACTGGCCTGGCCTGGGCCGAGTGCTGCAGAAGGGCCGCGAGGAACCAGCAGGTGGTCATTCCCCAGCCTCCACGAGGAGACATGCCCGGCTCCTCACGGGGCGTAGGCTGCGCCTGCACCCTTCCTGAAGGCTGAGTGGCTCTGCATCTCCTTTGCCAATGTGGAGTCCACATGGTCCCCGGCCTTTGTGGGTCACTTGCTTCCAAAGCGTGGTTGTCCAGGGAGCATGTGACTGGCAAAGCCTTAGTCGCCTGCCTGCTTCCCGCTGCAAGGGTGTCTGGGGAAGCTTGTTCCAAGCATTATGTTGGGGAGGCACCGACTCATCCTGCGGGGAATCCCCCCAACACAGTGGGGTGGTCAAAAGAGCTGAGTGTTAACAAGAATGACCATTGTCCACTGCTTGGGGTGTCCTAGCAAAGCCCTATAGAGTCTTGGTAAACATAATACTGCTCTTCTCCCAATCCTACCACAATGAAGGCAAGAGAAATGAGCCAAGAGAAAGACAAAACCGGACATGACCGTGCTGCCTTCCCCACCCCTATCAACCATAGTCACAGAAGCCTTCCCACTTGCCATCTGAGCCCGGCATTTACTAGACGCTACATCCTTATTGAACGGATGAATGGACGAATGAGACAATGTGGGCAGATCTTGTTTATCTCAGGTACAGTATCTGGAGTATTTGGGATTGAGCCCCCTGACTCCACATGCTCTCAAATCGCAGTCTTCCTGCTCTGACCTGCCCCCAACCCATTGGCCAGACATGAAAGAGGTACCTTTTGCCCTGTTTCCAGTTTTTCACTGGAATGTAGGTCCCTGCAGCCTGAAAACCCTCATTAATCCTCGCACAAGTGGCAGGTCCTGCTGCCCAAGTCCCTGGTTGCTGTCCAGCTGTTGGCTTGAGTCCTGCCTTCAACTGATTTGCATCTGGCAGCACATGGGGAAAGACGCTGCTACCAGTCTGACTTTGATCTTACTGGTGGCAGGGAACCCTCCCCTCTGTCCCATCCACTGGGCCCGTGTCCATGCTGGCCCAAACAAACTCACGCGCCCATGCTTAGCCGAATCGGCTCCCTGGTCCATTGACCAAAGCTGCCGAACTCCCAAGATGCCCATCAGACTTGCAGTACTCTCCGCTAATCTTCAAAGTAATTTTTCCCACTACTTAAGGTGCTCCCTAGTCCGTTTTCAGCTGAGTAACCCAAGGCTGAAATTGAAAAAATGATTCCAGGCTTTCCAGTTTTATCACTCACTCCTTCATGGGGATTTTTGGCTGAAACGTTGGGGTCAAATGTTAGTAACATGGTTTTCATGCAAATATTGAATGAACACACGTCAAAGATTTATTCAACTTACTAATGAGAGAATCAGAGGTTTGGGTAAAGCTGATTCAAAAAGCATTTGAGGAACGGGGTATTTATAGGTTTTTGAAAAAAAGCATGTTAGAATAAAGTTGTGAGGTTAGATACAAAACTGGTTAATGTCTTGATAGTGCGGTAAAGCATTTGGAGTTATCTTTTCTGCCAGACAGAAATCAATTGCATCCCCACCAGTTAAAAAAAAAAAATCATCGAGTTAACATGTAACTCCACAATGTCTGGGCTTTTAATCAATGATGAATAGTGAGTCAAACAAAGGTACATTCCCCTATAATTAAATAATGCTTTGGGGCCTGTTCCACAATACCCCTGTGTGACATTGAAAGAAGATGTTCTTTCTTTGCCTTATTTCCAAGATTTAGATGTTTTTCTGAACACTGTGTATTGGTTGTAAAGATCTCCCTAGAACCTGGGAAAGCTAGGCTCTCAGGGAAATGTCTGCAAACAGACCTGCGATGTTCAGAATCTCACAATGACCCCCATGTACTCTCGTCCAGACCCCGGAGCACAACAGACTCTTCTATCCTGACTTAGCCAGAGCTTCATTACTCCCTCAGCCTGAAGCACTCTTCCCCTACTTGTTCATCTGGAATTCTCCTGTGCTTACTTCATGATCTGCTGTGAAAGGTACTTGTTCCAAATGCCCTTTCCAGACTCTCCCAAACCTGGGGGATCTAATCCTCCCAGTGCAGTGTCTGTAGTGGTTAATTCTGACAACACTACCAATTACTGAGTTCTTCACATATGCCTGTGTTCATTCTAAATCATTTGTTGATTGGTTGACCTTATCTAATTTAAACCTTTTCGTAAAAAGGTTGAACAAAAGACAGCTTTGTCCCATTTTCCAAAGAAATATCACACAGCTGGAAAGTGGTTGAGACAACACTCGAACACGGTTCTTTCAGATGCATAACTACATTCCTCTGCTCTAGAATGTTTTACTTTCCACGCTGCTCGAGCACATCTTCATGAGTTCCCTGAGGAAATGGGTTTTGTGGCATATGTCCCCGGTGCAGAATGCCCAAGATTATTTGAAAATTGAACGAGCTTGGCTCCACAAAGAAATATGAAGTTCATGGAGGAAGAACGTCTACTGTGGATACGGTTGAGAGCTCCTGGGAGTTCTGGAATGACTCCGGCTGGCAAAGCCCAAGCCCTTGGACAAAGTGTACTGGTATGAGTCACCTCTTGAGTGAGAGACAGTGGAATTCTCCTGGGCATGCTCACCACACATCTCACCTGAGCCAGCCAGCACTCTGGAGGCTTGCACAACCAACCCCTTCAACCTTCAAATGTTAGCAACCTGTAACATTCAGACTTGCTTTTCCACTTCTCTTCAAACTATATGTTCATTCATTCATTCATTCATTCCACCCAAACCTGCTGAACACTTACCGTGTGCCAGATACCATTAGGTGCTGGAGGTGGAGAAAGTTAGCAAATCACCCAGAAGCAGTCTTCTGCTGGAGATTATGTTCCACTGTGGGGACAAAGCAACCAACTGCAGAAGTGTATGCAGAATGATGAAATTACAGTTGGAATAAGTGTTACAAAGAAAAGGTGAGTCCTGAGAACATGCGAGAGAAAGGATCCATTGAGCTGAGACCTGAGGGCAGAATTGTATCAAAAGAAGCAAAGAACAAGTTGGGGATGGGGGTTAAGGAAGAGACAAGTGTAGCAACCAGTTCACAGGAGAGTTAGAAAAGACCTAACTGATGTTCCTAGAGATCGTCACCTGCCTCTCTTTTATCACCGTGTCAAGGATCATCTCTGTGTCTGCTGGCTCCTCCCAGGACAACGGGTCCTTCTTCTCCAAATCCTCATCTATGCAATCTGCTTATTACTGTTGAATTCACGTAGCATTTTTCGTACATCCTTACCTCACCCATTAATTTCTAAGCTCTGTTAAGGCAGGAATCATGTAGCATTCATCTTTATATCCTCATGATCTAACACATTGCCTGGAAGACAATAGGCAAGTGATGAATGAATGAATGAATGAATGGTTGAATGAATGAGAGCATGAGCCTGGGACATCTGTAATCAGTACATGCCATAAGCAGCCCCGCCATTCTGAGCAGATTTATTTCGTTGAGAGTATGAAGCACAGAGGAAGTCCCTGACACCCCAAAGTCTAGTAAGGGTGTCTGTCTGCCTGTTTTTTTAAATACTGCCCCACCACTGACTCCCCCTGACTAGTGTAGTGTCCTGACACCCGGTATACAGGGATGAGTTGTGAGTGTATCAAAAGTATTTGGGTGGATGGGGCGCCTGGGTGGCTCAGTGGGTTAAGCCACTGCCTTCGGCTCAGGTCATGATCTCAGGGTCCTGAGATTGAGTCCCGCATCGGGCTGTCTGCTCAGCAGGGAGCCTGCTTCCTCCTCTCTCTCTGCCTGCCTCTCTGCCTGCTTGTGATCTCTGTCTGTCAAATAAATAAATAAATAAAATCTTTAAAAAAAATATTGGGTGGCAAAAATGAAATCAATACTTACAAATAACCTGATTAAAATAATAAATTACAGGGTGTATATTATAGTTTTAGTTTGCTTGTCCCTAAAGACCAACGTATGATGTCTTCCTCATGAGGTTACTTGCCATCCCTACAAGTTCTTGGTGAAGTATAGGTTCATATATTTTACCCATTTTAATTGGTTGTTTGTTTCCTTTTTATTGAGCTTTGAAAGTTCTTTATATATTCTGGATACAAAATTTGTATAACACACATACTTCGCAAATATTTTATCCTACAAATACATTTCTGTGTCTTGTCTTTTCATTCACTGAACAGTGTCTTACAAACAAATGAATTCTCAAAATTTTGATGAACTTAAAATAAAATAAAATATTGATGAACTCTATCATTTGTACTTGTATGGATCATGAGTTTGTTTAATACATTTTTCCCTCTATGAAAAATCATTTTCATTTAGCATAATGTCTTATTTTAGTTAGCATAATGTCTTGTTTTAGTTAGCATAATGTCTTCCAGGTCCATCCATGTTGTTGCAAATGGTAAGATTTCCTTCTTTTTTAAGGCTGAAGAGTATTCCATTGTATGTGTATATCACATTTTCTTCATCCATCTTTCTGTCAATGAACATTTGATTCCATGAGGTATCTGAAATATATGAGGTATGAGGTATACGAGGTATCTGAAATAGTCAAACATACATTGGTGCTCCTGGGGAATGAGGGGAGGGAGAAATGGGGACTTGCGGTTCAATGGGTATAAGGTCACAGTTATACAAGATGAGTAAGTTCTAGAGATCTTCTTTACAACATGGTACCTATAGGTAAGACAATGTTGTGACTTGAAATTTTTTAAGAGTATAGATCTCCTGTTATGTGTTCTTACCCCACACACCCCAAAACAAGCAACAGGACACAAGGAAATTTTTGGAGGTAATGAATATGTTTATTACTTTAATGGTGGTAATGATGCCATGGGCGTATACATACGTTCAAACTCATCAAACTGTATATATTAAATATGTTTTTTAATATAAATTGTACCTTAATAAGATATAAAAAGAGAAATTTTGCTTAACACAGGTTACAGAATTTTCTTGTATATTTTGTTCTAGAAGTGTTATAATTTGGGGTTCTATAATTAGGTCTTTGATTCATTTTTAGTTAATTTTCTATATAATATGCAGTATGAATTTAAGTCCCATTTTTGCACGTAGATATTCATTGTTACAGCACTATTTATTGAATTGACTAGAACTAGGCTTTCTTCACTGAATTGAATTTGCACATTTATTGAAAATTAACCATCCATATAAGTACAGGTGTATTTCTGGACGTTCTACTTCTATCCCATTGATTTTTTGTCTACTTTCATGATAATAACATGCTGTCTTAATTACTTGCTTTATAATCAGTGTGGTATTAGTTTTAGTTTTCCAACTTTTTTTTTCAATATGGATGCCTTTTGTTTCATTTTATTACCCTATTATGCCCCAAATCTCCAGTCCAATTTGAATAGAATGTGAGAGTGGACATTCTAATCTTGTTCCTAAATTGAGGGGAAAACATAGAATACCACTTATCTGATGGAAGATGTCACCTTCCAGTCCCAGTTTTCTGAAGTTATCTTTCAGGGACGAATGTTGGATTTTGTGAAACATTTTACTGTGCCTGTTAAGATTGAACTACGTTGTTTGATTTTCAATAGTTAAACCAATCCTTCATTCTTGGGATAATCTCCATTTTTTATCCCTTTTATATATTGTTAGATTTGATTTGCCAAAAATTTGCTTAGAATTTTTGCATCTATATTCGTGAGGCGTATTGGCCTGCAGATTATTGTTGTTGTTTCAAAGAGTTTATGTTTCATTTATATTGTCAAATTTGTTGATAAAAAAGCTATTAATAGTATTTCTTAACATCCATTTTACTGTACGTAGAATCTCTGTCAAATTTATTGATCTTACTAAAGAGCTAAATTTTTATTTCATCGATATTCAGAGAATACCGATATTTAGAGAATATCAATATTCTCTGAATGTTAATGTTTTCTATTTTTTATTTTCTTTTTTTTCTATTGTTTTCTATTTTTTATTTTACTGATTTTTTTTTATTCTGATCCTTCATTTTCTTTTCTTTTAATTTGCTTTGGGTTAATTTTGCTCTTTATTTTCTAGAGCACTAAAAGTAGAAGCTGGGGTTACTGGTTTAAGACCTTTTTTCTTCTCTAACATAAGTGTTATACATGATCCTGTAAGTACTGCTTGAATGGCATCCCACAAATTTTGATATGTTGGATTTTTATTGTCATTCCACTCAGAATGCTCTCTAATTTCATTTTTTTATTTCTTCTTTGACCCATGGTTCATTTAAAAGTGTGTTATTTGATTCTAAGCAAAATAAGTCAGCCTGAGAAAGGCAAATACCATATGATTTCACTCATATGTGTAATTTAAGAAAAAAACCAAATAAACAAAGGGCAAAAAAATAAGAGCGAGACAGAGACAGAGAGACACAAAGCAAGAAACAGGCTCTTAACTATAGAGAACAATTTGACGGTTACTAGAAGGTAAAAGGGTGGGAGGATGGGTTAAACAGGTGATGAAGGGGGACACATGGGTGTCTCAGTCTGTTAAAATAGGTGATAGAGATTAAGGGGTGTATTTGTGATGAGCACCAGGTGTTGTATGGAAGTACTGAATCATTGTATTGTATGCCTGAAACTAATACTACACTGTATGTCAACTAACTGGAATTAAAATAAAAACTTAGGGGAGTCTAGGTGTCTCAGTCAATTGAGTGTTTGACTCTTGATTTCCACTTGGGTTGTGACCTTGGATTATGGGATTAAACCCCATGAGGGGTTCATGCTCAGTGGGGAGTCTACTTCCTCTTCTCCCTCTTCCTTAGCCCCTTCTCCCTCAAATAAATAAATAAATAAATCTTAAAAATAAATAAAATAAAAACTTTAAAAATTTAAAATTTGCTGTTTGGTTTCCAAATATTTGGAGATCCTTAAAAGCTCTTTCTGTTATTGAATTTAGAATTTAATTTGATTTCTAATTGAATTCCATTGCAGTCACAAAACAAATTTCTATTGAGAAATGGAAATTTATTGAGACTCCATATGTTCCTTAAAAGCCATATAGATCAACCTGGTGGACATTGTTGTTTAAATCTTCTATATCTTTACTGACTTTCTGTCTAATTTTTTTCAAATATTAACTTAGGTGTACTGGAATCTTTCCTTCTAATTTGGATTTGTCTATTTGCAGTTCTATCAGTTTTTGCTCCAGATATTTTGAAGCTTTGTTATTGGAGCATAAGTACTTAAAATCATTATGTCCTCTTGATGAATCAACCTACATAATATTTTGTTATTATGAAATCAATATGTTTTAAATCACTGGGAATATTCTTTGCTCCAAAATCTACTTTGTCTTATATCACTATTGCCAATCCAGTTTCTCTGCCTTTTTATTGGGCTGTTTAGACCATTTATGTTTATTATGATTCCCCTTATGGTTAGATTTAAGTCCATTTTCTTGGTATTTATTTTTTATTCATTCTATTTGTTCTTTGGTCACTTTCCCCTTTTTTCCCTATCTTCTTGTGTGTTAAGTGAATATTTTTTGTATAATTCCATTTTATCCCCTTTGTTGGCTTTGTTTTGTTATTTTAGTAGTTGCTTTGAGGTTTACAGAATACATTTTTAACTTATGACAGCCTACCTTTAAGTGATACCTGCTAATTCACACACAATGTAAGAATATTATAAGACATATTCTTCCACTTCTTCACTCCCAAACTTTGTGCTACTGCTATCATACACTTTACTTTCCCATGTTATAAATCAAATGTTCCATTATTATTTCTGTTTAAAGTCAGTATATTTTCAATAAGTTTAAATAACAAAGAAAAACATTGCATATGTACTTCAATAGTGTCATTTCCAGTTTTCTTCATTTCTTTATGTAGGTTTATATTTCCATCCAGTATCATTTCCCATCTGCCTAAGAGATTTACTTAAACATTTCATATATTTGAAATCTGCTGGACATTAATTCCTTCCTTTTTTTTAATATTTAAAGAACTTTCTATTGCTTTCATTTTTGAAGATATTTTGCTTCTAGGGTGAAATGTATTTTTTGTTTGTTTTTTTACTCTTTTAGTATTTCAGAAATGTTATTCCACTATCCTCTCACATCCTTTGTTCCTAACAAGAAATCCGTTGTCATCTTTATCTTGTTCTTTTATATATAACATGTCTTTTCACTCTGACTGCTTTGATGATTTTCTCTTTATCACTGGTTTTGAGTAGTTTGCATATGACATGCCTTAGTGTGTGTGTGTATGTGTGTGGCTAAGTTTCTTGTGCTTCTTGCATCTATGAGTTTATAGTTTTTATCAAATTGAGAGATTTTCAGTCATTATTTTTTAAAATATTTTTCTGCTTTGTGAAGAAGTCTGAACTTCTTTGTCGTGGACTCAAGTTACACATTTATTGGTAACACATTTGTAAGTTTCTTGGAGTTATCCCAACAGCTCACTGAGGCTCTGCTCTTTCTTTTCTCTCTGTGGTTTATTTTGGACAATTTCTAGTGCTATAACTTTGAGTCACTAAAAAGTCACTTTTGTTCTGAAATGACTAATTTGCCATTAATTTCATCCAGTAAATACTTCATCCAAGATATTGTGGATTTTATTTCTAGAAGTTTGATTTAGGACTTTTTTTTTTTTTTTATAAATATCTCCCATGTCTCCACTTAACTTTGGGAACATATGGAATACCATTCACATTAGTTACCTCATTATCAATCGTACCTGCTAATTCCAACATCTTTGTAAACTCTGTGTTGGTTTCAATTATTGATTTTTCTTCTCCTTATGGGCCATATGCCTGGTATGCACGCCTGGTAATTTTTTATCGGATACCAGACAGTGGTATCCAATAAATATCTATTGAATTTTACCTTGTTGGGTGATGGCTTTTTTTTTTTTTTTAATGATTATAAATGTTCGCAAGGGTTTTTTTTCTATGAAATAGCTGTTTGGTAACAGTTTTATATATTTGGGTCTTTAGCTATTCTATTGAGAAAAAACCCTTTGGGTACCCCACCCAAAGTCCCATGAATCATGAGTTTTTCTATTCTGGCTGGTAGAAGTAAACTCTATTCCCTACCTGTGTGAGTGTCAAACATTGTTACCTCTCATCCTTCCAAATGGTTCTCTTACTAGTCTTGAGTAGTTTTGTCACACGCAAGCACTCATCAGTATTCAGCTCAAAACTTAGCGGCTGCCCTCTGCAGATCACAGACCTCCTCTGTATGTCTTCTCCTTCCTGCTTCTCAGGCCTTTGAATTCTAGCCTCCTTCGTTGCCCCAGACTGTCAGCCATCTTTTCTCAACTGAGCAAGTCTGTCCAGCCCTGTCTGGGTTTACCCTCCCTGTGGCACTACCTGGGTGTTCTCTCAAAGGAGTAAACTGGGAGTAAATTGTAAGGCTTACCTCATTTTTTTTTTTTCATCTCTTTGGGAGAACTGTCATTTTTTAGTCTGACGTCCAATGTCTTAAAGTGTTTTTACGTAGTTTGTTTTTATTTTATTTAAGGCTGGGTAGTAAATCTGGCACCTGTCACTCCACCTTGACCGGAAGTGAAAGTCCTATAGTTTCTTAAGCAAGAGAGAAAAGAGCAGTCTCTTATACCCAGCCTGCAAGACAGGCATATAACCCACAGCCTCTCTCACCCAGGTCACCACTTCTGATGTACCATTAATAGTTATGACCATGAATCATCCTAGAATTTATTTTAAAAATTTTCACTATTTTAATTAAAACACTTTTTCCAAATCCATACATAAATCTTATTTAAAAATAAGGAGATCAAGAAAATTTAAGTTGTGCTGTCTATGTACAAACTGTGCAAAAGCTAAGTTGATCTATGATGAGTTTGTTTAATTTAAAAGTTAACTTGTATTGGACCAAATGTAATAACAATAATAACAATGCAATGGATATAATATAGATATAATAATAATGGAATTCTCATCAAAGATGCTGTAGTAATAACATATGTAAATCTATAAATCATCTGTATTATACCCTTTTTACTATGGTAATATTTATTTATGCTGTTTATTGTACATAGGTCTCTAAAAAGTGATTTTAAAAAATGCAATTTAATGTTTTTAAATTTTTATTACTGCCATTTATTTTTCCTTCATGTCCTTCCTTCATTCATCTATTCATAACAAATATTCATTGATTACCTACCATATGCTGTGCTAGTAGATTTTCTTATGAAACACCAAAATTAATTATTTTAATAGCTACTTTAACTACAAAGTTATAAAATATAACTGGACCAAAATTTAGTTTGCTTCTCAGGGTTCAGAGATCCAGGGACATTCCTGGGAATGCAGTGCACAGGTACACATCGTGCAACACGTGTATATCACACTTATGTGTAATCATCACAGATGCAGATGTGTCTCTATCTGCTCTCCGATGTGGGTCAGGAAAGGACCGATATCTGCGGGGGTCGACAAGCTAAAAAGAAGAGTCTGAAAAAAGGAAAGATGAGTAGGGACCAGGTGAGGATCAAAACGGGAAGTTAGAAAGGTTTGACAGGTATGACAAAGATGGGAGAGAAGTTCCTTCTGGGCTTTGAGGCCAGGAAAGAAAATTCCCCTGTTGGGGGATTAAAAAGTAGAGATCCAGTGTTTAGAGCAGTTGGAGCCTGAGTTCAAGAACAAGTACCTCGGAAGTTGTAGAGGTTAAAGGGCTTAAGGATCCCTTCCTCTTTCCTCCAGGATTCCAGCAGGTAAGAGAATGCACACAAGGGTAGCCCAGTGGATGACAAGGAATTATTCTTCTTGATGGTCAGATAGTACCTAAGGATCTCCAGGAACAGAGCTTTCTGCTAAACTCTGCTGCTGTACATGTGCCTTGGACCAGAGTCCTTGGTGGGTCTCCGCTTACACTCTCAGTGTCATGGAGGCCCACAGGCCTGCGTCACAATCTCAGTTACTGCTCAAAACTCGCCACCGTTCTGACCCAGGAGGGCTTGCTCATGGGGACAGGAAGCTGAGGCAGATGGTCCCGATAGGTGTGTCGGACACTTTCTTTGCTTCTGAAACGCAGTGACTCAGCTCCTGATAATGTGGATCAAGGACTCTTGGGTTCTGGGGGTACCTCAGCCATGACCTGCCCAAGTAAGAAGCAAGTACGTGGTGGGAATGGGCGTGGAGGTTGTCACCTCCATAGTCCTCCTATAGGATGCAGACCAGAGGGCGTCCCTTGTTTGGAAACATGCAGGAAAAAAAGAAAAATCATTCTCCCTTTACCAAAAACAATCATCATAGCTTCTCTCACTTCAATGCAAGACATCCTTGCTGAGGGCCTGTGGTCCCAGCCCTCCCCGGGGCTCTGATTTCTGACACAATCTGTAAAGATTCACAGCAGATGTAAGAAAGCAGAGTTTGGAGCTCTTTATTTTTGCTCACATTTCCCTTATAAGACTTTCCTCGCAGCTTAAGGCTGATGTCCTGTGAAGGGTGAGGAATCAGACTGGGGGCTGTGAATCTCGAGGAAGAGTCTCTCTCTTAAAGCAGCTCAATCCCGTCAAGCGGGCCCCTGGCCCCACTGCAGAACTAAATGTTGCTTCTTGGCTGTTTGCCTCAAGGGAACCTCTTGAAAGAGCCTTTATTTGATGGTCCTGAAAACTGGATAGAAAAAAAGACAGCGGGGAGGGGATGGGGTGAAAAGAGTATGTTCTAGGAGTCCATGAGGACGGCGGGGGGGAAAGGTGTAAGGGGAGGTGCCCTGTCCAGGGAAAGATCCGTGCTGCAGCCCCAACCTGCACCCCCCTGACAGGCTCCGTCATCATGCAGTCTGGCTGCATTCCCCTCAGAGTCCCCACACGGACCCGTCCTCAGCACCCCACTGCAGGGCTGCCGGAGGTGTCCTCCTCTGTCCTTGGTGCTCACCGCAGGTATGAGGGAGCCCATGCCGGCAACTGACACGCAGCCAGGCCTCCTGGCTCCTAGCCACAGCTCTCCGCACAGCCCAGTGGAGGTCATCCCCCCCCTACAGGTAACTCTCTTCTGAGTCTTTGCTTTCTTGGGCAAAGGATTACAAGTAAATCTTCAAGAGATTAGGAACTGAAGAAAGATTGAAAAAGAGAGCCTGACTTCTCCCTGCAGAAAAAGACCTTCCGTATTGGTAGAGTATGCTGGGGTCCTCCAGAAAGGGACCGTGTCTACAGGGTAAAGTTCTGCATAGATCCAATACCCGAGAGGGCCGGAGGGTTGGGAGTCCGGCCGGTAGGAGGTCTCCAGAAAACACAGTAGGACTGCGATCATGCAAAGATAGAACAAAACAAAAGTCATGAAGACAAAAACAGAAACAAAGAACCAGAGAGAAAATAGTGCACAATGTTAGGAGGGAAGGTTACAGAGTACAAGAAACCTGGAGTCCGTCGGCTGGGATTTTAATTAATCTCAGCTCCGCGGCTTCCTGGCTGTGCTGCCTCGGGCATGTTGCCTCACTTCTCTGAAACTGTTTCTTTCTCTGCTCTAGGACATAATCGCACACATCTCAAAGACTGTTTGTGAAAATTACATTACGTAATGTATGCTATTACACAGCAGAATGCTTAGTGCTTCAAATAATGCTCAAAAATTGGAAACTATTGACTAATGTGGCTTTCTAAGTGGGGAGACTACGGGTAACTTTCTCTCTCTATTTTTTGTGTCATCCACATTTTGTACAATGAATATGTATTGCACATGCTGAATCACAGCCTGGCAGCAGGACAGCAGCTCCTTCCACCCAGGCTCATTCAGCAAGGCTTCGCACAAGGGTCTTCAGGTCTGCTGAGGGCAAACCATGCCTCCTTCTGCGAGGGGAGCCTCTGTCCTCTGCAGAGCTGGGGGCAGTGGGGAGGTACTGGGATCACGGGAACTGGAAGAGAAGAAAGGACGGCTGCATTGTTTTCTTCCTGCTACACGACCAGAGGCCCTGAAGGAGCAAGAAGCGTCATTTTCATGCAAGTGGAACACATCAAGATGTCCTTTCAGGCTATACGTCACTTAAGATGCTATGAGTTACATTTCTTTCCTGAAGACACCATATAGTGGGGAGAATTGTACCTTGACCAAGATACGAGGCAAACCCTAGAGGCCAAGCGATAGGCTCAAGCTGTCAAAGGCAGCTCCTCCAGGGCCCCGTCTCGCTCCCAGCCTCACCCCTCTTGGCAGGTGCAAGTGGTCGGGTACCCAGCCCGGTAATAGCCGCTGAAACCACTGTGATCACCGTGATCACAGGAACCGCTGGTTTTCCAATGACGACCGTTGCAAATCGCAGAGACAGCAGAGGTTTACCCCTCTCCTGTTAGTCTTCAACACTGGGACTGCACCTGTTCCCCAAGGTGTAAAGCAGCAAGTCCCGGAATTTAAAACTGAGAACGACCTGACCATTCTAAGCCCCGATTCTGATACGAAGTCCACTGTACTGACATACCCAAGGTCAGAAAGGACTCGGGGGATGATCTTGGTCAGCCAATCACACAGCCGGAACTAAACGCCAAACCTCTAATTCTCAGCGGTGATGCTTCTTCTAAAGACGGACTAGGCTTTCCCCCCAGTCGCTGAGATGGCTGGTTCCAGAGAGTGCCGCCTTCTTTAAGTGCTTACTGCAGGGGCTGCCATGCAAACTGGGAGAAGGCCCCTCTTTGACAAAGTCCAGTGAGAATTAGAAGCAGAGCCTTGCCGCCTTTGCTGTCCTGGGGTTGCTGTTCCTTGCGGCCACAAACACCGTTAGACCCCTAGTTAAAGCCAAGAGGGCAAGGGCAGCAGGCCAGCCTCCAGGTCAACCCCACGGCTCCAGCGGTGGGACTGGTGATCAGAATGAGAGCACGGCCTCTCGTTCCGGCTGGTCATTGCCCGTGAACGGACGCATCCTCGCAGCACCAGGGCCATGGTCAGAAAACAGACCAGCCGCCAAGCATTGGAAGAGTCACGTTTCCACATGGATCCCCCCGGCGCGTGCCATCCAGGATGTACGGGTGACGGCATGTTCCGTCCTTGAGAGGTCATTACCTCCATCACAGAGGGAGACGAAACCTGGAGGGTAATAGGATGAGTGTAAAATTCTGGTTGAACATTATTCATTCTCTTTTACGCTTTGAGATATAATTCATATGCCCTACAATTCACCCATTTAAAGCATGCAGTTCAACGGGTTTTAGTATGTTCACAGAGTTTTGCAAGCATCACCTCAACTTAATTTTCAAGTATTTTGATCAGCCCCAATCAGATCTCCCCTCTCTTAGATGTAATCCCTCATTGCCGCCATCTCCCCCAGCCCGAGGCAACCACTAATCTATTTTCTATCTCTATAGATTTGCCTACTCTGGACACGTCATAGAAATGGAGTCCTATATCCTGTGGTCCTTTGTGACTGGTCTCTTTTACTTAGTAATCATGTTTCAAGGTTCATCCATGCTGTAGATTAATTCTCCTTTTATAGTTCTTGCATTATCCTTTCCAGATCTTAAAGTGTTTTGTGGGCTACCCTCAAACACTTTGGTTATTATTGAAATGAGAATGAAAATAAATTCTATGTATCCAAGCTTTTAGTGAGCTAATGTAGGTAGCATTGTATCATTACCAAGATGAGGTCAATTAATTTGTATATCTCTACGCACAACCACTGGATTCATCAGCTTCAGACGTGTTGAGCTGTGTTTTGCCCTCGTAGTTTTCTGGTCGTATATAAATCTAGGGTTTATTGCAAGAAGCAATTACCCTCCAAATAACAGAACCATAAAACTTGGGGAAATTACCTATTTCAACGGATGAATTTTCATGCCTCTCAGGGATGCACTACACTGCCCTCTGCTGAGGAGTGTGCCAGCAAGACTTAAGCAGAAGAACGTGAGGAGACACCAGAGGTCCAGAGAGCCTGTTTCTGACAAACTCACCCTTATTTGTTCATTATTCAGAGAACATTTAAAGGTCACCCACACTGCGGCAGGCACAATGCTGGTGGGAATACAAACACAGGGCAAGGATTCTGGTCTTTCAGGAGCTCCTTGTCAGAGGAGAAGGTCTTTCACTCGCATGCTGGCACTCCTGCTCAGCACAACCTTCCCCACCTCAGAAGTGCTGGACCTAGACAGTGCTGAGAGCCCTTGTCTCTGGTGCGTAAAGATGATGGATAAAATGTAAAAATAGCATAGACTGTCCTCTGTACTTAAGAGTCTGTTTTTCTGTTGGTTTCTTGTTTTCCTTTTTTTTGTTTTGTTTTTTAAATTCCACACATGAGTGAAATCATGTGGTATTTGTCTTTCTCTATGTGTCTTCTTTTACTTAACATTATACCCTCTGGGTCCATCCACGTTGCTGCAAATGGCAAGATCTCATTCTTTTTTATGGCTGAGTAATATTCCATCGTGTATATACCACATCTTTGTTAGCCATGGACAGATACTTGGGTTTCTTCTGTAACCTGATTATTGTAAATAATGCTGCAATAAACATAGAGGTACATATATCTTTTTGAATTCGTGTTTTAGTTTTCTTTGGAGAAATACCCTGTAGTGGAATTACTAGATCATATGGTAATTTTGTTTGTTTGTTTGTTTGTTTGAGAAAACCCCATACTGTTTTCCACAGTGGCTGTCTCAAATACAGAAACCAAACTGGTGGTGGCCAGAGGGAAGGTAGGTGGAGGGATGAGGGAAACAGATAAAGGAGATGAAGAGCACTTACTGGGGTGAGCACTGAGTAATGAATACAATTGCCGAATCATTATATCGCATGCCTAAAATAAATATGACACCATATGTTAATTATACCTCAATTAAAAATAAATCAAATAAGTAAAGAAATGAAAAATAAATAAATAAATAAAAATGACATAGATTGTTATCACTAAGGAGAACTGGAATGAAATTCCACAGTCGAATATCGCAGATGATGTGTCACAAACCACTCTAAAACCAACTGGCTGAAAACAACGATAGTCATTTTTCTCTCTCATACTATCCACGAGTCGGGAATTCAGGAGTGGCTCAGTTGAATGTGTCTGGATCAGGGTCTCTTGTGGGGTCGTAATCAAATGTCTGCTGGGCCCGGAATCATCTGAAGGTTTGACTGGGGCTGGACAGTCTGCTCCTCTCCACATGGTCTCCCACAGGATCGTCTAAGAGCCCTTAGCGCATGGGGCTGGCTTCTCCAGAGCGAATAATGCAGGACAGCCAGCCGTAAACTGCAATGGCTTCTATGACCGAGTCCTAGCAGCCACCTGCCTTGACTTGCATCTCAATAGGTCGGTCACACAGCCAGTCCCAGTTCGGTGTGGGAGGGCCCTACACGAGGACTTGAATGCCAGGAGGCAGGTATCATTGAGGCCCATCTTCGAGGCTGGCTACCCTGTCACTCTTCAGTTTTTCTTCCATTTACTAACCTGAAGGTCAAAACCCAAATTCCTAGCTGTTGTTTGAGTCACATCTTTCAACCTCTGCCAGGTGTCCATCCAGCCTCTGCCTGACCCCTTGTGTGCAGGAGTTCAAGGTCCTCAGTTGGTGCTGACCCTCTGAGAGCTCCTTCGCAGACTGTCACTTCTTCCTCCCTGCCTGACCTGCAAATATTTAAAAATAACGACTGCATTCCTCCGGGGAGCATTGATTGGGACCCATTCCACACGAGAGCCATCGTGTTAGCAGCAGGGGATACTGCAGTGAACAAGACACAGTCTTTGCCTCCAAAGAGCTCATTGTGCTTTAGCTTCCTTGCTCTGTTCCAGCAAGCACGTGCCGCACCCCATGAGCAAGGGGTCCCTTGTCCTCTCTATACCTGGTCTCAGAGAAATCTCTCCTTTTTCAGCCCAAGTTCTTCTGAAAGAGATAATAAATAAGAGAGAACAAAACTCAAATTGTTTCAAGACACCAGATTAATGTGAATAAGAATTAGGAAGGCAAAGTTGTTCTGAATCCAAGGCAAATATTTATCGTTCTCAAATCATTGAACAGTACATCAAAAACTGAACATAATAAAAAAATGAAAAAAATAAAATAAAAACATAAAAGACTGGAAGCTAATATGTAGAACACAACAGATTCCTGGCATCCTTCCTTAAGTCTTATTATAATTCAAGTTTTTTTCTGTAGATTACTTTCAATTTCCATATCATCTGCAAATAATTCAAGTTTTGTCTCTTGTTTTCCATTTCAAGTACCTCATCTTTTCTTGTTGTTTTGTTGCATTTGTTAGGACCTCTAGTATGTGGAATAGAAGTAATGATAGTGGATGTCGCTACTTTATTTCTTAATTCTTTTTTCTTCCAGCTCTAAATAATGGCAGGGTGCCTTCTATCAGACAAAACCACCTTGCTCATAACAGTTATACATTATGAAGAAAATATTAAAACAATTGTATAATATCCTTAGAAAGTAACCAAAAGCATGCAGAAATCAGGGGGATGAAGGCTTGGGAGAACGGAAGTAAATTTGTGAGATTCACATCTGAGTAGCTTTTCTCCTGAAGGCACTCGCTAGTCTGCCTGAAGAATGAGAACTGGAATTCAAGTAAAAAGCAGCAGTCTTCACAGGCTAAGAGTCAAATTTGGAAGTTGGGAGCTGCCAGAGAAGCTTGCATTGAAAGGTGAGGGAAATATTAGAAAGGAGGGAGCTGTAAAATCTCTACATAAATACTCCACAAGTTCTCGCTGAATTTGAAAATGCAGATGCAACAGGGAAACACTCTCTGAGACCAGAAGAAAGGAAGAGCTGGAAGGTGGAAAATGCTGAACAGGAATTTCTGGTAGAAAGATAGACTTTAGGGCTCAAATCTCCCCAAATTGGAGGAGTGTGGCAAACACTTTAGACTCTTAAAAGAATTCTAAAAGGGTCATGCCCTGGGATTAAGAAGCGTAACCCAGGACTAAGAGCAAAATTAAAATGAATCCACCTGGGGTGCCTGGGTGGCTCAGTGGATTAAAGCCTCTGCCTTCGGCTCAGGTCATGATCCCGGGGTCCTGGGATCGAGTCCCACATCAGGCTCTCTGCTCAGCGGGAAGCCTGCTTCCCCCACCCCCGCCTGCCCCTCTGCCTACTTGTGATCTCTGTCTGTCAAATAAATAAATAAAATCTTTAAAAAAAAAGAATATTGTTAAAAATGTTAATCATCTGAGCTTTCAGCAAGTCAAAATCGATAACAGATCACTATAACAAATATGATAATAATGAAAGAGTTTGAAATATGGTGCAATAACCAAAATGTGATGCAGAGACATGAAGTGAGAAAATGCTGTTGGAAAAATGACACCAATAGACTTGCTTTGTGTGGGATTACCACAATCCCTCATTTTGTAAAAAATGCAGGATCTGCAAAGCATAATAAAGCAAAGCTCAATAAAATAAAGTGTGCCTGTGCAATAAAAAATAGTATACATGTGAAGGAGTAAGAAAATATGAAGACAAGTCAAGAGAAGGAAAAAGTCAATAAAAAGTTCCACATTTAGGATTCAGGATGAAAAGACTTTAAATAAGTGATAAAGGATAAAGGATTTTATAAGAAAAAAAATGGATATAATAAGTGAGGAGATGAAGAATCTCGGAAAAGATATGGAAACTCAAAAAGTACCAAGTAGAGGGACGCCTGCGGGGCTCAGTCAGTTAAGTGTCTGCCTTCGGTTCAGGTCATGACCCCAGAGGCCTGGGATTTAGTCCCTCCTGGGGCTCCCTGCTCAGCGGGATGTCTGCTTCTCCTTCTGCCTGCCGATCCCCTTCTTGTGTGCTCTCTTTCTGCCAAATAAATGAATAAAATCTTTTTTAAAAAGTACCAAGTAGAAACCTTAGAACTGAAAGATACAATATATGAAATTTTTAAAAATTCATAGAATGAGATTAACAGAGAATTGGAGGGGGGGAGAATAAAGGTTACTGATTTAAAGACAAGCAAGTAGAAATTACCCAAAAATGAATCAGAGACAGTATTTAAAAAGAGAGATAAGGGGCACCTGGATGGCTCAGTGGGTTAAGGCTCTGCCTTCGGCTCAGGTCATGATCCCAGGGTCCTGGGATGGAGCCCCACATCAGGCTCCTTGCCCAGCAGAGAGTCTGCTTCCCCCCCCTTCTCTGACCCTCTTCTCCGCTTGTTTGTTCTCTCTCTCCCTCTCTCTCTCAAAAAAATTTCCTTAATTCAAAAAAATAAAAAGATAAATAGAACCTTGATATCAATATTACCAAATACAGCGACAATATCCAACAACTTGATGTATGTGTAATTGGAGTGTCAGAAGAAAGAAAAAGAATAAGAAATACAAAATACTTGAAAGAAATAGTAGCAAAATTTTTCCAAATTTAATTATCAGCATCGAATGTTGTATATAAGAAGCTTAACAAGCCTGCAAAAAGAATCAACACCAAAAACAAACAAAACCAACCTACACTTAGCTACATCATAGATACATAGGTCAAATAGAAAATCTTGAAAGCAGCCAGACAGAGAGGACAAATTACATCCCGGGGAACAATAATACAAACACTCGACTTCTCACCCAATAAATGGCTCCGCCCTTCCCCACTCTCTCTCCTTAAAATAAAAAAATAAAAATCTTTTTTTTTTTTAAAAAAAGGCAAAAGAGCAATATCCACCAAGTTCTAAGAAAAAAAAAAAGTGTGCCTCATCCAATAAACGGAGCCTAGAAGACAATGAAATAACATCTCTGACCTGTGGGAAGAAAAACTGTCCCCTTAGATGTCTATACCCAGTAGAACTATTTTTCAAAACTGAAAGCAAATAAAGATACTTTCAGATAAATTAAGAGATGGTTTGTTGGGGCGCCTGGGTGGCTCAGTGGGTTAAGGCTCTGCCTTCAGCCCAGGTCATGATCTCAGGGTCCTGGGATCCAGCCCCACATCCGGCTCTCTGCTCAGCAGGGAGCCTGCTTCCCCGACTTTCTCTGCCTACTTGTGATCTCTCTCTCTCTCTCTGTGTCAAATAAATAAATAAAATCTTTAAAAAAAAGAGAGAGAGAGAGAGAGATGGTTTGTTGTCAGCAGACCCGTATCACAAACTGTGTTAGAAAACGTTCTTTAAGCTGGAGGGAGATAATACTATTGGGAATTTGGATCTACCAAAAGGAATGAGGCATACCAGAAATGGTTAATAAGTGGGCAAATATACCAGGATAGTTGCTTCTATAAGGAAGGATTTTTTAACAGTCCAGCATTAACTATAATTTTTGCTATAAATTCCCAGCTATAATTTTTTGTTCTTCTCTTTTATCGACTTCACGGAGCCACTCTCAGAACGTCTGCCCTTCTCTGTCAATCTGCCCTTGTTAGAGAACCTCCAAACTCTGTGACCCCTGGTCCTTATGTACTTAATTTAATTTTTAACATGTTGTTTAACACTTAACATCTTGTTTCTTAAAATAAAAAAAATGCCTAAAGCAAACATGAAAACCTGTTAGTATCTACTAATTTCGGGTGGTGAGGCACTGGTTTTATTATTTATTCTTTGTGCATTTCTATATTTAAAAACTACCTGTTAAAAATTTCTAGTTATTTCCATTTCAGAGTCACTATGTATGAGTTAACTTATCTTAAACTTTTTTTTCAAAACAACAACTTATAAGAATGTTCATGTGAAAACATTCAAAAGAACACCTGAATTATCGTTTCATTAATTTGTGATAATGAGGAATTAATTAAAAATAATTTTTTTTGCATTGGTGATGAAAACAAAATTCATTAATAAATATTCTCAGGACTTCTCTCTTCTTTTTTACCTGCTGAAGACAGTGCTGTCTTTCCTCTCTGCCCACACCTTACAACAAGAGCTTTGGTGATATAAAACCAGGAGAATGGGTAGAAAGACGCCAGAACAGGACAGATAAGATGCTTGGAGATTAGTCCGGGGAAGAGTGAAGAATTAAGTGGTTGACTTCGGAGTAGTCAGTGGTGTCAGGAAACTGAAGCACAAAGAAAAGGATATTCTAGAAACTGTGGCTCCATTACAATATTGTTAAATGATGTTAGTAAACATCGAAATTACTTTTTAATTGCTGACTTTGCTTCTTTGTCAGTACTTCAGGCCTCAAGATTTATTTGCATTACATGTTCATAAATTACCGAAATTTATTTCCCCGCTGTTTCCTGAAGAAACGTTGGGAGGGAGGAGGTCAAAATATTACATTCTCGTTGCTGAGTTGCTTAGTGATGGGAGAAGTGATGAGATTCAGAATCTTCAGAACATACTATAACCGAAGTCTAAAAATACAAGATTTCTTAAACATGCAAGGGCTTTTACATATCTTTCAAACTGTGACATCCTCTATACTTACTACAAATATATATGTGAGTGCATACATATACCCATGTATGATGTTTAATATATTTTATATATAATCATAATGCAAACACTTTACTGTATCACTGTTAACTACTATAAAAAATTTTATGGTGAAAAATTTTATATTTAGATTTACCAGCTGGACTCAGGGTAGATGATCCCAATTTTGTTGGCAACATCCAAAGCATCACAATCTGGAGCCTGCTGAACATATGCCTTCTTCTCTCCACCAGGCCTTGGCCATGTCAATGTCATAGGGCTTCTTCACACCCTGTTTGATCTGGCACTTGTTGGCCTTGATATCTACAATGAACGCAAGTGTGCTGTTGTCTTCTACTTTCTTCATGGCTGACTTGGTAGTTAGGGGGGACTTGATGATGGCACGGTGGTCAAGTTTGTTTCTCTTAGGGATGCTCTTTTGAGGATATCTGGGCTGCCTTTGGAGATGCAGGGTCTTGAGCCATCGGAAGGTAGGTGATATGCAGATCTTCTTTCTGTGTGTGTGTGACAGTGGAAGCCTTTCAGCTCTGCTTTCTTGACCTTCAGAGCTTTGGTTGGGCTTTAGCTTTGGGGGGAAGAGGAGCTTCCTTCTTCACCTTTGGCACCATCTTCATGAAAACGTATACATTCAAAATTTTAAAATAAATCTCCCATCCCCGATCCTTGCTCTACACAGTAAATGCTTTCACCATCTTGTAGCTTTGTGTGTACATGTATTTACCTACTATTTCTTGATTTTTCATTCAGATATTAAACATAGACTTCCTGATACAGAAGATGAGAATTTAACATTCTTACAAATCTTCCCTCATCCTCCTAATAGAGTTACAATTTTGGGTTAAATCAATATTCAATGCCAATATGAAAATTATTCATGGCTGAGTGGTGTGCTACAGAAACAATTTCTCTCTTATTTTCTCTACCTCAGAGTTAAAAATGATTGTCTCATTAGTTCATTTGCTTATTTTCTATACCTGTCAATCATTGTATATAATTATATAACCACAACTATGGGTTATTCTATGTGGCAAATGGGGGGCACCAGCACCATTCAATGCATTCATTAAAGCCTCCTGTTTTCCTTTTTTTAATTAATATATAACGTAGTATTTGTTTCAGGGGTACAGATCTGTGAATCGTCAGTCTTACATAATTCATAGCACATACCTTCCCCAATATCCTTAACCCATGCACCCTATGCCTCCCACCCACCCCCAGGAACCTTCAGTTTGTTTCCTGAGATTAAGAGTCTCCTGTGGTTTGTCTCCCTCCCAATCCCATCTTGTTTCATTTTTTCCCTCCCCACCCCCCATGATCCCCCTTGCTGCCTCTCAAATTCCTCATATCAGAGAGATCATATGATAATTGTCTTTCTCTGATTGACTTACTTCACTTAGCATAATACCCTCTAGTTCCAACCACACCATTGCAAATGGAAAGATTTCATTTTTGATGGCTGCATAATATTCCATTGTACATATACACCACTCTTCTTTATCCATTCATCTGTTGATGGACATCTAAATTCTTCCCATAGTTTGAGTATTGTGAACATTGTTGCTATAAACATATGGGTGCACGTGTCCCTTTGGAGCACTATATTTGTATCTTTATGGTAAATACCCAATAGTGTGATTGCTGGGTCATAGGGTAGCTCTATTTTCAACTTTTTGAGGAACCTCCATACTGTTTTCCAGAGGGGCTGCACCAGCTTGCATTCCCACCAACAGTGTAGGAGGGTTTCCCTTTCTCCACATCCTCTCCAGCATCTGTCATTTCCTAACTTGTTAATTTTAGCCATTTTGACTAGTGTGAGGTGGTATCTCACTGTGATTTTGATTTGTATTTCCCTGATGCCGAGTGATGTGGAGCACTTTTTCATGTGTCTGTTGGCCATCTGGATGTCTTCTTTGCAGAAATGTCTGTTCATGTCTTCTGCCCATTTCTTGATTGGATTATTTGTTATTTGGGTGTTGAGTTTGATAAGTTCTTTATAGATTTTGGATACTAGCCCTTTATCTGATATATCATTTGCAAATATCTTTTCTCATTCTGTCAATTGTCTTTTGGTTTTGTTGACTGTTTCCTTTGCTGTGCAAAAGCTTTTGATCTTAATGAAGGTTCAATAGTTCATTTTTGCCCTTGCTTCCCTTGCCTTTGGCAATGTTTCCAGGAAGAAGTTGCTGCGGCTGAGGTTGAAGAGGTTGCTGCCTGTGTTCTCCTCAAGGATTTTGATGGATCCCTGTCTCACATTGAGGTCTTTCATCCATTTTTAGTCTATTTTCGTATGTGGTGTGAGGAAATGGTCCAGTTTCATTCTTCTGCATGTGGCTGTCAAATTTTCCCAACACCATTTGTTGAAGAGACTGCCTTTTTTCCATTGGACATTCTTTCCTGCTTTGTCGAAGATTAGTTGACCATAGAGTTGAGGGTCCATTTCTGGGCTCTCTGTTCTGTTCCACTGATCTGTGTGTCTGTTTTTGTGCCAGTACCATACTGTCTTGATGATGACAGCTTTGTAATGGAGCTTGAAGTCTGGAATTGTGATGCTGCCAACTTTGGTTTTCTTTTATAATATTCCTCTGGCTATTTGGGGTCTTTTCTGGTTCCATATAAATTTTAGGATTAATTGTTTCATTTCCTTGAAAAAAGTTGATGGTATTTTGATAGGGATTGCATGAAACATATAGATTGCTCTAGGTAGGGGTGCCTCGGTGGCTCAGTCATTAAACATCTGCCTTCAGCTCAGGTCATGATCCCAGGATCCTGGGATCGAGCCCTATATTGGGCTCCTAGCTCAGCAGAAAGCCTGCTTCTCCTTCTCCCACTCCCTCTGATTGTGTTTCCTCTCTCACTCTGTCTCTCTCTCTGTGAAATAAATAAATAAAATCTTCAAAAAAAAAAAAGATTGCTCTAGGTAGCATAGACATTTTCACAATATTTGTTCTTCTGATCCATGAGCATGAAACATTTTTCCATTTCTTTGTGCCTTCCTCAATTTCTTTCATTAGTACTTTAGTTTCCTGAGTACAGATTCTTAGCCTCTTTGGTTAGGTTTATTCCTACATATCTTATGGTTTTGCATGCAATTATAAATGGGATTGACTCCTTAATTTCTCTTTCTTCTGTCTTTATATTGGTGTATAGAAATGCAACTGATTTCTGTGCATTGATTTTATATCCTGACACTTTACTGAATTCCTGTATGAATTCTAGCAATTTTGGAGTGGAGTCCTTTGGGTTTTCCACAGAAAGTATCATATCATCTGCAAAGAGTGAGAATTTGACTTCTTCTTTGTTGATTCAGATGCCTTTTCTTTCTTTTTGTCTGATTACTGAGGCTAGGACTTCTAGTACTATGTAGAATAGCAGTGGTAAGAGTGGACAGCCCTGCCGTGTTCCTGGCCGTAGGGGAAAAGCTCTCAGTTTTTCCCCATTCAGAATGATATTTGCTGTGGGTTTTTCATAGATGGCTTTGATGATATTGAGGTGTGTAGCCTCTATCCCTACACTTTGAAGAGTTTTGATCAAGAAAGGATGCTGTACTTTGTCAAGTGCTTTCTCAGCATCTATTGAGAGTATCATAAGGTTCGTGTTCTTTCTTTTATTAATGTATTGTATCACACTGATTGATTTGCAGATGTGGAACCAACCTTGCAGCCCAGGAATACATCCCACTTGGTTGTGGTGAATAATCCTTTTAATGTACTGTTGGATCCTATCGATTAATATTTTGGTGAGAATTTTTGCATCTGTGTTCATCAAGGATTTTGGTCTGTAGTTCTCCTTTTTGATGGGGTCTTTGTCTGGTTTTGGGATCAAGGTAATGCTGGCCTCAAAAATGAGTTTGGAAGTTTTCCTTCCATTTCTATTTTTGGAAAAATTTCAGGAGAATAGGTATTAATTCTTCTTTAAATATTTTGTAGAATTCCCCTGGGAAGCCATCTGACCCTGGTCCCTTGTATGTTGGGAGATTTTTGATGACTGCTTCAATCTCCTTACTGGTTATGGGTCTATTCGGGTTTTCTATTTCTTCCTGGTTCAGTTCTGGTAGTTAATATGTCTCTAAGAATGCATCCATTTCTTCTGGATTGTCAAATTTGCTGGTGTATAGTTGCTTGTAATATGTTCTTATAATTCTTTGTATTTCTTTGATGTTGGTTGTGATCTCTCCTCTTTCATCCATGATTTTATTTATTTGGGTCCTTTCTCTTTTCTTTTTGGTAAGTCTGGCCAGGGGGTTATCAATCTTATTCATTCTTTCAAAGAACCAGCTCCTAGTTTTGTTGATCTATCCTACTGTTCTTTGGTTTCTATTTCATTGATTTCTTCTCTGATATTTATTATTTCTCTTTCCCTGCTGGGTTTAGGCTTTCTTTGCTCTTCTTTCTTCAGCTCCTTTGGGTGTAGGATGAGGTTGTATATTTGAGACATTTCTTGTTTCTTGCAAAAGACTTGTGTTGCTATATACTTTGCTCTCAGGACTTTTGCTGTGTCCCAAAGATTTTGAACAGCTGTGTTTTCATTTTCATTTGTTTCCATGAATTTTTAAAATTCTTCTTTAATTTCCTGGTTGACCCATTCATTCTTTAGTAGGATGCTCTTAGACTCCATGTATTTGAGTTCTTTCCAACTTTCCTCTTGTGATGGAGTTCTAGCTTCAGAGCATATTTCTACCCTTGTAGTTTATAGATTTCTTGTCCCAAACTGCTTTCAGGATTTTCTCTTTGTCACTGAGACTTGTAAGTCTTACTATTAGATTATGGGGTGTTGACCTATTTTTGCTGATTTTGAGGAGGATTCTCCATGCCTCCTGTATTTTGATGCTTGTTCCCTACCCCAAATTAGGGAAATTCTTTGCTACAATTTGCTCCAATATACCTCCTGCCCCCCTTTCTTCTTCTCCTGGGATCCCAATTATTCTAATATTGTTTCATCTTATGGTATCACTTATCTCTCAAATTCTCCCCTTGTGGTCCAGTAGTTGTTTTTCCTCTTTTTTTTTTTTTTTCAGCTTCTTTATTCTCTGTCATTTGGTCTTCTATATCACTAATTCTCTCTTCTGCCTCATTTATCCTAGCAAGGAGAGCCTCCTTTTTTTATTGTACCTCATTAATAGCTTTTCTGATTTCGACTTGTTTAGATTTTAGTTCCTTTATTTCTCCAGAAAGGGTTTTTATTTCTCATGAAAGGTATTCTAAAGTACCTTCTCTACTTTTTTCAATGATCGTAATTTTGAACTCTGGTTCTGACATCTTACTAATGTCCATATTGATTAGGTCCCTGGTTGTCCATACTGCCTCTTGTTCTTTTTTTTCTTTAGGTGAGTTTTTCTGCCTTGTTATTTTATCCAGATAAGAATAGATGAATGAGAGAACAAAGTACTAAAAGGATAGCAATGATCCCAGAAAAATATACACTAACCAAATCAGAAGAGACCTGAAACCAGAAGAAGAAGAAAGGAGAAAGAAAAAAAAATTAGAATATAAAATATATATTCTAATTTATATATATATATATCAGAGCCACATACTTGATTTTGAGTAATTTTTGGTCTGTTAGAAGAAACTTCCTCCCCAAATTTTAAAGAAAGAAAAACATATTATATATATATATATATATATATATATATATATATACACACACACAAAATAAGGGTAAACACGATGAAGGGATGGAATATGATTGTAAAGATGAAAATTTTAAAAGATTCTAAAAAAGGAATTGATAAGAAGTTGTTTAAAAAAAAAAAAAACAGGGAAAAAAGGAGAGAATATGATCATGCTGGAGACTAGAACAAAGCTATACACTAGATTTGGGGTATATTTTGATCTGTTAGGAGAAACTGTATCCCAAAACTTTAAAGAAAGAAAAACTTATATGTATACAAAGAATAACATCAAATGCAATGAAGGGATAGAATATGACTATAACAATGAAAGTTTTAAAAGATTTTTGTAGTGATAAGATGAAATCGTTTTAAAAAGGTTAAAATAGGAAAGAGAAAAATTAGAAAATTAAAAAATAGAATAAGAAAAAAATAAAATTTTAAAAATTTTAACTTTGAAAGACTAAAGAATCATGGGGAAGAAGCCAGGAATCCAATGTGCTACATCCCCTTCCTCCGGACTTCCGCAGTTCTCCTTGACCCCTGAGCTTGGTCTTGGCCGGATGTCCTCGCTGATCTACTGGGGAGGGGTACATTGCCGTGATTCGCAAGTGTCTTTGCCCCAGTCGGAGTTGCACGGCCCTTGCCAGGGACCGGGCTAAGTCATCTGCTCCATTAGGGTCGGAGCTTTGGTTCCCTGAGCGCTTTCCGTAGAGCTCCGGAGGCGGGGAATGAAGATGGCGGCTTCCCAGTGTCTGGCTGGAAGCGCCCAGAGCTGGGGCCGCCCCTCAGCGCGCCCCGGAGAAAAGCCGTGGGTCCCTCCCGGCTCCCTGGTCTCCGCCGCGCTCCGAGCTCCCGGCCTGTGACCGCGCGTCTCCGTCTCTGGCGCGGCCCCGTCTGGAGTCCGCAAACCCGCAGCTTCCCGCCGCGCACTCCCGCCCGCTCCCCCCGAAGGACGGTGAGTGTCCCCGGATCCGCCGCCTGTGGGGTCCCTGCGCGGAGAGCCGCGGCCGACTGCGCCTCGGTCCCGGGTGAAGGGGACCCCGAGCTGAGAGCCCACTGGTTGGCTCCATCTCGCCACTGGCTTCCCTCCTCTGATACCTGGGGATCTGCCGCCCTCAGACAGCCTTGGTCTTTCTGTGACCCCGGGGGTCCTGAGACCGCGCTGTCCCCATGAGGGCTCCACCCTCCACTTAGCCTCTGCAGCGACATCCCTCCGTGGAGCCACTTCTAAAAGTTCCGGTATGTGCTCTGGCTCCACCGCCTGCCGGAGCCGGCCCCTCCCCGCCAAGGTCTGTCTTCCCGTCACTTCAGATTCACTTCTCTGCACGTCCGCTTCAGAAAATGGTTGCTTTTAGGTTCCTAGAATTGCTGCTCTTCTTCCCTCCGATCTCCTATTGAGTTTGTGTTCAGAATGGTTTGATAACCATGTAGCTGATCTCCTGGGACGCCATGACATTTAGGTCTCCTGCTGCTCCGCCATCTTGCTCCCCCTCTTTACCTTTAACTCCTCTTGCTTTCATGGCCGCACCGTGACCCAGTGTTTCTGAGCCCAGATTCCATTTCGATGGACCTCTCCAAGGAGCAACACTTCACTGTCCTGCAAAGGTAAGCACTCACCAAAGCTGGGGGGTTTGGGAGGAAATATGGAGATCCAAATTCTTCCTGTAGACTTTCCCACCAGTCCTCCTATTTGGAACCCAAGCTGAATCCCATCTTCAGAGACACCTACCACCTTCTGAAGGTTGAGTCGAGCCTCTGTAAGCTTGAGTTTCATTTTTTCCCTTAATTTGCCACATTCCTTTCCATTCATTCTTCTTTCCAGATTCCCAAATTTTGTTCCTATCATGACCTTTCCTGAAAACTGACTAACCTCATCCCAGTAACCTTCTCTGACTCTGTTTCCCAATCTATTAAGTGCGTCACACTCTCCCTTACAGCACCCAGACACAAGTCCTGCGCATCCTTGCTCTGCACAGTCATCTCAGCCACCATGTCTGTAAGAATCTCTGAGGGCCATGGCCAGAGCTGGGGGTGTTCTGGAAAAGCTAGTGCTTCACTGGGGCTGTCAGCCAAGGCAGAAATGCATTGGTTTATTAATGACCCATAGAGAATTTCACAGAAAAAAAAAGTGTTTCCTTTTTTTTTTTTTTAATTACTGCTCTTTTCCCCAAGAGTTCTAGGAACAAATTCAGTCACCCACAGAGGGGATGAAAGAGGGAGAAGAGAAGAGAGTGATAAACAAAAGGGAGAAAGGGAAATGCGGTGTGGGGGGGGACACAAGACAAGCTGCCTATTGTCCTGCGGTGTCCTTGTCCTTGTTCTCCATTGGGGTGCCTTCTTCTGTCATACAGGTGCCCAAGTCCCAGGTGGGTAGCCCCACATCAAGGTCAACTCCCTGGGTGTTCCTTTCAGGCTCAAGAAACTCCACAACACAAAGGTGAAGATTATGACAGCAAACTAATTACTCCCCTTGACTTGGTGGGACATAAATCTCTTTTGTCTTTGATTCTTCTTACCCTCTCCCTGATGAGTCTATTTTCATGATGAAGTATTATTCCACAGGCTCAGTTGGCTGATGGATTAAGAAACTTACAAGACTAACCCCAGTGAGTTCTTTGAAGTGGATCAAAACACAGCCTTTGTAAAAATTGATGTCTTCTGGGTTCCCTGTTTCAAGGTTGGCAGCATAATTTACCTCCATAATATAGGTCTTCACTTGGTAGTTCAAATTGCTTCACCTCTGTCTGCAAATCAATTTCCTGCTCCATTCCAGAACAGCTCACAGCACTCCCTTGTCCCACTATCTCTTTCCACACATTCATGGAACTTGCAGGGGCTGGCCCTATGGCTCTCAGGTCATGGAAGGAAAGTGGGGGGTGAGGCCAGTCATTCCAGGTTACCCCAATATGGAGATTCAGGGAAAAATACCTTGGAGAGGAAAATGGGTTGTAAAGGGGTAGCAATTGGGAGCTGAGAATAGGGAAGAGGGTCATATCTTCTGTCTTCTGGGGCATTAAGAAAAGTCAGTCTTGTTTATCACCAGTTGCCTGTCTCTGCTGATGGCTGAGTGGAGAGATTTTAGAGGGTTTGAGGATTGGGATGAAAATCCACTCAAATAGCCATGTTGGAGTTTATTACCCTCCTATCATGCCTTTGAGAGGTCTCCCTGGGAGTCAGATATGCTAAGGCAAATCTTGAGAAACAGAAAGGGGCTGGTATGAAGTTAATCTCACTTCTGTCAACCTCCTTCAGAATTTGTCCAACATTTTACAGGCTACCATTACATCCGAAACCTCAGTACCACATCCCAAGATATTCCATCTTTCCCAGATCCAGGGGATCTGATATCAGGAAATGATAAAAATGGTTTTAAACCATCACTTGGTAAAACCATGAATTTTTTTTCCAAACAAATAAGCTTATGAGAATGTGAGAGGAAAGAGAAGTCAAGCATCATACTTGTTAATCTAAGAAAATTTGCAAGGACAGCAGGTAGCTCCACGAACAGTGTATATAGGTGAAGTTCTAAAAAACACAGCATGAACCAACAAAATCTTTCACTAATGGAACAAAAGACAAAAGCCCAAATTCATTGGGATTGAAGTATCCCTTGATAAGTCTCACCTTAGTGGTATTGAATAAGTAGACAAAAATAAGTAAGGATATTAAAAATTAACATTGTAATTTTTAAAAATCATGTACTTTTTGGGTATGAATTAAATTTAAACCCAATAATAGAATATCCATTTTCTCAAGCACACAAGGAATATTCACAAGAATAGATCATATTGTGTAACAAAGAAAATATCAGTAAATAATAATAAACTTCAAATGGAAAAATAATTTCCATGAAACCACCAGAAAATAAAAACTATGAGAGGCAACTAGCCCTACCAAATATTAAAATATACCACAAAGTTTTGGTAATTCAAATAGTGTAGTATTGGTACCTGAATAGAAGCACAGACCTGTGAGCTAGAACAGAATATCCAGACATAGATACAAGTACATCTGGAACTTCAGTGCATAATAAAAGTGACATCTCAAATCAGTGGGGCAAATATGGACTTTTTCTTGAGTGTTTTTATCAGGAGAGGTTGTTTAATTTGTTTAAGGCCTTTTCAGTGTTTATGGAGATAATCATAGGAAACTTTTTGTTTACAATTCTTTTTAAAAAAGATTTTATTTATTTGACAGAGAGAGACACAGCAAGAGAGGGAACACAAGCAGGGGGAGTGGGAGAGGGAGAAACAGGCTTCCTGCCGAGCAAGGAGCCCGATGCGGGGCTCGATCCCAGGACCCAGGACCCCAGGATCATGACCTGAGCTGAAGGCAGATGCTTAACGGCTTAGCCACCCAGGCGCCCCTTTGTTTACATTTCTTAATGTTGTATATTACACCATGAATATTTAAATATTGAACCAACCTTGCATTCCTAAAATAAATCTCACATGGCCATCGTATGTCCTTTTCTTAGTGTGGTATTGTATCCTTTATGCTAATATTTTGTAGAGAGCATTCAAATAAGTATTCATAAGTGATCTAAGCCTGTAATTTTAAATTTGTATTATCTTTACCAAGTTTTGGTATCAATGTTACATTTCATGCAAATAATTGGCAAAAAGAAATTTTAAGGTAAATTTACTCCCTAGATTTCTCTTTTATCTTTGTAGAATATTCAATATTCTACTTAAATATATTGGACTTTCCTGGATTGCCTCTTTATATCTGAAATATATCTTACCTTATTTATTCTCTTATTCCTTGTCTGGGTCTTAAGGTCTTAAGGTCTTATTCTGCATAATATCTGGCCTCTCTTATGATATTAATTTAGAATTATATAATTTATCTTTTCACCAAATTACCTACTTTTTCTGGGTTTTCTTGTTCCATTTATTTATCTTGGTCTTGGTCTTATATTCGGAGATCCTGAATCGTCATTCGCAGCTGTGAAAAAGACACTACGTTGCTTGACAAGGAAAGCTGATCTTATTTCTTCTGATGCTGGTTGGTTTATATCTCTGGGCTACCTTTCCCCTACTACTCTAGAAATGTGGACAAAGGAATCACACACCCTTCACTTTTCGTGCGTGGGTGCTGCTCAGACAGGCTAGCTGCGCCTTCTGAGGAGCCTCCATGAGGAGAGTTTCACACCAGGACTGTGACTCCAAGCTAGTTTGATAATACAGCCTTATCAGTAAAAACTTTAAAATTTGGACACAACTTCAACATATGCATATTTATTCCATTTTAAATTCCATGTACAACTGTACTAGGTTATGCAAGTAAAAATGCATAAATAGAAATTGTAAAAGGATCTGCCAGAGATTCAGCAAATATGATAAATAATTTAAAAAATGTATTTGTAATGCTACAAAAGTGTTTTTCTTTGCTACCTACAATAAATGATCACAGCAAAGAAGCTTCATCGTGGAAATCTGACATGATTATTATTATTTTCCCCTGGTGAAAAGTGCTGGCTTTGCTATCCTCTTGTGGTGGATCGTCCTTTTTGATTAGTGTTATCTTTGATCTGTGGTTTCTTTGAAGAAAATATTTGAAGACAGTTGTCCATTTTGTGAGGGTTTTGTGAGCTTTAACTAGATAATATAATCCATGTATCCATTCGACAAGCCAATAGTAGATTGCAATAGGTCACAATGTTCTGAAAGTGAATAATTGAGTGAGGGCACTGAAGACTTCTGCTGTCCTTATTCCGAAATTTTCTTCAGGAGTCCTTGTGTGGCACCCAGGACCCAGGACCCATGACTGCCAGACACAGGCAGTAATTGAGGGTCCTGGGTTCAATACACATGGCAAATATCAGCAGAGCTTAATTTTTTTATTTTCATAAAAGTGGTTATAAATGAAAGTCCTAATATTTCCCTCTCCCAGGGTGGTGGATTGCCTCAAACCTCACCCGGGATGCATGTTTTCCTCTTTGGAGACCAGACTCTAGAATGCTGACACCCTCATGAGGGACCCTACTGTTCTCAAGCAAGTTATTAAGCTTCCTTTCACCTTTTATCAAAGTCTGTTTCTTCTCCCTCTACCTGCCCTCTTCCCATTCAGCAAGATTCAACCACAAATATTCTTTAGGAAATGATAACAACAGGGACCCCGACATGGGGCTGGCACTCTCCAGTTTTTCAGAGATTTCACTACTCTCTACTGTCTGAGGCTTAGTCCCATGTTTGCATTTCCTAACCCTGCTTCCAAGTTCAGTTCTTCTGGTTTTAACCAGGCAGCAAACATCATTGTTTCCATGGGCTGGTGCATCCAATCATGTATTCATTTCTTCAGCAAACCCTGACTGAGTACCTGTTGTATGTCGATCATTCTAAGCACAAGGTAGTGAACCAGACGAAGTCTCTGCTTTCACAGAGCTTCCATTCCAGATGAGGAAGAAGGTGATGGAGGTGTGGGTGGTAAAATGAAAAATTAAGAGAGAAAGAAGAAAGAGTGATAGTAGAGGGATTCTTCTAGACCAGTTGAGCAAAAAGGCCTTTCTGAGAGGTGACACTTGAGCAGATACTGAGAGAAGTAAGGGATTGAGTTATGTGAGTATCTTGGGGAAAACATTCCAGGCAGGGGAAGCAGCAAGTGCGATATCCCTGAAATGGGAAAATGCTTGATGTATCTCAGCAGTGCCAAGGAGGCCAGTGTGACTGAGGCAGAGCAGTCAGAGTGAGAGCTGTAAGAAATGCTGTCCAAGAGGCTGACTGCTTAAGGGAAGAGATCCCGTAAAGTCCTGAACACAGTGGTAGAAAGTTCATATTTTATGGTGACTGACATGGAACGTCATTCAAAAGGTCTTCAGCCAAAAAGTTGATATGGTCAACTTACTTTCTAAAAAGTTCACTCTGATTGCTCTGCAGAAAAGTACACTTTGGGGCACGGATGGGAAAAGGAAACCAAGTACCATATTTTTTCAACTCGAAGACACACATTGTTTTCACATTTTAACTTCTCTCAAGTCAATTTATGTCTTCAGTTGAAGACTCACAACCTGTCTTGGCCAAAGGTTCAGATCGCATAGTTGCCCTGTCCCAAACACACACAGATATTGGAAGTGTCATCGATACCTCTCGAACAAGTATCAACACCTTATAAGAAAAACCTGACAGCACAAGCCATAGAAAGCAAAGGACCGAGGGGAAAGGGAGTGGATGAGATGAATGAGAGATGCCTAACAACATTCTCAAATGAGAATAAAAGGTGGGCTACCTCAACTGGTCTTTTTGCAGAAATTGATAAACTGATTTTAAAACTCACATGAAAATTCCAAAAGACCCAGAATAGGCAAAACAATCTTTAAAAAGAACAATTGGAGGAATTATATCTCCTGATTTAAAAAACTTATTACAATGTTGGCGTCGTAAGTTTTTCCAGTAAGTGGCACTGGAATTCAGAGTAGACAGATAGATTTAATGGAAGAGAATTGAAGTACGCCCCCCCCATCTCTACATTTACAGTCAATTGATTTTCAACAAAGATGTCGAGAAAATTCAGTGAAAAAGAATAGTTTTTTCAACAAATGGTGCTAGGAGAATTTTCTATTACGTTAAAAAAAGGATAAATTTGGAGCCCTTCCTAACACTGTACGCACAAATCAGATGAAGCATATCTGAACGTAGGAGCTAAAACTCTAAAATTCTTAAAAGATGCAGGAGAAGATCTTCATGATCTTGGGTTATGCAATGTTTTTCTTAGGTAAATGACACCAAAAGTACGAGCAACTAAATAAAAGTAGATAAACTGGCTTTCGTCAAAATGAAAAACTCGAGTTGTTTCTCTTCCTTCCCCCCTCTTTGCTCATTTGTTTCTGAGTGGGGGCACATGGGTGGCTCAGTCAGTTAAGCACCTGCCTTCAGCTCAGGTCATGATCCCAGAGTCCTCGGATCAGCCAGACATCAGGCTCCCTGCTCAATGGGAGATTCTCCTTCTCCTTCTCCCTCTGCTCCTTCCCTCCCCCACTCGAGCTATCTCTCAAATAAATAAATAAAACCTTTTTTTAAAAAAAATTCCACATATGCGGGCACCTGTGTGGCTCAGTTAGCTGGGCATCTGCCTTTGACTCATGTCGTGATCCCAGGGTTCTGGGATCGAGCCCCACGTCAGGCTCCCTGCTCCATGGGGGACCTGCTTCTCCCTCTCCTTCTGCTTCTCCTCCTGCTTGTGCTCCCTTGCTCTCTCTCTCAAATAAATAAATAACTCTTTTTAAAAAATAAAATAAATAAAATAAAAATTCCACATATGAGTAAAATCATATGGTATTGGTCTTTGTCTGACTAACTTATTTCACTCAGCATGATACCCTCTGGCCCCATCCATGTCATTGCAAATGGCAAGATCTTCTTTTTCATGGCTGAGTCCTATTCCACTGGGTATATACCACATCTCCTTGATGCAGTCATTCATCGATAGACACTTGGGATGCTTCCATCGTTCGGCTGTTATAAATCGTGCTGCAATAAACCCAGGGGTGCGTGTGTCCCCTTGAGTTAGTGTTCGTGTATTCTTTGGGTAAATTCCTAGGAGTGTCATTGCTGGATCATAGGGTCGTTCTATTTTTAATTTTTTGAGGATTCTTCCCACTGTTCTCCACAGTGGCTACACCAGCTTGCATTCCCGCCAACAGGGCAGGAGGGTTCCTTTTTCCCCACATCCTCACCAATACATGTCGTTTCTTGTGTTGCTGATTTTAGCTGTTCTGACAGGTGTGAGGTGATGCCTCATTGATGTACATATTCTCGTGTGTCCATTGGCCATCTGTATGTCTTCCTTGAAGAAATGTCTGTTCCTGTCTTGCGCCCACTTTATAAAAAAAGATTTAATTAACTTACTTGTCAGTCTTCTGTCCACTTTTTAATTGCACTACTTGTTTTTGATGTTGAGTTTTATGTTATTTACGTATTTTGGATATGAAGCCTTAATCAGGTATTCATTTGTAAACATCTTATTGATTTTTTTCCTTTGCTGTGCAAAAGCTTTTTATTTTGATAGAGTTCCAATATATTTTTGCTTTTGTTTCTCTCGCCTCAGGAGACATGTCTAGGAAGAAGTTGCTGTGGCCAATGTCAAAGAAGTTTCTGTCTGTGTTCTCTTTTAGGATTTTTATGGTTTATGTCTTATATTTAGTTCTTTAATTTATTTTGAATTTATTTTTGCATATCATGTCAAAAAGGCACACATTTTCTTTCTTTCGCATGTTGCTATCCGGTTTCCCAACACCATTTGTTGGGAAATGGGAAAAGGGACTGTCTTTTTTCCCATTGGATATTATTTCCTATTTTGTCAAAGATTAATTGACCACAGAGGTGCGGGTTTATTTGCTGGTTTTCTATTCTGTTCCATTTATCTGTGTGTCTGTTTTTTGTGCTAGTACCATAGTGTTTTGGCTGCCACAACTTTGTCATATAATTTGAAGTCCGGAATTGTGGTGCTTCCAGCTCTGGGTTTCTTTTTCAAGATTGCTTTGGCTATTCAAGGTCTTTTGCAGTTTCATACAAACTTTAGGATTGTTCCAGCTCTGTGAAAAATGCTGGTGGGATTTTCATAGGGATTGCATTAAATGTGCCAATTGCTTTGGATAATTTAGACACGTTAACAATATCTGTTCTTCCAATCTATGAGCATCGAGGGTTTTCCATTTCTTCGTGTCTTCCTCAATTTCTTACATCAGTGTTTTGTAGTTTTCAGGATACATATCTTTCACCTCCGTGGTTAGGTTAATTCCTGAGTATCTTATTATTTTTCATGCAGTTGTAAATGGGACTGTTTTCTTGATTTCTTTTTTGTTGTTGTTGCTTAATTATTACTGTATAAAAATGCAACAGATTTCCGTACATGGATTTTGTGTCCTGTGACTTTACTGAATTTGAGTATCAGTTTCAGCAGGTTTTTGGTGGACTCTTTCGGGTTCTCTATATAGAGTATCAAGCCATCTGCAAATAGTGAAAGTTCTACTGCTTCCTTACTGATTTGGATGCCTTCTGTTGTCTGATTGCTCAGGCAAGGACTTCAGTTTTATGTTGAATAAAAATGACAAGAGTCTTGTTCCCAATCTTCGGGGAAAGGCTCTCAGGTTTTCCCTGTTAAGGATGATGTTAGCTGTGGGTTTGTCACAGAGAGCCTTTATTATGTTGAGGTACATTCCCTCTAAACCTACTTTGTTGAGGGTTTTTATCATGAATGGATGATGTACTTTGTCAGATGCTTCTTCTTCTACATCTACTGAAATGATCATATGGTTCTTCTCCTTTCTCATTGATGGGATGTATCACTTCGATTGAAGTGTGAGTACTGAAGTACCCTTGCAACACAGCCCCCGGGCAACCCAGGAATAAATCCCACTTGATCGTGAGTGATTTTTTTTAATGTATTGTTGGACTCAGTTTGCTGGTATTTTGTTGAGGATTTTTGCACCCTTGTTCATCAGGGATGTTGTCGTGTAGTTTTCTTACGGTGGTGTCTTGATCTGGTTTGGGTATCAGAGGAATGCTGGCCTTAGAGAATGAATTTGGAAGTCCTGTGCCTTGCTTATGTTTTGGAAAAGTTTGAGAATAGGAATAAACTCTTCCTTAAATGCTAGAATTGCCCGTGAGAAGGCATCTGGTCCTGAACTTTTGTTTCCATTATTTTCATTACTGATTTAGTCTCATTACAGGTAATCAGACTGTTCAAACTTTCTGTCTTCCTGTTTCAGCTTCGGTAGTTTGTATGTTTCTAGGAATTTGTCTATTTCTTCTAGGTTGTCCCACTTGCTGGCATATAGTTTTCCATAATGTTCTTTCATAACTGTTTGTGTCCCTGTGGTGCGGGACGTTATCTCTCCTCTCTCATTTGTGATTTTATTTACTTGAGTCCTTTCTCTTTTTTTCTTGATAAATCTGGTTGGAGATTTATTGATTTTATTAATTTTTTTCCAAAGTCCTGATTTCACTGATCTATTCTATTGTTATTTTGTTTCTATGTGTATTTCTGATCTAATCTTTATTGTTTCCTTCCTTCTGCTGGTTTTAGATTTTGTTTGTTCTTTTTCTAGCTACGTTAAGGTGTAAAAAGTAAGGTTGTTTAATTGAGATTTTTCTTGCTTCTTGAGGGAGGTCTGTATTGCTATATATTTTCCTCTTAGAACCACTTTTACAGCACCTGAGAGGTTTGGGACTATCGTGTTCTCATTTTCATTTGTTTCCATGTGTTTTTTATTTCTTCTTTTATTTCCTAATTGACCTATTCATTGTTTAGTAGCAGGTTATCTAATCTCCATGTATTTGTGGTCCTTCCAGAGTTTTTCTTGTGGTTCACTTCTAGTTTCATTGTGTTCTGGCCAGAAGAGATACATGGTTATGATTTCGATCTTCTTGAATCTGGTGAGGTTCGTTATGTGGGCTAATAATATGTGATCCATTCTGGAGAACGTTCCATGTGCACTTGAAAAGAATGTGTAGTCTGCCCTTTGAGGATGGGATGTTCTGAGCATATCTGTGATGTCCATCTATTCCAGTGTGCCATTTTCTGTATTTGGTTACTCCTATCCTGGTTGCATAAAAACTTACAATTTTTATATCTTCTTCTTGTTGCTATGTATCTTCTTCTTCTTTATTATTAATTATATAGGGTTCTTCTTTGTCTATTAATCTTTCTGTTAAAGTCCATTTTGTCCAATGTAAGTACTGTTACTCTGGGTTTCTTTTGACACCTGTAGAATCCATGTTTCTCCATCCCATCACTTTCACCTACAGGTGCTTATAGGTCTGAAGTGAGTCCCTTGGAGGCAGCATATGGATGGGTCTGGTCTTTTTATCCATTCTGTCACCCTGTGTCTTTTTATTGGAATGTTTAGTTCAATTACAAAGTAATTATTGATAGATATATATTTACTGTCATTTTATTATTTGTTCTGTGGTTGTTTCTAAAGATTTTCTCAGATCTTTTCCTGTCTTTCTCTCTTTCGTGGTTTGCTGGTTTTCTTTAGTGATATATTTGGATTTCTTTCTCTTTGTTCTTTGTATATTCATTCATGGTTTTTGATATGTGGTTACCATTAGGTTTTATATATAACATCTTCTGCATGTAACAGTCTATATATATTTTTTAAGATTTTATTTATTTATTTGACAGACAGAGATCACAAGTAGGCAGAGCAGCAGGCAGAGAGAGAGGGGGAAGCAGGCTCCCTGCTGAGCAGAGAGCCCAATGTGGGGCTCGATCCCAGGACCCTGGGATCATGACCTAAGCCGAAGACAGAGGCTTAAACCACTGAGCCACCCAGGCGCCCCACAGTCTATATTTTTTTAAAGATTTATTTTATTTATGTATTTGAGAGGGAGAGAGAGAGAGAGAGAGAGAAGAGAGAGATCTGGGAGAGGGGCAGAGGAAGAGGATGTCAGCTAGACACTGCACTGAGCCCAATATGGGTCTTGATCTCATGACCCTGAGTTCATTACCTGAGCCGAAATCAAGACTTGGACACTTAAATGACTGAGCCACCCAGGAACTCCATAGCAGTCTATATTAAGTTGATGGTTATTTAAGTTTGAATCCATTCTTTACTCAACTCCTCTCCATGTTTTAGGTATATGGTGTTATATTTTACATCATTTTACTTTGTGAGTTCCTTGACTGATTTTTTTTTTTACAGAAATATTCATTTTTACTGCTTTTGTGTTTTCTACCTTCATACTATCACTTTGGACTCTACTTTCCACTCAAAAACTCCTCTTTAATATTTCTTGCAGAAACGGTTTGGTAGTCATGAATCCCTTTAACTTTCATTTGTCTAAGAAGCTCTTTATGTCTCCTTCTATTCTAAATGATAGCCTCACTGGATAGAGTATTCTTGTTTGCAGATTTTTCCATTCAGCGCTTTGAATATATCATGTCACTGTTTTCTGGATTGGAAAGTTACCACTGAAAAATCTGGTGATAACCTTACGGAGTTCCCTTTGTATGTAACTCTCTTCTTTTGTCTTACTGATTTTTTTTTTATTACTATGTTATGTTAGTCACCATATGGTACTTCATTAGTTTTTGATGTAGTGTTCCGTGATTCATTGTGTCGAACACCCTGTGCTCCATTCAATATGTTTCCTCCTTAATATCCATCACTGGACTTACCCATCCCTCACCCCACTCCCCTCTGAAACCCTCAGTTTGTTTCCTGAATTCCATAGCCTCTCACGGTTCATCTTCTCCTCCGAATCCCCCCTTCTTTTTTCCCTTCCTTCTCCTAATGTCCTCCATGCTATTCCTTATGTTCCACAAATATGTGAAACCATAAATGACTTTCTCTGCTTGACTTATTTCACTCAGCATAATCTCCTCTAGGCTCATCCATGTTGATGCTAAAGTTGGGTGTCCTTTCTGATGGCTGGTTTTCTTTAGTGATATATTTGGATTTTATATGATATATATATATATATATATTTATGATATATTTGGATTTTATATTTTATATGATATATTTGGATATTACTCAGCCATCCTTTCTGATGGCTGAGTAATACTCCATTGTATACATGGACCACATCTTCTTTATCCATTCATCTGTGGAGGGCATCTTGGCTCTTTCCACAGTTTGGCTATTGTGGACATTGCCACTATAAACATTGGGGTCCATATGGCCCTTCTTTTCACTACCCAGTAGTGCAATTGTGGGTCATAGGGTAGCTCTATTTTTTACTTTTTGAGGAACCTCCATACATTTTTCCAAAGTGGCTGTACCAATTTGCATTCCTACCAACAGTGTAAGAGGATTCCCCTTTCTCCACATCCTCTCCAACATTTGTTGTTTCTTGCTTTGTCAATTTTTGACATTCTAACTGGGGTAAGGTAGTATCTCAATGTGGTTTTGATTTGAATTTCCCTGATGGCTAATGATGATGAACATTTCTTCATGTTTCTTAACCATTTGTATCTCTTCATTGGAGAAGTGTCTGTTCATGCTTTCTGTCCATTTTTTGACACGATTATCTGGGGTTTTTTTTGGGGGGGGGTGAGTTTGAGAAGTTCTTTATGGATCTGGGATATCAGCCCTTTGTCTGTAGTGGCATTTGCAAGTATCTTCTCCCATTCCATGGGATGCCTCTTTGTTTTGTTGACTGTTTCCTTTGCTGTGCAGAAGCTTCTTGTCTTGATTAAGTCCCAAAAGTTCATTTTTACTTTTGTTTCTTTTGCCTTTGGAGACATGTCTTGAAAGAACTTCCTGTGGCCAATGTCAAAGAAGTTACTGCCTATGTTCTCCTCTAGGATTCTGAAGGATTCCTGTCTCATGTTAAGGTCTTTTATCCATTTGGAGTTTATCTTTGCGTATGGTATAAGGAATGGTCAAGTTTCATTCTGCTATACATAGCTGTCCAATTTTCCCAGCACCATTTATTGAAGAGACTGTCTTTTGTCCATTGGGTATTTTTTCCTGCTTTGTCAAAGATTATTTGACAGTGGAGTTGAGGGTCCATGTCTGGGCTCTCTATTCTGTTCCATTGATCTATGTGTCGGTTTTTGTGCCAGTACCATGCTGTCTTGGTGATCACGGCTTTGTAATATAGCTAAAAATCAGGCAACGTGATTCCCCAGCTTTGTTTTTCTTTTTTCAGCATTTCCTTGAGATTCAGGGTCTTTTCTGGTTCCTTACAAATTTTAGGATTGTTTGTTCCAGCTCTTTGAAAAATATCGATGGCATTTTGATCAGGATGGCATTGAAAGTATAGATTGCTCTGGGCAGTGTAGACATTTTAACAATGTTTATTCTTCCTATCCATGAGCATGGAATATTTTTCCATCTTTTTGTGTCTTCTTTGATTTCTTTCATGAGTGTTCTGTAGTTCCTCGAGTACAGATCCTTTGCCTCTTTGGTTAAGTTTATTCCAAGGTATCCTATGGGTTTTGGTGCTTTTGTAAACAAAATCAATTCTCTAATTTCTCTTTCTACAGTTTCATTGTTACTGTATAAGAAAGCAACTGATTTTTATGCATTGATTTTGTATCTTGCCACATTACTAAATTGTTGTATGAGTTCTAATAATTTGGGGGTGGAGTCTTTTGGGTTTTCTGCATAAAGTATCATGTCATCTGCGAAGAGAGAGAGTTTGACTTCTTCTTTGCCAATTTGCATACCTTTTATTTCTTTTCATTGTCTGATTATGGTTGCTAGGACTTCCAGTACTATGTTGAACAAAAGTGGCAGAGTGGTTATCCTTGTGTTCCTGATCTTAAGGGAAAGGCTTTCAGCTTTTCCCCATTAGAATGATAATCGCTGTGGGTTTTTCATGGATGGAATTTAAGAAATCGAGGAATGTTCCTTCTATCCCTATACTCTGAAGAGTTTTAATTGGGAAAGGATGAAGTATTTTGTCAAATGCATTTTCTGCATCAATTGAGAGGACCATATGGTTCTTCTCTGTTCTCTTATTAATTTGTTTTATTACATTGATTTGCAAATGTTGACCCACCCTTGTAGCCCGGGGATAAATCCCACCTGGTCATGGTGGATAAACTTTTTAATGTGCTGTTGGATCCTATTAGCAAGGAGCTTGTTGAGAATTTTGGTATGCATATCCATCAGGATTATTGATCTGAAATTGGCCTTTTTGATGTGATCTTTGCCTGGTTTGGGGACCAAGGTAATGCTGGCCTCATAGAAAGAGTCTGGAAGTTTTCCTTCTGTTTCTATTTTTTGAAACAGCCTCAAGAGAATAGGTATTATTTCTTCTTCAACTGGTAGAATTTCCCAGGAATCCATCAGATCCTGGACTCTTGTTTTTTGGAGGTCTTTGATCACTACTTCAATCTTGTTACTGGTTATTGGTCTGTTCAGGTTGTCAATTTCTTCCTGTTTTAGTCTTGGAAGTTTATGGGTTTCCAGGAATGTATCCATTTCTTCTAGGTTGCTTAACTTATTGGCATATAGCTGTTGATAATAATTTCTGATGATTCTTTCTATTTCCTTGGTGGTAGTCATGATCTCTCCCTTTCATTCATGATTTTATTAATTTGGTTCCTTCCTCTTTTCTTTTGGATAAGTCTAGCCAGTGGTTTATTGATTTTATTAATTCTTTCAAAGAACCAGCTTCTAGTTTCATTGATGTGTTCTAATGCATTTCTGATTTCTAATTCATTGATCTCTGCTCTAATCTTAATTATTTCCCTTCTCATGCAGGGGTTAACCTTAATTTGTTGTTGACTGTCCCGTTCTTTTTTTTTTTTTAAGATTTAATTTTTATTTATTTGTCAGAGAGAGAGAGAGAGTTAGAGAGAGAGAGAGAGCACACACAAGTAGGCAGAGTGTCTGGCAGAGGCAGCGAGAGAAGCGGGCTCCCCACTGAGCAAGGAGCCCAATGCGGGACTCGATCCCAGGACCCTGGGATCATGACCTGAGCTGAAGGCAGCGGTTTAACCAACTGAGCCACCCAGGCATCCCGACTGTCCTGTTCTTTAGGGTATAAAGATAGTTAGTGTATTTGGGATTTTTTAATTTTTTGGAGTGAGGCTTGGATGGCTATGTATTTCCTCCTTAGGACTGCCTTTGCCATATCCTATAGGTTTTGGACTGATGTGTTTTTGTTCTCATTGGTTTCCATGAATTGTTTAAGTTCTTCTTTGATTTTCTGGTTGATCCAAACATTCTTTAGCAGGATGCTCTATAACTTCCAAGTGTTTGAATTCCTTCCAAACTTCTTCTTATGGTTGAGTTCCAGTTTCAAAGATTGCGGTCTGAGAATATGCAGGGAATAATCTCAGTCTTTTGGTATCAGTTGAGACCTGATCTGTGACCCAGTATGTGGTCTATTCTGGAGAAACCCCATGTGCACTCAAGAACAATGAGTATTCTATTGTTTGAGGGCACTTTTTTCCAGCTGGTTGTAAGAACTCATGAGATTTGGCTCCTCTTGTTTTCAAAGCCAAATGTTACGGAGATTCACCTTCCCCATCTGGGGTCTCTGGTATGATACCCTGTGTTTTGCCTTTCTCCACACACCAGCTCTCTCCCCCACCATGGATGGCCACAGTCCATTTGCTCCCAAACTGTGTCCCTCCTTTCCTACCTTCTTCAAAGGGGCTTCTTCTCTACCATTAGTTGTGGAGTTTGTTCTGCCTGTCTTCCAGTCTTCAGGTCATTTTCTGGGTTATTTACACTGATGTGAGTGCTATCTAGTTGTGTCCCTGGAAGGAGGTAAGCTTAGGGTCTTCCTACTCTGCCATCTTCCCAGACTTTGTGTATAGGTTTTTTTTTTTTTTTAATAAGCTCCACACCCAGTGTGGAGCCCAATGAAGGGCTTGAATTTACAATCAAGACAGGAGCTGAGATCAAGAGTCAGATGCTTAACCAACTGAGCCACCAGGCATGCTTATTTCCAGAATATTTTAAGAACTCTTACAACTTAATAGTAGAAAGATAAACAATTCAATTAAAAATAGGTAAAGGATCTCTTTTTTCCCCCAAAGAAATGGAAAAATGGCCAATAAGCACACAAAACAATGCTGAATATCATTTGTTATCAGTGAAATTCAAATCACAACCACAATGAGATATTACTTCATAGCCATTGGGATGACTATAATCAAAAAGACTGTTAACAACTGTTGACTTGGATGTGGAGAAATCAGAACCCTTATAAACGGCCACTGAGAATACAAAAATGGTACAACCACTTTGACAAATAGTCTAGCAGTTCCTCAAAATACTAAACATAGAGTTACCATTTGACCCAGCAATTCTACCCTAAATGTATGTCAAAGAGAAATGAGCAAGTCTACACTGATTTGTGCTTGAATGTTCATAGCAGTATTATTCTTAATTATTCTATCAGTATACTGTCAAAAAGTGAGGGGAAAACCCAGATGTCTCAACTGGTGAATGAATAAACAAAATATGGCATGGAATACTATTCAGCATTTACTTTTATTGAAATATTACTCAGTAATAAGAGGCAACAAAGTACTGATAAATGTTACAATGTGAATGAACCTCAAAAATATTATGCTCAGGGACGCTTGGGTGGCTCAGTTGGTTAAGTGTCCAACTCTTGATTTTGGCCCAGGTCATGATCTCAGGGTCAGGAGATCCAACCCCACATCGAGTTCCATGCTGGGTGTGGAGCCTGCTTGAGGCTATTCTCTCTCTCCCTCTTCCCCTCTCTTCCCACTGGAGCTTTCTTTCTTTCTAAAAAAAAAAAAAAAAAACAAGGAAAAAACCCTTCACATTATGCTCAATGAAAAAAAAAAATCCAGACATATAAAGAATACATATTGTCTAACTCCACTTATACTGATGTCCAGAAAAAAACAAATCTATAGAGACAGAAATCAGTGGCCACCCACAATAGAGGGTAGGAGTCAGGAGTGGATGTAAATAAGCATGAGATTTATTTTGGAGTGATGGGAATGTTCTAAAATTAGAGTATGGCAATGGTTGCACAATTCTGTAAATATACTAAACATCATTTAATTATACATTTGAAATAGATAGGTTTTATATTATATAAATTACATCAAGAAAGCTATTTTTTTTAAGTAGACAGAGTCTATATAATTGCAAAGCCAGTCAGAGCCCAGCGCCAATAGTCCTTATACTTTTATGGATTCTTGTTAAAAATGCTTAAAAATGCTGCATCACCTACACTCGTAATGTTTCCCAAAATTGTGGAAAAATCATGCACGTTAATGACTTCTAGTTAAAATGTGACTCAGAAGATGGACTCTGAATATGATGAAGTCATATCTTAATCCAGTGGTTCTCAAAGTGTGAGATGGCAGCGTCAACTTTGCCTGGGAACTTTACCTCCTAACAATGCAAATTTTTGAGCCCCACTGAATCAGACATCCTAAATCAGGAACTCTGGGGGTGGAGCCCAGAAATCCATATTTTAACAAACCCTCCAACTGATACTGATACAGGCTCAGGTTTGAGAATCAATGTCTCATTGAATTATTTCATTTAGATTTTTCTTTCCATGTCTCTGTAAGAGATAGGATTAAAAATCTATTTCTAAAAATTATTTGAAAAATCATTGTATATATATAAAAATAAGACTTCTACATCTTAATAAAGCGTTGCATCATCATTTCATTAATGCTGCTCGAAGAGATGGTGAATGTGACAGAGAGTGATGTCTTGGGTAGATGAAATCTATAAGCAGGTTATTGCGGTTGGCATACCGGAGGCATGGGGCAAGGCAGGAGCCTGCTCAGCTGTGCTGCATCTGACCTTGAGGTTGTATCTCTCCTCCTTTTCTTGTCACCCTTCACACTGGGCTTGAGACTGCTCTGAGACTCCAGTGAGGACAAGGGCTCCCCATTTTATCATCTCTTGGACCAAGGCTGCAGAAACTTCCAGCAGTTTCTCCACATCTCTGGTCAGGTTCCTCTCCACCTCTAAATCCCCATGCAACATACATCTCCTTGTACTTCTTTATGCTTGTTTCAGAGGGAATTAAGGGACAAGAAAGGCAAATGGGGGTTTAGTCTCATGTCTTGAACAAGAAATGGGAATAAATGGGCTTGATGCTATATCAAAACCAAGGAATTAATGGGTTTGATGCCATATCAAAACCAAAACAAAAGAAGAAAACAAAAACAAAAAACAGAACTCTGATACCAAATCTGGAAAAGGAAAAAAAAAAAAAGGAGAAAATCAGAAGGAAGGAAAATGCTGCCCCAAACTCACCAACAAATGTAAAATTAAAGAAGCGGCAAACTAATTCCAGCAACACAGTGAGAGTCATGGCCACCTACAGTTTATCCCAGTGATGCAAGACAGTTGAATTTTTGAATGATGAATTTTGAATGATGTTTAATATTGTGAAATGTCACAAAAACTAGGCCCAATAAGAAAAATCACCACATTTTTCAGAGGAAGGCTCAAGAGGCACGTGACTGGCTCAGTTGAAAGACCATGTGACTCGATCTCGGGGTTGTGTGTTTGAGCCCCATATGGGGTATAGAGATTACTTAAAAAAAATAAAATAAACTTCAAAAAAAGGAAGCCTCAAAGGGCCTGTGCTATTTAATACTTATTCTTGATAAAACACAGTAACTAGAATTAAAATCATTCTCCTTTAGTACAATAAAAATTTTATGTCTTAAACACCCAACTTATAGCATAGAACACTTTTGACTGGGCCATTTCCATAAAAGCAAGAATAATACAAGAGAAGCATGATTACTATTTTACAGTGTTGTAGAAGTTCTGCCTGATGCAAAGATATTTGACACAGACACAGGGGCATAACAATAGTAAATATTATCACATATTGTCAACAGGAGTTTTAGCACACATTATCAAATACCTAAAAAACCAAAGTGTGTCAAAAACAAACTGAAAGTTAACAAGAAAATTCACTCAAGGAGAAAGAACTTTTAGAGTTAATAATTTTTTATTTAGAAAAAAATAGAGGGTAGGGAGAGAATCTATTCAAAATGATAACAAGAAAATATCTAAAATAAATCTAACTGGACTTTTCTCAGAGATATTTAACAGTGTTGAGGTTGGATATATTTTTTTAAAGATTTTACTTATTTATTTGAGAAAGAGAGAGAAAGCACAGAGGGAGAGCCAGAGGGGGAAGGGGACGCCCTGCTGAGCAGAACTCCATAGGGGACTCGATCCCAGGACCCTGAGATCATGATCTGAGCTGAAGGCAGATGCTCAACAAATTGACCCACTCAGGTGCCCTGAGGCTGAATGTATTTTTGATGTTGAATTGCATTTAAGAGTTTGTTTTTTACTAAAAAGTGTTATGTATTCTCTTTTAAAAAAGTCACATAATTCTACAAGGCTCACCCCAACCCCAATCTTCAATATCCTGACACGCGGCTCCTTCTTGGTTTCTCAGTTCCCAGTGTTTCTATGGACTTCCCACTGCAGAAGACCAGGATTAGCTCTCGGTCGTGCCCTACACCCACTGCTCCCACTCAGCCCTCCCATCCCCCAGGATCACAATGTGCTTCTATCAGACTTGAGCGTAACACCATTCCGTTTACATGGATATTACATGTCATGAATTATGAATCCTTGTCCTCTTAGAAATAACTTCTCCTTCCCCTGGAGTTAATACATTTCTTGATTTTTTCATTTCACTTTTTTTATTAGCAGACTTTATTTATTGGAGAAGTTTTAGGTTCACAGGAAAAAAATGAATGGAAAGTACAGAGTTCCCATCTACCCTGACTCTGCACACACAAAGTTTCCCCTATTATTAACATCTTACATCACTGTGGTACATTTGTTACAACTGATGAGTCAGTATTGATACATGAGTATTATCTAAAGTCCATGGCTTACCTTAGAGTTCATTCTTCGTACTGTATAATCAATGGATTTGACAAATGCATAATGATAGGTGTTCCGCCATCATAATGCTGTACAGAATAGTTCCGCTGCCCCCCACCTGTTCCTCTGTCCCCCACCTGTTCATCCTTCCTCCTTCCCTCCGAATCCCTCCCTGGCAAACACTGATCTTTCTACTTTTCCAGGGCAAGGACTTTGCTTGGTCTTTTCACCGTTGGGTCCCCAAAGACAGACCAATGCTTGCATCTGCTGGTAGATGGGTGAACGAAAGACTGTGCTGTGGGCCTATTTGCTTTTGTCTCTTCAGTTCTGGGAAATTTTCTGGGACCGTTTCTTTCATTACAGTCACCCTTTTTTTTCTGTATTTATTTCTCTATTTTCTCCAGAACTTCCATCACTGGGACGTTGGACTTCTTCGGGTAATCCTTGCATTTTCTTATCTTTTCTTTCCTATTTTCAGACTCCTTTTGCTCCATTTTATGGCAAGTTTCTTAATTTTATCTTCCAAACATTCTACTGAGTTTATCATGACTTCTATTTTGCTCTTAATTTCCAAGTGTTCCTTTTTGTTCTGAGTGCTCTTTTTTTTTTTAAATAGCATCCTGCTCTATTCCTGCTTAATGAATGTATTGTGCTCTCTTACCTCTTGGGGATTATTAATGATTGTTCTTTTCAAAGTTTTCTTTTTCCTGAATTGTCTCTGTTTCCTCTGAGGCGCTTGCTGGCTGTTTGTTTGCATTATAATTTTTCATGTGAGAGCACATTTCCTTAGCCATTAGGTGGGTCGTGGTGTTCTACTCATGTTTAAAGAAGGTGAGGGCTAAGAAGCTGGTTGGAACCTGGGAGTCCTGAGGCTCTGGCCAAGCATGGGAGGTGGTCTGGCTGGGCCAGTTCCCTGGAGATACCCTGATGTCAGGATCTTAAGTCTCTTCCCTGGAACCGTTAGGATTCTTAGCAGGACACTGCCTGTAATATTGGGGCATTTTTAGTAAAGCTAGTAAGAGAGGAAGGCTGGCAATGGGTCTCTGCTTTCAGAATATAAATGTTCCATTTTATTTCAGTACAGTTCACCTGCCTCAGTCAGACTAGTGTCTCCCACCCGCCACAACACACTTCTCAGGTAGTAAACCTGCAGTTGTCTGCGGGGCTGGTGGGGCTGGGGAAGAAGTTGTGGGCTACACAGCAGTGTGGGGGGTGGGGAGCTGAGAATGCAATTGCTTTGCTTTTTTCTTTTCTCTCCTTTTTTACTTAACCACTTAACCAATTGAGCCACCCAGGCATCCTTGATATACTAATATTTTGTTTGTATTTTTATGCCCTTGTTTATGAGGGATATTGTTCTGTGTTTTTTTTTTCCTCTGTACTGTCTTATCTGGTTTTCCTACTAAGATAATGTTGGCCTTATAAAATTAGTTGGAGAAGGATTTTCTTTCTATTTTCTAGGAAAATGTATATAGAATTCTTGTTTTTTCTTTAAATATTTGGTATAATTCACAACTGAAATCATCTGGACTGGTACTGTGGGCTATGTCCCCTAAAGGTTTATATGTTGATGTCCTAACCCCCAGTACCTCATACTGTGATTTTATTTTGAGATAGGATCTTTAAAGAGGTAATTAAGTTAAAATGAACTCATTAGAGTGTGCCTAATTCAATATGATTGGTATCCTTATAAAAAGAGATTAAGACACAGACATATTTAGAGGGAGGACTGTATTAAGACAGAGGTAGGAGATAGCCATCAGCAAGTCAAGGTGACAGACCCCAGAAGAAACCAACTCCACTAACATTTTGATCTCAGACTTCTAGCAGCCAGAATTTTAGGAAAATAAATTTGTTTTTTCAGCCACCAGGTCTATGATTCTTTTTATGGTGACCCTAGCATGGGGATTTATTTTTTGGAAGGTTTTAAATTATAAATTCAATGTCTGTAATAGCTATGGGACTATTCAAAGTATCTATTTCATCTTGAATAAGTTTTAGTAGTTTCTAGTTTTTTGAAGAATTGGTCCATTTATCAATAAAATGTATACATGTATGGATTTTTATGGTATTTCCTTTTAATTTTTTTATGTTTTGTTGGGGTGTGTAGTGATGTCCCCACTTTCATTTATAACATTAGTCATTTGTGTCTCTTTTAATCTCTGTCAGCCTTGCTAAAAGTTTATTCATTTTACTTATTATTTCAGAAAACAAGTTACTAGTTTCATTGATTTTTTTCAATTTCTTTATAATTTTATTGATCTCTACTCTTATCTTTATTATTTTCTTCCTTCCGCTTGATTTGGGTTTTGTTTTTTTTTTTATAATTTTATTTTTTATAAACATATATATATATATATATATATATATATATATTTTTCCCCCAGGGGTACAGGTCTGTGAATCTCCACGTTTACAAACTTCACAGCACTCACCATAGCACATACCCTACCCAATGTCCATAACCCCCCCCCAACCCCCCTCTGCCCAGCAACCCTCAGTTTGTTTTGTGAGATTAAGAGTCACTTATGGTTTGTCTCCCTCCCAATCCCAACTTGTTTCATTTACTCTTCTCCTACCACATTAACCCCCCATGTTGCATCTCCTCTCCCTCATATCAGGGAGATCATATGATACTCTCCATAGATGCTGAAAAAGCATTTGACAAAGTACAGCATCCCTTCCTGATCAAAACTCTTCAAAGTGTAGGGATAGAGGGCACATACCTCAATATTATCAAAGCCATCTATGAAAAACCCATCGCAAATATCATTCTCAATGGAGAAAAACTGAAAGCTTTTCCGCTAAGGTCAGGAACACGGCAGGGATGTCCGTTATCACCACTGCTATTCAACATAGTACTAGAAGTCCTAGCCTCAGCAATCAGACAACAAAAAGAAATTAAAGGCATCCAAATCGGCAAAGAAGAAGTCAAACTATCACTCTTCGCAGATGATATGATACTATATGTTGATTTGGGTTTATTTGGTTTTCTTTTCCCAGTTTTTTGGTGTGGAACATTATGCAGTTGGTTTGAGATATTTCTTCTCATTCAGTTGAAAAGTACTTTCTCATTTATCTTCTGATTTCCTCTTTGACCCCTGGATTTTTCAGAAGTATGATATTTAGTTTCCAAATATTTGGAGTCTTCTCTATCTTTTTCTGTAATTCATTTCTAATTTAATTCCATTGTAATCAGATACTACACATTGTCTCACTTGTATCTTTCTAAATTTATCAAAACTTCTGGTCCAGAACATGGTTTATCCTAAAAATAATGTGTATTTTATTATTGCAAGGGTCGAGAACATGCCATCTCCAAACATGCCATTCTGGCCAATTGATTATTTTAGGCTAAAGGCACTTGAGAAACTGCAGATGACAAGGGCTCTCTGACATTCTCCTCTTTACATAAAAACAGATCATAAAATTTCCCACGAGAAAGGTACCTTCCGTGTACCATGAAGAGAAGAGAATTCTTATCACCAGAGACCTGTACAAACAAACTTAATAAAATAACTTTTATCTTCTGCCAGTTTTCCATCTATTTCCTGTCACTTGTCCCACAACTTACTGCCCCTGGCCCAAGCCCCTTTGTCTTGTTACGTTCTCTCTCAACTTACCGTTCTTGGTGTAGAAAGGTACATAAGCTTTGGGGCCTCACAGCTTTTCCAGGTCTCTATTTTCCATCTGAAGACTCCTGTCTACATGTAAAAGTAGTAATTCCATCTGTGTACTTTTTTTCCTGTTAATCTTTCTTATGTTGGTTTAATTCTTAGGTTGGCCACAGAACCCAAGAGGGTAGAAGAGAGTTTTATCTTCTCGACACTGTCGTTGGGTCAAGTATTCTGTAAATATTAGTTAAGTCAAGTTGATTGATAGTGTTTTCCAAGTTCTTGTACATTCTTACTGATTTTCTGTCTACTCGTTTATTAGTTATTGAGAGGTTGTTGAAGTATCCAACTAGAATTGTGGTTGTAGCTATTTCTGCCTGCCTTGCTATTTGTTTTTGCTTCATAACTTTCAAAGCTCTCTTTTCTAACACATGGTGCTTAGGACTGTCATGTCCTAGTCACTGAACTCTTAGTCATTATGAAATGACCTTTTTATCTTTGGTAATATGCTTTGCTCTGAAATCTACTTTGTTTTATACTGATATAATTATGTTGGGTTGTTTTTTTTTCTTAAACATATAATATATTTTTATCCCCAGGGGTACAGGTCTGTGAATCGCCAGGTTTACACATTTCACAATGCTGGGTTTTTTTAATTGGGGTTAGCATGAACTATTTCTTTCCTTCTTTTTACTTTTAACCTATTTGTGTCTTTATATTTAAATTTGGTCTCTTGAAGCTGCCATTTAGGTCGGTAGCACGAATAGATTATGATTTTTTGTGCAATCTGACCATTCTACCTTTTAACATGACTTTTATTTAATTGGTGTTTAAACTGTTTATATTTACTGTTATTAATGTTATGGTAGAATGTGATTCATTTTTCTACTTGTTATCTATTTATCTCACATGTTCTGTTCTCCTCACCCTTGAGGCAAAACCCTTCTTAGCAGTCTACCCGATGCTTTAGTAACAGGTGGGAACAGGAACTATTCCCGGTCCTGTCTGAACTGAGGTTTGCTCTAGCTAAATTCTCAGAGGATTCTTTCCCAATATTAGGTAGTTCCTTACACGTGCACATCGATCAGAACTCACTGGAGACTGAGTTCCTCTGCCAATCTCTAGCAATTCTCTATCTATGCAACTCTCGTCTCTCCACTACTTTGCCCCGAAAACTCCGCACATCTTGGTCTCCCTGGATTCCCAGCCCTGTAACAAGTCAGGGAGACTGTTGGGGTCCCAATGGGTTCCCCCTCAATGCACCATGGCCTGGAAACTCGCCTTAGACTGCAAGCTGGGGTAAGCATAGGGTTTATCTCATTGTTTCTTATCCTTCAAGGATCATCATTCTTCCTTGTCTTATGTCCACTGTCTTGAGAGTCAAATCTTATATTTTGTCTGATATTTTGCCAAATTTTTTGGTTTTTCAAGTGAGTGGGTGAATCCAATTCCTGCTACTCTCTGCTGACCAATAGCAAAAGTCTGGAACATACAAATTTTATACATAATAAAGGAATCAATAGTAAGGGATAATTATGACATGGATGGTTTTAGAGAAAGCAGTTCAATATATGAGGAAACATCAAATCAGGTCTTGATTTATTACATAACACTAAAATAAACTACAGAGAAACAAAAAGGAGTGAAATAAGAGTGTTTTTTTTAAAAGATTTTAAAGTTTAGTTACTTGAGAGAGAGTGCGGATGCCCGAGCAGGGGGAGGGCCAAACGGGGAAGGAGAGGAGGAGGAAATCTCCAACAGACTCTGCACCCAGCGTGGAGCCCAGTGGAGGGTCCAACCTCCACCCTGTGATCATGACTGGAGCCGAAACCGAGTCGGATGCTTAAGCGCCTGAGCCGCCCAGACACCCCAAGAATGAAATAACATTCTAAACCTCGACACATGAAATCATTAAAGGAAACTGTGGATGGATAAGCTCATGATCTCATGTAAGCAAGAACTTCTCGAGTCTAAAGTAATGAAAAGAAGTAGAAGTTATAAAGAAGTTGAAGTATTGAATTTTTTGTTTTTAATAAACTTGTGCTTTGGAATAATTTTAGATTTGTAGAAAAGTTGCAAAGACAATCCAAAGAGTTTCCGTATACCCGTCACCCATTCCCCCCCAAGGTCATCATCATACACTGTCATGGTGCTTTGGTCAAAAGTGAGAAGCTGGGGCGCCTGGGTGGCTCAGTGGTTAAGCATCTGACTTCGGCTCAGGTAGTGATCTCGGGGTCCTGGGATTAAGCCCCATGTCAGGCTCCCTGCTCAGCTGGAAGCCTGCTTCTCCCTCTCCCTCTGCCCCACCCCCGCCCCCACCCACGTGTGCACTCGCGCTCTCTCTCTCTCTCTCTCTCTCTCGCAAATAAATAAAAAAATGTTTAAAGTGAGAAATTGACATTGGTACATTTCTGTTGACTAAACTCTACATTTTATTTCAACTGCAGTTTTTTTTTTTTTAACTAATGCTTTTTTTTTTTTCTATTCAGGATCCAATATATCCAAGTGAAAGCATGTTGCTTTTAGAAGAGTCATACTTTGACTATGTAAAAATCGTCCAGTTCCTTGCTTTAAAATGCATAAGCAAAATAGGAAACTGACAAACTACTGAAAAAGAAAGATTTCTAAGGAAACAAAATGTCGATAGCCTTCAAAATGAATTGGTTCTTAAAGTCAATATGTAAAATGCTAACCCGCCAATAAAAAATGGGCGAAGAACACACACAGATGATTCAAACAGGAAGGACTGCTATTTAGATATTATGCGTAACATAATATAAACATATAAATATACATAAATATTTTATGTATTTTATACATAATGCAGTTATTAAAATTAGGTTTGGGAAGAATATTTGATTGCATGCAAAAAGTGCTAATAATAAATTTAAGTGAAAAACATAAACTCAAAATTATCATTCCAATTTTTTAAGTTAAAAAGTATATGTTTGGGGGCACCTGGTTGGTTCAGTTGATTATCTGACTCTTGATTTTGGCTCAGGTCAAGATCTCAGGGTTGTGAGATGGAGCCCTTGAGTGTGGTGTCTGCTTAAGATCCTCTCTTTCTGGGCGCCTGGGTGGCTCAGTGGGTTAAGCCTCTACATTCGGCTCAGGTCATGATCTCAGGGTCCTGGGATCGAGCCCCACATTGGGCTCTCTGCTCAGCAGGGAGCCTGCTTCCTCCTCTCTCTCTCTCTGCCTGCCTCTCTGCCTACTTGTGATCTCTGTCTGTCAAATAAATAAATAAAATCTTAAAAAAAAAAAAAGACCCCCTCTTTCCTTCTCCCTCTGCCCCTTCCCTCTGCTCAGTGCAGGTACTTTCTCTCTTCCCTCTAAGAAAAAAAAGATGCACATCTGTACAAGCATAGAAACTCTGGCCATAGTTATAGCTGGGTTATTGAATTATAAATAGTAACATTTATTGTCATCTTTGTGTTTTTCTATTTTGTCTAAATATTGTACAATAAATAAGATTTTTTAAAACCTGAATATTTCCTTTTAAAAAGTCCTAATTTCTGCATAACTTTCATGTGGCTTATGGGATTGAAAATACGTTTCTCTTGTTCCAATATCATTTTTGGTCCCAGCGTTCTTGTCTGCTGGGAGCCTTCCTGCTGTGCAAATGATTAAGTGCATAGATTTTCTTTTGAACCAAAAGGAAATGTTTTCAAAAGTTCTTAGGAGATCAGTCCAGAAGAACTGAATTAATTCTCTAAGAAATTAAAGGGCCATCTGTGTTTGATGATTTCTCTCTCTCTCTCCTGCATTTCTCTCTCTTTCCCTATCTCTTTCTCTCCCTCTCTCTCTCATCATCACACTTGGAGCAAAGATCCAAGCCAGACTAGCAGAATAATCCTGTTTGGTAGGAAAGAGAATATGTAGTGTTAAGGAGAACGAGGGAATGCCAGGGAGAAATTTCTGAGCCATGAGAAAAGCAGGACTTCAAAGGGCCATCTGAGAACAGCTACTGTCCCAGGAATGGGACTGGACTGAGCTGGGTCAAATCCTTACAATATCCTGGAAGAATGATTTTGCCTCACATCATTTAAAGACACATCAAGAGCCAGGTACTTTGGTCAGTGTCTGCAAAACTTACCTTCCACATTTGGGGAAATCCCATGTTTGTATTTTGGCAGTCCTCGGTTCTCTACATCAGTGTTTCTCAAAGTAGCCTGCAGATCACCAGCATTAGAATATTCTAGAATTCTGTTTCAAACCCCTCCAGAGCCCCACCCTAGACCTACCAAAGGTGCATCTCTGGGCAGTGAAACCTGAGAATCTGGGTTTTGATACACACCAAAAAGTCTAATACACATTAGACTCTGATGGTCCGTTCTTCATTTTCTCCTATTATCCCTAAATAAAGGACAATGGGCAAGGGTGGTCCTGTGTATAGAGAATTTCATTTTTCATGCATCGTTCAATATGTATTTATATTCCATACTATGGGTCAGGCAATGAGTCTAGTCTCATGAGATCACAGTCTGGGAAGGAAAGACGTATCTGCCCATAGTGGGGAGAAATGATTTTCCTTGGGAAGGTTGCATTAGTGAAGATCCATTCAGCCACAAGCTATAGCATATCCAGCCAAAACCAGCTTTAAATTACAGACATCAATTATCTATTAAATCAAAAGGTATAAAGGAAAAGGATTCTGACTTTGGTGAGCAGATCAACAGTATCATCAAGTCTCTTGCCCTCTTCGCAGGCAGCCAGAGCGGAAGAAGTGTCATCTCCTTTGCCCTAGACATTATATTCCTTTTAACTGAACCCGAGGTCACGTTAGCCTTTTTTTTTTTCCTTTGGCAGGCATCTCAATGCTGACTCATATGATGTCAACTAATGCTCAGGTTCTTTGCATGTGCTATTTCTTAACCATTTCATTCTAACATTTATTTTGCACAGATTTGGTTTTATTTTGTCTTTTTAGTTTAAATTTTTAAACTTAATTTAAAAATTAACTTTTCCAAGACGGATCCCCTGCAGTATAGACTTTTTAAAAAAGGAGTCCTCTTCCTACAGAGCTGCACAAAAACTAACGGGAGCTCAGTGCTTGAGGCCATCAATCCCGTTCAGCCATACAGCTGAGACCTCAACCTTTGCATCGTGTCGTGAGGGAAGAGGGTGCTTCCGCTCTGAACTCGTATGTAGTAAATCCTGCCACCGGCAACAGCAAAGGCTAATCCCCAGCCTCCTGGTCATGTCAGGGCAGAGGCTGACGCCCATTCCGCTCAACACAGATCTTGAGCTAGTAGGATGGGGTCAAACCCAAGATTCTATCTGTCCTATGGTTATTTTATCCCGACCTCTGATATATGAAGTGTGTGTTGTGCCTAATGCTTTTCTCATCACGCTGCTTTAAAAATACATCCACTTGAGAGTGTAATGAGATGAAGATACAGTTTGCAAAACAGAGTACAGGAGTGGAGAGGAGAAAGCTACACAGAGACCCACAGAAGGTTCCCCTAGAGAATTTAGTCAAATATTGACAAGCCCATCAGTGTGAGGAAAATTACCCAAGGCCAGGGAAAGCAACAACCGAAAGGACCAGAGTGAGCGGAGTCTCGTGCTGACGCAGGCACAGGAATAGGGCCTGTTCCACTAGTCAGACTGGAAAATACTCATCATCTAGAGGGCACTGGGCAGGGAGTTCAAGAAGGTCTTGCCTCATTATCCTGGACGGAACACTGCTCTGGTTCCACTTAATAAATCTTAAAAGCAAAACCCTAAAGGATCAAACTGTTTCCAAGTTTCTTAGCTGCATAGCAGAACAAAAGTAAAAAATACAGGAATATAAAAATATCCAGCATTCAATAATGTAAAATTTACAATATCTTGCATCCAAAGATTTCAAAACAAAGATCACAAAAATAAGTAGGAAAATAGGACCCAGAAGGATGAGAAAAGGCAATCAATTAAAAATGATGCAAATGAATATAACATTGTGTGTTAATTATATTTCAATTTTAAAACAGCAGAGTTTGGGGGGCACCTGGGTGGCTCAGTGGGTTGGGCCTCTGCCTTCAGCTCAGGTCATGATCTCAGGGTCCTGGGATCAAGCCCTGCATCGGGCTCTCTGCTCGGCTGGGAGCCTGCTTCCCTCTCTCTCTCTCTCTCTGTCTACTTGTGATCTCTCTTTCTCTGTCAAATAAACAAATAAAATCTTAAAAAAAAAATCTTTAAAAAAGAAAAGGAAAGTGACCCAGAACTGACAAAGATGTTAGATTTATCAAAGACATTAAAACAGTCATTATAGTTGTATTCTGTAAGTTCAAAGAGTCAAGCAGAGAGATGGGATATATTTTTTAAAAATCCTAGATATGAAAACTATAATGTCTAAGATGAAAAATGCGATGGATGCATTAATGGCAGATTAGAAGTAGTAGAAGAACAGGATATACCTTGAAGACTTAGCAAGAGAAATTATCCAAAATGAAACACAGAGGAAAAAAGAATTTTAAAGAATGAAGAGTGCTTCAGTAAATTGTGGGGCAAATTCGAGTGACTAATAATACATGTAATTATAGTCCCCAAAGTGGAGGAAGGGACAGAAAAAATGTTACATTTTTGGAGATTTAATAGCTGAAAATTTTCCAATGGTGATTTATAAAAAAAAACAAAAACTATTAACAAGAAACATGAAGAAAATGGGCAGATAATCAGAAGTGACATTTTTCCAGGGAAGACATACAGCTGCTGAACAGGTGCATGAAGAAGTTATCTTCACGTTATTACTAGTCATCTGGGAGATGCGATTCAGAATCATAATGAGATGTCACCTCAAGGTGTTAGCACGTCTCTCATCAAAGACAATATAACAAGTGCCGGTAAGGGTGTGGAGAAAAGGGAACACTGTGTGCCCTGCTGGTGGGAATGTGGATGGTGCAGCCGCTACAGAAAACACCCCTGGGTGGCTCGGGGGTTAAAGCCTCAGGTCATGATCTCAGGGTCCTTGAGCCCTGAGTCAGGCTCCCTGCTCAGCAGGAAAAGTCTGCTTTTCTCCCTCCATTGCTCATGCTGTCTTTCTCTCTCTCTTTCGAATAAATAAAGAAAAATCTTTTTAAAAAAATAATAAATAAAATAATTAATTAAATCTTTTTTTTTAAAGAAAAAAGAAAACAAGCAAAAAACCTTGATGACCTAATATTAGGCAGACATTTCTTAAGTATACTCCAAATGCATGAGCCGTAAGAGAATAAAATGGATACATTACACTATCAAAATTAAAATCTTCTGTTCAGAAGACACTTAACGAAAAATAAAAAATATTCCACAGACTAAGAAGAAAATATTCACAGAGCATATGTTTACAAAGTACTTGTATCCAGAATGTGTGGAGAACACTCAACATTCAATAATAAGCAAACAACCCACTTCTTAAAAATGGGTAAAAGACTTCAGGGTGCTTGGGTGGCTCAGTCAGTTAAGCATCTGCCTTTGGCTCAGGTCATGATCCCAAGGTCCTGGGATCGAGTCCCTCATCGGACTCCCTGCTCCATGGGGAGCCTGCTTCTCCCTCTGTCTCTGCTGCTCCCCCTGCTTGGGCTCTCTCTCTGTCAAATAAATAAATAAAATTAAAAAAAAAAAAAAAAAGGCTTGAACTTCATCAAAGAAGACACATGCGAGGTGCCTGGCTGGCTCAGTCAGCAGAGCAAGCAACTCAGTATCTGGGTCATGAGTTCAAGCCCTATGGTGGGTATAGAGATTACTTAAATACATTTTTAAAACTTTTTAAGAAAGACATGTGAATGGCAAATTAGCAGATAAAAACATGCTCAACATCATTAATCTCTACTGGAATGCAGGTTAAAACTATGGGGAGACACCACTATGCGCCCATTACATGGCCAAAACAAGCACACGCTCGCACAGATGTGGAGAAGCTCGAACTCTCGTCCGCCAGTGGTGGAGAGGAGATGGGACGAGGCTGGCTGCAATGTGCTCCTTCTCTATCTCCAGCCAATTTCCCTATATCTTCCCGAGAGAAAAGATCGCCTACGTCCACACAAAGACCTGTATAGGGGCGTTCGTAGTATCTTTGTTCGTAATAGCCCCAAACTGGAAGCAACCCAAGCACGCGGAAGGAAAAACGAGCTGGGGTATAGCCGTACAAGGGAACACGACCGGCAACCCAAAGCAATAATCATGTATTCAGTAACGTGGATGGATTTTAAAATACGCTGGAGCCAAATAAAACCGTGCATCTTCTCCCATGTGATTCCATTTATGTAACAGTATAAAGTGCAAACTCATCTTTAGTGACAGAAGCAGAAGAGCGATTACCCGCGAGGGAGAAGGGGAGTTTATAAAGGGGTAAAGAGAATTTGGTGGTGACAGACAAGTCCACTACCTTGATGGAGGTGATAGTTCCGTGCATGGACACACACGACTTATTTACCCGATTGTATACTTTAAATATGTGCAACTTCTTGTAGGTCAATTATAGCTCAATAAATTCATTAACAGCAGTTTCAAGGCTCCCAGTTCAAGGATCAGGGTCCCCCTCTTGGAGTCCGATGTCCTCAGCAGGCCCAGTGTGTGCCTTTCGGCCGTTAACCCGCATCTGCCCACGTCCGTACTGAGAAAACAACGGGGGCTGTTGCCCGACGGAGGGCAGGGTCCTGCGGCTTCCCAACGGGCTGCTGCCCAAGCTCTCGAAGCGGAAGGCATGGCTGCCTGCGTAGAGACCTGGCCAGGTAGAATGTGCCAGAAACCCAAAGGCATGTGAGCCCTTGTCGCAGGGTGACGGGGAAGCGCCTGATGTGTGGGTCTGGAGAAGACAGGAGAAGGGAGGCGCGGTGGCCACTTGCAGTGGCTCTGCACGTGCCAGAGGAGAGAACGGGGACCGGGAAGGGACGGCGGCCGGGAGAGAGTCCCTCCAGCTCAGCCGACGGGGTCTCCGGTCGCTGGTTCCAGCCTGCGCCGTGTCTGCTTCTGAGCGGTGGCGGGAGGTGTCTGTCCGTCGCGACAGCCTTTCCGCTCTGGGTGGGACGACCCCAGGTTAGGGTTCGGTAGAAATAACCGGAACACTGGCTGGGAACTGGGCTCCCGCACCTCAAGGGTCCCTTCCAGTGCTTTAAGTCTTCAATTTTCTACCTAAAACCCCCATGTACGTCGTGTGCC
>NW_022631039.1:1001289-1221925 GCF_010015895.1 Lontra canadensis | reverse complement strand
ACGTGCACACACAACACATGCGCACACGTGCACGCACGCACGTGCACACACATGCACACACGTACACCCCACACGTGCGCGCGCGCGCACGCACCACGTGCACACAACACATGCGCACACGTGCACGCGCACGCGCACGCCTCGCCCTCAGACACTCCGTTCGCGGAACACCTCATTCCAGACTCTAGAGCCCTGGGACGGCGCTGACTCTTTCCAGTCAAATCTGCTGTCCGGGCCGCGTCACCTCAGCCAGACTCGGGAGCCTGAGGAGCCCCGCAGAGGAGCCGCCGCGTCTGCAGCAGGCGGAGCTGCAGCCCGGCTCTCTCCGAGCCGCCACAGGACGGAGCCAGCCGCTGCCGACGCCCGCGCCAGCCCCTGCTCCACGCGGACGGGGGACGAGAACCTTCGCTCGGGCTCGTCACCCGGGACGCGCCGCCACCTCCGGGCGCTCGAGGCTCCTGGACGCTCGGCCGCTCGCCCCCGACACAGCTGCCCGCAGGGAAAACACCAGACGGAACTGACGGAAGCTGGTCATGAACTGGGACCGAAACCTCTTAGGGCCCCTTCGGAACGACCGGGCGCCTGTCCTTTAGCTGACGGGCTCCTTCTGCCTGTGAGAAAGCAGGAAAGAGCCTCTCCGCGCGGCCGCTTTGGTCTGGGCCCAAGACTTCGACAGAGACCAACCCCCGTCAGCGTTTTCCTGTTTTGTTCCGTGGCCATGAGGAGACGATGGGAGGTTGCTGGGAGTCCCACGAGGAAAACACCCGACGATTCTAGCGCGTTCGACGCCATCTCGTCTCCATCTGTACCTGGGAGGAAATGAGCGTCGGAGCGGCCGGGAGAGAGGCTGTGGGGTGGAGTGCGAGGTGGGAGACACGAGGGGCTCTCTGAGGCGAGGGGTGCTGTGAGGTTGCCGGCTCCCTCGTGTCTCTGGTGGCCGGGGAAGGGCCACCCCACGCGGTCCACAAGGACCCGTGACAGCCAGGGCAGCCAGCAGGGGAGGCAGGAATGGATGGTTCTAGCAGACCTTCTGCCTCCCAGCATTCTGGGGACAGCTGGGGGCCCCAGAGCCCACAAGTCACAGGCCCCTCTCCCCAGTGATGTGGGGGGAAAAGGCAGAAGAAAAATTATTAAATTTCCTTATTACCAACAGCCCAGTGACAAGTCCTTGAAACAGGCAGAGTGATATTCCTCGAGGGACTCAGCTGCCCGGACCTTGACACTTTGCTAAGGGCAAAAGGCAATCCTAGCCCAAACCACCCCACCCCCTAGCGCCCTGTAAGTCTACCTCAACTTATAAAAGTTCTTCTGGAAACTTCCTTCATCTCGAAGGCCCCCAAGATACGTGTTGGCAACCATCCCCCCGCATATGGCCCACGGATATACATCAGAAGGGTCTCATGACAAAGGTTTTTGTATACGGCAATAAATGACCTTTTCCTGACAACAGCAAGCCCCCTCCAAGCCCCCTCGCTTCCAAAATTCCTTAGAGACTTAGGCTTTCCCTAACCCCCTCCCAACTTAAAAGTATGTAACAGGCCACAACTCATGACCCCCGTACGGCTCTTTCTGCCCACGGGTCCTGTCCTCATGCTTTAATAAAAAATCCCCTTCTTACACCAAAGATGTCTCGAGAATTCTTTCTTGGCTGTCAGCTTTGAACCCTAACATCTTTCCTACATCATCCAGTACATTTGTCCGGTGCAAAGCTGACCTCAGGAAGTCTGCCTTGGTTTCTCTCCCAGCACTCCAGGCAGGTCCGGCTGGACCCCCATGTCCTTCCTGGCTCCTGGTATCACCTCGCCTGCACACTCCCCAGGGCCATGCTTGTGTCTGCTTAGGGCTTCCCTCCAGTGAGGATTAATTTTCTGTGTTAACCTGACTAGTGTCCAGACTAATTACTTCTGGGTGCGTCTGTACCGGTGTTTCTGGTATTTGAATCAGAGCAAAGAAGACCTCCCTCGCCAGGTAGGGAGCACCATCCAGTCCCTGAGGGGCTGACTAGAACCAAAGGGGGAGGAGGGAAGGATTCACCCTTCCCCCTTTCCTTTGGCCTCACTCTTGGGCTGGGATTTCTCATCTTCTGATTCCCACCATAAGCCCCCTTGGTTCTCAGGCCTTCGGACTAGGACTGAATTATACCACCAGCTGTCCTGGGTCTCCGGTTTGCACACAGCAGATCCCGGACCATCTCGGTCCCCACAATAGCATGAGCTTGTTGCTCTTCTGTAATATATAGAATCTCCTGTTGGCTCTCTTTCTCTTGAGAACCCGACAGTACACCTAGCTTGTGGGCGCACATTGCTTTGCTCCTCCCCTGCTGCCTCAAACCCAAGATCTGTGGCCCAGGGTGCACACACGCAGCAGCAGTCATGGCTCCCATCTGCCCTGGTTTTATTTTGAGTCAGGGGTGAGCGTGGAATGTTATCAGGGCATTTCTTTCCAAAGCCCAGTGTTGAAACTTCTCTTTTAAAAAATCCAGGTATATCTATTGGGTGATGCAAGTCGACACCAAAAACGAAGTCTCCTGTGCAAGGAGGAAAGGAGGCCCTTGCCAGATCCTTTCTGACAGAAATAGAAGTGGTTTGTCCTGGTTTAGATTCAACAACCTCAAAATACATCTATCAGAGCACCTGGGGCTGCTGGTCCCAAGATGTGAGCGATTCTAGTGACACTCAGGGCAGAACACCTATCAAGTCACACATCCAACAAGTGCTACCCAGAAGCTGTTGCTCTGTGCTGAACTGGGGGAGCTCTCTAGAGCCCCACATATATGTGAGCTCCTTGGAATCGAACCTTCTCTGAGCAACCTTCTCTCCCCTTTGCCTCCAGCAAGCGGCAGGCCCCCACAACATTTCCTCATAAATAAGCAGAGTCCCTGTCTCTGCTCCCTTATGTCTTAGGACATTTTACCATCATCTTCACCACAGATAGTAAAGCTACAGAAGATACGGTGAGGTTTCCGGGGTCAGAGGAGGAAGTGAAAATTCTTCCTCTGTGCCTTTCCTGTCCCAGGCTGTGTGTTGCTTTAGTAATGGAGGCCAAGGACGCCAAAGCTGGAGACGGTGACACAATTCGACAGGAAATGGCATTTTGGAGGTTTCATGCTTCTTCTTCAGGGCGGACTTCTTTCAGAAAGCGAGTGGGGGTCCCATGATCCCAAGGGCTAGGGAGAAAATCTCCACAGAGTTTCAGACACGTGAATCTGCATCTACTCTCCAGGACAATAAGCACGTGTATCGGTCAGGTTCTGCCGCGTTAGGCTGCATCGATGAGCACCTCCAGAACCCCAGGAGTCCTGACGTATGCACTTTTGTGTCTAATCATGTTACGTGTTGACCTGACCGTGGCTCTGGTCCAAGTGCCTTCATCATTCTAGGGAGACAAGCCAAAGGGGCAGTTCTAGTCTGGGATGGGCCACTTGCTTGGCAAAGCAGGGGAAGGAAAAGAGCTGGAAGAAACTCATAATTTCTCAAAGATTCTGCTGGGATAGACCGTACGTCCTGTTGGCTCGCACGCCATTGACCAAAGTAAGTCCAGTAGCCAAGCCTGAAGCCAGGGGAACAGAGGCAAGTCTACTCCTCCCACAAGGGCAGCCCCAGGGAGGGAGCTGACGTGAGGGGCCCAGAGAGGGGCAGCGAATGTGCACGATGAATAATATGAAGTCCTGAAGACCCCCGGGAGCCATGGTCACTTGACAGGGGACCCTCGTCTGCAGACACCACATTTCAGGACAAAAATATCACAGATAAACTAAAACATTTGGAGGAAAACTACAATATAGATATTATGACTCATTTAGAATGTTCTCATTCCCGATTGGTATAACTCAAAGGGATAAATTGGTCTGTTCAAACTCAGAAAAACCATTTAGGGCTTTTCAAAATCAAAAGAGGTGCCAAGGAGGCATTTTGAAAGAGGCCATTAATAAAGGACGTGGCAAGTTACCCTGACTTATTAAAGAAGAGAATGATTTTATAAATGAGTCCATTAAAAAGTATTCATGAGATATTAGGGCTCCCAGAACTGGTTGAATAGGAGGGAACAGAAGATAATTAGGGCGGTTAGAAATCTGTTACTTTGTGAGCTTGCCAAAAGGAAGATTTCCTACAGCCGTTCTCCAATGGGTAGCTCTACGGCTTTGTAAGAGCCACTGCTAAGTGCAGGGGGGGTGAAGGCACAGTCCCTGCTGGGGGAGGGGCGGCTCTCATCTGGTTTAAACCAGCAAAGACCAATACCTGTGCAGTGCACAAGGAAAGGGGCGGCCCCCTCCGATGACGGCAGGCAGGGCCTCTGAGGGGCCATATATCTCAGCCCGGAACTGAAAGGCAATCGAGCAAGGGGAAAAATGCGACAGTGGTCAAGATGAAGGGTACAGCAAGTGCAAAGGCAGTGTTTGAGGGCAAGGCTGCCCGTAGCTGTCCAATGCCTATGTACGAATTAGAAAAGACACCACCATTACATAATTTAAAAGTCAGTTAGGGATTTTACTGTGAGCTCCCCTGAAGGTTCACAGGGGAGGGAAGTTTTGGTGGGAAGGCCTCTGTTCTGTGTAAATTAGTATACGTGCATGATGTGAACCTCCTGAATAAGCATTGGCTTACTCAGTGTGCAACCTGAGCACCTGTACATGCAGGGCATTGTTGGAAGGACTCAAGCCGGTGGTATGGTTAGACTATCAAGTATATTTATGGGGGGCTGGGCCCTGTGTGTTAGGGGGTGAAGAAGGAAGGAGGAAGTAGTGGTGGGAGATGTGGTTTAAAAGGTGCCTAGAGCCAGACCCTGAAAGGCTTTCCACGCCTTCCAGCAGTGTTGGGCCAGAGAAAAAGGGGTGTGGCAGCGGCATGTTCAGAAGCTCACTGGGGCTGCAGGGAGGGTGTGAGAGGCTCAGTATGGTCCCCAGAATATCCAGGTCCTAATCCCGGGAGCCCGTGAACGTTCCCTTATGTCGCCAGAGGAGCCTGCAGCTGTGATTAGGGTAAGGATTTCGGAGAGGGTCCTGGGTCATCCGGGTCATCACAAGCGAGCGAGGGGCAGAGAGAGATTACACTGCAGACAACCGGGGGTGGGGGTGGGGGGGCGGTGGTAACGATGCTGCGATCCGTGCCGGCGCGGGGACCCCCGGCCCAGGGGCAGGGAGGCGGCGGGAGACTCGCGAAGGCCGAACCCAGGGAGAGAAGGGCCTGACCGCAGGCGGTGGCAGCAGCCATGAAGGACGGTGGAGCAAGCGAGGGTACGGCCAGGGTCCCGAGTCGTAGGCCAGAGCAAAGCCCTTCAGGAAGCCCCCAGGAGCCGACTGGCCAAGCGGGGAGCCAGCGGGCATCTCAGGGGCTGGACAAGCAGGCTTGAGCCTCCGAGGAGAAAGCAGGGTGAGCAAGCCCCTCGTGGACCCCTGAGGCACCGTGGGTTGGGGACAGAGACGGAGAGAGAGGAGAAGGGCGTCCTCACGGGCTGGAGGAGACGCAGCCCGGGGGGGTCACTGCAGGTGACAAAGGGGTTTCTTCCCCTGGCCTTTTTGCTCATCAGAACGGGAACAACGAAACTCCCTTCTGGAGAACCGCACGCCGCTGTTATCTGGGGGAAACCGAGGCAGTGAGGCTGGCATCAGGGCTCCCCAAGTGGAGAAATTTCTTTGACAGGTTTTTTCAGCAGAGGAACTGGCAGGGAACACAGCGCCCCTGGGGGACATGGCTGGCCCGCCACTGGGGCTCCAAGAAGCGTCTCGGGATCCCGTCGGTCCCGGGAATGGTCCTTACGGAGCTGACGCCTCCCAGCCTCATGCACACACACTGGGTTTTCTTTTTGGGTGTGTTTCTGTTGGGGCAAAGCCGCTTGATCTTTTCTTATTTTCTCATAAGTAAATGAACGCACGTGAACTTTAGTGACCAGAACACAGTCAAGGGAGCGCGTGGGGATGAGGAAGTGATTTCTCCTGATTTTAATGAAACGTGTTTTATCCCCCCACCCCGACTGCAAACACCATTAATATTCCTACCCGCCCCCCAGCAAGGGTTGTAGTTCGATGCCTTACATCAGCACCCCCTGCCCCGACTCTTCTGGGGGGTGGCCCAAGAAATGACCAATTTGAGATTCTGAGTCACGAACTGCCGTAATTAGGAGGCAGACAGGGGGCACTGCTGCCCATTCCCTGTAAAAGCTTCGGGAATTAAAATCATGGGCTTTTAAAACAAGAGACCGGTGGGGCTCGACATCGTGGCTGGCACCGGCGCATTCTTACAGACAGACCCAGACAGACTCGTGGCCAACGGGTCCTGGAGAAGCCGGATCGAACGTCCCCTCCTGTGGTCCCCTCGGGCACTCCGGAAGAGGGGACGGGCCTGGGAAGGAGTTCCAGGCACGAGTGTCCCGGCTGTAAACGGCTGGTCCCGGGCGGTGCACAAGCAGGTGTCGTCCCGTCGAACAATTACCCGTCCCAAGAGCGCGGGGGGCGGCGGGGCTCCTCTTCCAGCAAAATCCGTCCCCGCTGACCTATCCTCCAAGCTAATCTGCCTTCAAGTAACTTATGCGACGAAAGTACTCCCGGTTAAGCCGTTCTAGACTTCGAGGAATGTGAACCATTCCTTGGACATTGTGTTTGATTTTTCGAAACAAAAGCCCCGTTTTAGAAACCAGAAAAGAAAGAAAGAGTCCAGGAGCCGCCGGCCATGAGCAGAGGGTCAGGACCAGGAGGACCGGGAGGACCAGGGAGAGGTTGACTGGGCAGTGACCAAGGAACTCGTTCAAGGTCCTGCAGCCGACCCCTGACCACTGCCCTGCGTCCTGCCAGAGAGGGGCCCCCGAGAGGAGGTGTGGGTGCGGCGGGGAGCCCCAGAGCAGGGGACACTGCTGGGGGCAGGGGACGCCTGCTCTGAAAGCCAGACGACGTGGCGTGGGACAGCCTTGTGGGTGAGCGACTCCAGCAACCTCCGGCGGCCACACGCCGATAGGGGCTTCCCCGTCCAAGCGCCGCGTCTCCTACTTGGGTGACCCGGGAGGGGGCAGGGGAGGTGGGGGGAGAAGGGGGCCCCAACCCTCCCTGCCCCTCGGGCCTGCGGACAGGTGAGCAGCCAGCCATCGTGTGGACGTCACCTGCGGGGCGACCTCGCCATCCCGGCCTCGGAGGGGGTCGCACGGGGCTCCCAGCTCTGTGGCCCACATGTCCCGGCCGCGCAGCGAGCTCCCTCCTCCCCGCGGGCCCCCCTCCGCGCCAGCTGCTCCTCCCGCACCTTCTCCAGGGCACGACTCGCCGACAGAGGATGGACGGGCCGTCCTCTCACTGGGCCAGAAATGTCCTGGCGGCCCTTCTCCTGTGTCGCTCCCAGGAGGCGGCACCTGCCGTCGTCCTGCGGCACGAGCCTGGTCTGGGGGGCCGGAGCCTGCGGGTGGGAACAGGCCCAACCAGGGGGGTGCGAGGACGTCCATGGGGGCTTCTGGGGTGGGCGTTCGGCCCGGAGAGAAGGCCGGAGCGAGCCTGATGCCTTCCTGCCTTGAGCACAGCTGTCGCACCTGCCCGTGGCGGCCACAGGAGCAGACCGTCCCACGGGAGGACGGCGGGGACCCTGGACGGGGCTGAGCCGCAGGGCGAGTGCCGGACTCCCTGGCCAGGCCTCCCAGCAGCGACGTGACAAGACGGCTTTGGTGCTCAGGCTCCCGGGATGTGGGTCACTCACCACCTGTGCCGGCCACGGAGCCACGCGGCCTCCCCCAACTACACCAACCCAGCGGGGACACCTCCGTGCGCCACCTCCAGCGCCGATGTCCCCGGGGCCGCCCACCCCCCGCGCTCCGGGAACTCGGGTCCCACACGCAGAGTTCGCAGGCACCAGGCTCGCTGGCCTCGGGGACCTCTTGGCTCAAGGTCCCAGTCAGCTTCCCGGATCCTCGTGGCGGGGGACACGGCAGCCGGCCCGGGGAAGGGGAGAATCGGGGTTTCACTGACCCAGACGGGACCCAGGAGGCCGGCACGGAGGCAGAGGAATGTCGCAGAGCAGCAGCAGCCCCGTGGCTGGGCCGGCACCAGCTGGGCTCTGATGCATGTCCTGACCTGTGTTGTCACGAGGGGCAGGGGAGGCCCCGCGACCCGTCGGAAGCCCCGGAGTCCCCCCAGAGGTCAGGAATGTCGGCGCGAGGAGAGACTCCCCTGGTGCTGGGCCGTCAGAGTGGAAGCGAGCCTCTTTGATGTCCCTCGTAAGTTCCGAGTCCCCACAGACCATCGGCACGAGTGTCCCTTTCTCTGGGAGATCTGGGTGGAACCGAAGTCCCCAGGACGCCAAAGGGACAGGACAGGGCAGGGGCAGCCACCCTTTCTGCGACCTGTAAGTGATTTGGGCGTTGAAGGGCCCTGTGGTCTCTGTCACAAGCACTCGCGCTGTGACACGCGGCCACAGGCAACGCCAAGGGGGCAGGCGCGGCACAGTCCCGCACAGCTTTACTCACAGACACAGAGTTGAACTTTGTATAATTTTCACGTGTCATGGAATAGTCTTCTGGGTTTTCCCCCAACCATGTAAAACCCAGAAACCACTCCTGGCTGCAGCTGGACCCAAGTAGGTCACAGGCTGGATTCGGCTCGTGGGCTGACCCCGGGGGCGGAACCCAGGAGGGCATCGCCCTCAGGGACGAGGACGTGGAGCAGAGCCGGGGTCTCTCTGATTACGGGGGACTCTGGCTGGGGAAGCTTGAGACGCCCTGGCTGGGGGGTGTCACCTGGGGAGGGGAGCGCGGGACCCCGCAGCGCTCAGATGCCGAGTCCGCCCGCACCTCCCGGCCTGGCCGCACCCCAGCAGCTCTCAGGCCCCCCTGGGCCGTGCGCCCCCAGCACGGGAAGGTGCGGTCACTCCACGCCAAGGGAAAGAAAAGGTGGGGGCGGCTTTGTCACCTGCAGCGGGCCCTGCCAGCCCCCAGGGTGACCTCCACGGGTGACCTGGAGTCCCCGCGGGGCTGGGAGTGACCCTTCCCTGCGGCAAACAGCCCGGCCCGCAGGGCCCACAGGAGACTTTCGATGGCTCGACGTGGATGCGGCCACGGAGGGAAGGTCCCCGAGCACGGGGAGCAGAGAAGCTGCGGGGGGCCTCGCAGGACAGAGTCCCCCCCAGCAGCCGCAGCAGGCGGGAGACAGACCTGACTCCCAGGATAGGCGGCGGCCGGGCGGCGACCAGATGATGCACGTCCGTCCGTCCAGACTTGATTGCAGATGACAGAAGCAGCCCCGAGGAGCCCGAGTCGAAGCCGGTGGCCTGCCGGCCCCGCAGCTGGGGTGCACAGGAACCCCGGACACGGGGGTCCGGCCTGGACCCCCCACGTGCCTCTCAGACGCGCTCCGCAGGCTGCTGGGACCACGGAGCTGGCGGCTCTGACCTTTCATGCTCATCGGTTCCGCCCCAAAAGCGAAAAGCCTCCTTCCTTCTAGCTTGAGGCGCAGAAACCCCGGGGGGCCTCTGGCGGGCTGGGCCCGTCCTGCTCACTTCCGGACCCATCAGCGGGCCGTGGAGGCCGTCTGTGTCCACCGGGTCACGTGGCCAAGCGCGGGGCTGAGACGGGGGTAGGTTGAGTGCAGACCGCCTGCTGCAGTGGGTGGGGGCCGGTAGCACCCCCCAAAAGTCGGGGTGTCACCGTGGGCTGCCCAAGGAAGCGATGCCCCACACGGGTGCCCGGACCGCTCCCTGCAGGCCCAAAGGGCTTCGTGGGCCTCTGAGTACGGAGTCGGCGCGGTGAGCCCACGTCCCTCTGCTGCAGCCGCAGCCAGGCGGGCCGCCGAGTCCAGTCCGGGGAAGGGCGGAGCCTTCAGAGCCGGGACACGGCGGCGGTGTTTGAACCCCGGGCAGACACGGCTGCCGTCCGTAGAACAAAAGCAAGTTTTCGCGGCCCCAGAAATGGCCTCTGCTTGCGTTCTGGTAAACTCCTATTCATCCCTCAAGGCTCCGCTCAAAGGCCACGTCCCCTGGGAAGCTCTTCATTCTCTAGGGCCAGGCTGGTGTCTCAGCCCCAGTCCCCGGCTCCCAGGATGTTTTGGTCTTACTCTGCTGAACGTTCATCTCTGGTTCGTGGGAACCGCTTCTGCCCTCCCCTGAGCAAGGCGGGGGCCGGGTCCTACACAGGGAAGCTCCTCTTCCAGCCCCCGGAGCAAGCCCCCGGCCCTGAGCAGGTGCCCCATGCCTCTTTGCTGGGTAGAGGAACCGCACAGGCAAGAAGATATCCTCCATGGCAAATGGAGTTGTTGTCCGCGCTCCTCTCTGCTGACAGATCCCACCTGCCTTCACAGAGGCTGAAAGTGCCAGACGTGCTCTCAGCCGTTTTTGTAACTGGGGTTTGTGGGGTGACCCATTTATGGTTAATAAGACTTAAGGAGAAGTCTGAGGGATCCCCCCCACCTTGAGTTATAGAACTGGAAAGAAGAGCCTCTCTTCCTTGTCCTTTTCCTTCCTGTCTTTGAACACAACTGAGAGCATGTGATGTCTGGAGCTGTGGCAGCCATCTTGAGCCCATGGGGCAAACGGTCTGAAGATAAAAGCCAACATGCTCAAATGATGCAGTGGAAGGACGGGAATGTGCCTGGGTCTTTGACTCTTTGTATTTATTTTCTTATTTATTTTTTAAAGATTTTATTTATTGGGCCACTGGGATGCCTCGGTCAGTTAAGCACCTGCCTTCAGCTCAGGTCATGATGCTTCTCTCACTCCCTCTGCCTGCTGCTCCCCTGCTTGTGCTCACTCTCTCTCTCTTTCTGTCAAATAAATAGATAAATCTTTTAAAAACATATTTTATTTACTTAATTATTTTTGGAGAAAGAGCGTGAGAGAGAGAGTGTGGGCGGAGGGGGCGGAGGGAGAGGGACAGAGACTCTCCAGCGGACTCCCTGCTGAGTGGGGAGTAGGAATCAGGGCAGGATCTTAGGAGCCCAAGGTCATGACCTGAGCCAAAGCCAAGATCAGACACTCGACGGACTGAGCCACCCACGGGCCCCTGATTGTGCCTCTCTACATGCAGCCCGGGGACTGGCGGCTTCCGGGCTGTTCGGATGAGCTTGTGAGAATGCTCACTGGTAAAGCCGCATCGGCGGGCGACTCTGCTTCTGTGCCGGGGAGCCGGCCGGGGAGCGCGGCGGTGCCAATGGCCGCAGTGCCGTACTCCTCGGTATGAACAAGGTCTTTCCCCGCCTAGCACTGGCCTAGAGAAATGAAAAGACCAAACCACCTCAAACTTGAAAGTTATTAAAATACGGCCCGTGTTTTGTTTCCAACCATAGTTATTTCAAGTCAAGTACAAAGTGGACAAAAACGTTCTGTGGCCTGCATAAACCCAGAGGCGGGAGCACGCGCGGCTCTGCCCCCAGCGTGGTCCCTCGCTCCATAGTCCGCCCCAGTGCTAGGAACCGCGCAGAGATGTTGAAAAGCTCTGGGCTTAGTTGCCTATGGTGGATTAAAAAAAAAAAAAAAAAAGGCAAATGTGTACTTTCCCCAGCAATGACGTCATCTGAATCCGGTTAATCACGAGCAACAAGGTCAAAAGTTGGGGTTTAGACACCGAGTAGGAGCTGGCAGGGGGTCGAGGCGAGGGTGGGCATGAGCGGCACAAGCCGCAGCTGGAGCCAAATTCTCAGAGCCACAAGCCGCTCCGCGGGACCGGGGTTGGTGCGGGAGAGAGCAGAGCTAGAGCACGGGCAGCACCCGCTTGTCAGGCTGAGGGTTCTGGACGTGCCTATGGCTTGAAGGAGCCGCAGACGGGTTTAGGTGGAAGGGACGTGGATTCTAGAACCTTCTAGATAAGCATTCTAGAACCTTCTCCTGGGCAGCCTGTCTAGTAGCTGGACAGAAGGAGGGGATGCAATTTGAGGTGAGGCACAGAGTTGCGGTTCTGACCGGTGGCCATCAATTAAAGCCCGAGTCTGGACGGCGTGGGTCATGCACAGGCCTGGTATACAGGCGGAGCTCAATGAATGGCCACTGTTATAAATTCTGTGATTACGTTCCACCAGCACCATTTGCAAACTGATGGCCAAACAGACCACCATGTGCTACTGTGGCCTGTCCACGGCCGTGCCTTCCCCTCCGGGCTGACCTTCCCAACTCTCACCTCCGGCTTCTGCCCAGCTCAGACGGCCTCGCTTCCCGTACTGAACCCCAACCCCATCCTGGCGCGGGGAGCGGAAGCGAACTGGGCTACAGCAGGAGCGCAGACTGCTGGTCACGGGGACAGTTTGGCTGGAACAAGTCGGCCAGCAAAGTCCCAGTGTCCCAGGGACCTTGGGGCCTTCCCCCAGGAGCTCGCATTCAGTGAGACTCACTAAGGGACAAGGCTTCCAAGGTCACATCCCGTGGGTCTGCAGATGTCACCCCCGACCCCTGTTCAGCCCAGATGTGCCTGAATATACCAGAAGGACGCCCCCGGCCCCCTCTGTGCACCATCACTTACCCCTTGGCTGGTGAGACTTGCTAACCCCCTTCTGAGCCGTGGTGCCTGGTCCAGGGCCAGCCCGGGCAGGTCGGAGGATGCCGGGTCTTGTAGGAGAGGGGAGGGGGGCCCAGTTGCTGGAAAAAACATCTCGACCTTTCAACAGACGGAGTTATTTTATCCCACTTCCCCGGAGCCGCTGATCAGAGGATACATTTAATTAGCTTCCTCAATTAGCAGGAGGGGGAAGGCGTTATCTGGGCTTCAGGGCGTCCTGATAAGAGTTTGCAAAGCCTGGAGCAGGGCTTGCAGGATGATGGCTTGCGCGGATTGCCCGTCTCGCTCCCAGCACGTCGCAAGCTTCAGGCCTTCTATGAGGTCCGAGGCCCCCACGGGTTTTTCTTTTTCTCCCACGTCGAGACCAGCATCCCCGAAATCCGGGAGAAGAAACCTAATGTCCCGGGGGTCCTACCACACGAGATGATTCTCTTAGTCCAGAAAACGCAGCGGGTTTACAGCCTTGTTCGAGCGTCCTCAGACCCGAGGCAGGAAACCACGGGCTCGGTCCCGCTGCAGGAAGAGCGATGGTGAAAGACAAAGCGCTAGCTGTCCGGTCGCCGGCGAGATTAGCTCCCGCGGCCTGTGTTAAGTCACTTGTGCCGGGAAGAGCTCGGCAATCTGTGTTCCAGTAAAAAGGGAGAGAAGCCACCGGCGCCGGAAACAGGGAGAAGGTGAAATCGACTTCCCCCGACAAACACGCTGTTCTGAACGTGCACTGAACGCGGCCGTAGGGGGGTTTCGATCTCAAGATCTTAGTTAAGGAAAACGCTTTGCGCTTTACCCCACAAAGAAGCAGAAAATACGTTTTCCCAAACACTCCACTGTGTTATTCTCTTAAAATAACATACTCAGTTGTGCGTGGCTTCAGGGGATTCTTGTGTCATTCAGACGACCGGGATTTTGTGTTCTGGGTGTCAGACGTGACGCTGTGTCATAAGCTTCTCGCTGTCAGAAGCCCCTCGGAACCTCCCCCTCGGGGCCAGCGCCGCCCTCACAGCAGTGACAGGACGTGATGACCCCATCCGAAGCACGTTGTCTGTGCTGCTCCTCGGTTGCCGCTCCCTGGCCTGGCCACGTCAGCCAGTGTTGTCCTGATCACCTCCCTCCCGCTCCAGGGCGTCTGCGCCTCCCCCTGCCGGTCTGTCCCCTGCCCCCTCCGCAGACGGGCCGTCTCGGTCCTGCCGCTACCTGCCGGACCTCCGTGAGGGCCCTTCCCTTCTCCTCGTGTCGTCTCTGCCGCTGACCTCGGCTCTCCTGGAGGCTTGGATACAAGCTACGATGACGACTTGCACATGCCCCACCCACCGCCCCCCAGGACTATGCCTGACGCGGCCTCCACCCTCCCCAGGCAAGTGCTGGGAGACAAAACCCAGCCGTAGAGGTGAAGGTCTCCGGGCGTGCGAGGTGCGGGGAGCCGCCGCGGCCTGTCGGGCGCACTGCGGAGCTGCAGCGCAGGCGCCGCGGGGGCAGCTCTGGGGGCGCAGGGAAGTGTAAGCACGAGAGACAGGGTTGTTCCAGGCCAGACCAGCTTCCCTCGCGGGGACGTGCGGGGCAGCTCGGTAGAGGCCACGACCTCCTCCTCCTCTGGGGGATGGAGAATCCCGTGACGGAGGCTTCCCGGTGCCAACCAGCGATTCCCGACGGAGCCGGGAAGATCCACGTTTCTGGGGGAGGCCAGACCGCAGCTGGGTGAGGATTAAACCCTGGTTTGGTGACTTGGCCTGGCCCCAGTAACGCCATTTGGGGCCTGCGGTTTTCTTTTCAACAGCAGTCCCGGCCACGCGGCCACAAACGGGCCACAAACGGGCCCCCCGCCAGGATCACGCGGCCTGAATGACGCCGTCACCCAGCCCGCCCGCCGGCCGGAGACTCAGGGGTCGTCCTGGGTATTTCCTCCCTCCTCCCCATCCCACACCCCGAACCAACCAATCTGTGGCCAAGCCCTGTCACCTTCCGGGGTCTTGTCTCAACCTCTCCACGGCCCTCCCTACCCGCCACCAGGGGCCGCATGGAGGGGCGAGCCCTGCACAGAGGCCACAACCCAGGGATCCCCCACCGGCCCCTGTCCCCGTAGGTGTCTCCCAGCCGGTCCGCACCCCGCGGCTGGAGCACTTGCTAAAATACAGATGTGATCACTTTGTTCCTTTGCGTAATTGCTCTTAGGGCCAGGCCTGGCCTACATCTCCCCGAATCACGCCCCACTGTTTCCTGAGTGTCCTGGCCTCTCCCACACCCTCTCCCACACCTCCAGGCATGGTGGCCGTCCCACGGCTACTCGGACCGCCACCCTCTGCGACCCACAGCCCCGGCCGATGCACAGTGCTCCACCGCAGCGTCCTGCCCTGCGCCCTCCAGCATCGGGACCCCGCCCGCCCCCGACTGGGACCTCTGTCCACCGACACACTCGGATCCGCACCGGCCCCTCCACAGCACGCGCCGCAGGCTGACGACTGGCATTTATTGTCTGAGTCTCTGTCTTTGACGGTGTCAGCGTCATAAGGGTAAGAGTTCGTCCCCCTCCTTCTCTCTAACTTGCCGACATCCGCGACTCCTGGGCCGCTGGAGCACGGTCAGGGCTCACTGAGCGTTCGCCGGAAGAATGAGACACCCACCAGCACGGTGTAATGCACCTGGCGTCCTTTCAAGGACCAGTACATGTAGCCTATTTTACTTTTAGGCTTCCCAGATTTTGCTATTATAAAATGCTCTAATAAACACCTTTAAACATAAAACTGTTTTTCTCTTTGAATCAGGTTTTCAAAAATAAAAGCTTTTGTGATATACTGCCGAACTGCTTTTGCAATACCCGTATTCTGCCTTAATAGGATATGGGCATTTTGCCAGTTTGATTAAAAAAAAAAAAATGAGCTTTTCTTCGCGGAAAGTGAAGAGCTGTTCACAGTTTGGAGCTCTGTTTCCTCATCAGTGACAATTCACGTTCCGTGGCCCCTGTTTATTGAACCAGTCAAGTCTTAACATCTGTTGAAGGTTTTACTTATTTATTTCAGAGAGGGAGAGGGAAAGCAAGCGTGAGTGGGGGGGAGCAGAGGAGGGAGAGGCGGACGCCCCGCTGAGCAGGGAGCCCCCCTGTGGGACTTGCTCTCGGGACCCCGGGATCAGGATCCGAGGCGAAGGCAGACATTTAACAAACTGAGCCAAGTCTTAACATTTTTTAAATGAAACGATGAGATTTTAGCATTCAGGGTAGGTCAGTCCTATTTTATGCAAACTGTTTTTCCCAGTTTGTCTTTCCAGTTTTTGTGATGTTTGATTTTATTAGATACTTGAACATAGTCCGTCAAGTTTTTGGCCTTTTGAAACTTTGTGAGTTCTTACATTGTTTTTATATCTGCAAGTTTTTCTGAAAGCGTGTGCTTTCTTAGTGCTCGTATCACCACGAACGTGTTGGGAAACACACTGCTCTGACCACACACCTACTGTATCGGGAACCGTGCGGTGTGACCCGAAATCTGGGTTTCAACAAGCCCTCCAAGGGACTCCCCCGCAGGAGAAAGTTTGGGAGCCCCGGTCAAGAAGGGCCTTTTTCACCTAAGGTTTCTTTGGAGCTTTTTGTTTCATTTAACTCTTCGTAGTATTTAGTATAAAGAACATAACTGAATTAATTTTCTTCCAACTTCCCATTATAAGGGAATATGCTATATTGGTTTTAATACACATTCAGGGTTCGCTTTTTTTACAGCTTTATTGATATATATTGATATATGCATGTATCAAAAAATTCACCCCTGTAAAATGTATAGTAAATACTCAGTATTTACCCAAAGTGTGGAGGCCGAGAAAATTAAGGCGATCCCACCTCAAGTTTAGCTGATGTGGGAAACAGAGGCAGAAGAAAATCATTAAAATTCCTCACCTATTGACAAGCCCTTGAAAGAGACAGAGTGGCTCTCCCCTGGGGACTTAACTGCCCTCACCTTGAGGTTTTGCTAAGGACAATCCTAGCCTGACGGACCCCCTACCCCGACAGGTCCGACCAGAATCCTGTAAGTCTACTCTAACAATTCCTTTAGGAAACTTTATCTCTAAACCTCCAAGAGAGTGTCGAGAATCATTCCCAAGTATATGACCCACTGATATACATCTAAAGGGTCTCACAAGAAGATTTTTATTATAGGTAATGAATAACCTTTTCCTCAGACAACAGCTAGCCCCTCAAGGTCCTGGAGACCTCACTTCCAGAATTCCTTAGAGACTTACATCATCCATAACCCCCTTTGTCCTCACCCACCGCCGAGTCTACCCCTACTCTGCCTTTAAAAACTCTGACTGTAATCTGGCTCGGGGTCCAAGTCCCTACTCCGCTGTGTTGGGTATACTTGGGCCCAAGCTTAAGCTTGTCAAATAAGCCCTCCTGTGATTGCATCGGTGCTTGGCTCCTTGGTGGTCTCTCAGACGCGAAAACTCGGGTACAACACAAAGAAAATGCAAACACTAATTTGAAAAGATATATAGACCCAATGTGTATTGTAGCTTTATTTACAACAGCCAAGGTAATGGAAGGAACCCAAGCATCCATCAGTAGAAGAATGGATAAAAATGGGGGAGAGAGAGAGAGATGCCATGGGATATGGACGAGATCTTGCCTTTTGCAACAACATGGAAGGAACTAGAAGGTATTAATTATGCTGAGTGAGATAAGCCAGAGACAGACAAATACCACATGATCTCATTCGTACGTGGAATCGAAAAGAAAGTGAATCAACAAAAAGCCGAGTCAGACCTAGAAATGGGGAGAACTAACGGTTGCCAGAGGGAAGGGGAGGGAGATACAGGCTTCTGGCCCCGGAGTGAGTAAGTCACCGGCGTAAGCCGTACAGCAGGGGAGCGGCGTGGGGTCGGTGAGGTGTGGTGCGGCCTTGTGTGGGGGCAGACGGTGCCTGCAGGGAGCGGCGCCCAGTGTGCTGTTGTCTGAGGCGCAGACGTCCATAATCACTACAGCTTTCTAGGAAGATAAAATTGTAAGTCTGTTATAATTTAGCATTATAAAAATGTCCTTTTTCATCCCCAGTAACAATTTTTTTTTTTTTGCCTTAAAGTCTGGTTTTTTGATATTAGTGATGAAGTTCTAGAATATAGATGAGGCTCACTGGGGTGAGGTCCGGAGCTGATGACCAAGAAAGAATTCTTGAGGCATCTTTGGTGCGAAATGATGGTTTATCAAAGCACCGGACAGGACCGGTGGGCAGGAAGAGCTGCTGCCCTGGGGCTGTGAGGGGCGGCAGGTTGTGTCCCGTGGAGTTGGGGGAAGGTGAGGAAAAGGGAGGTTTCAGTAGAACTTTCATAGGCTAAAGAGGACCTACAAGATACAGATGCCAGAGGCCCTGCCATTGCCAAGGTCATTTTGCCCTCTAGCAAGGTATTAAGATGGGTGGGAGATTCCTAAAGAATGTCACTTATGTCCCACCCAACCGTGGGCGTGCGGGGAGGTTGCAAGGGGTCAGTCAACCTTTTGCTGTGTCCTCAGCCGCCTTCTGCTTCCTCCTCATTAGCACAGCCATTCTAGCTCTCTGGGTTCTTGCTTCCACGATAAATCTTTTTCCATCTTTTTCAGTCACTGAATCTAAAGTGAATTTTTTGGGGGAAGATTTTATTTATTTGAGAGAGCAGGAGAGTGAGCACGAGTGAATGCGCACGAGGGGGCGAGAGGCAGAGAGGGGGGGAGCAGGGAGCCGGATGCAGGGCTCGATCCCGGGACTCTGGGATCATGACCTGAGCCGAAGGCAGAGGCTTAACCCAGAGTCACCCAGGCGCCCCTAAAGTAAGTTTCTTATAGATAACATACAATTTTGGGTTTTAAAAAAAAATCCATTTTGCCATTTCTCTTTTAATTGGAGGCATTTAATCCATTTACGTGATACGCTTACCTATAGGCAGGATGTATGCTTGACAGCTCTGCGTTTTGAATGTCTTAGGTCTTTGTTTTTTTATGCCTCTCACTGCCTTCGTGTTAAACAGATACTCTCCAGGACACCGTTTAAGTTCCCTTGCTTCGTGTGATACTGTGATTTATAATAAATACTTGGTCTTTGTCCCTGTTCCTGACACAGAGCTCCTAAAACCCCTGGAACTTCCTAAGTGCTGAGGGCAGAAAAGGCATCTTTTGTTATGTTAATGAAAAACCAGGGGTTTTTGGAAAAACCCCTGCGCCACCTAGCAACCTACGGATGGGGGCTGGCTTCAAGGGGAACCAACCAGGTGATTAGAGGGTTAGGACTTTTAATCCAGCCCCCAGAACCTCTGTGGAGGGGAGGAGAGTTCAATCCCAAAGGCCTAGGACTTAAATCCTTGTGCCTACAAAATAAAGCCTCTGCAGAAACTCAAGAAGCCAGGGTTCAGAGAGCTTTGGGGTTGGTGAACACAAAGTGGAGCTTCAGAGAAGGCGCGGGAAGTCTGGACCCGTTCCCCGTTACCTTGCCCTGTTCTCAAGTTATATCCTTTTACAATTAACCAGTAACCTAGTAAGTAAAACATGCCTCCGAGTCCTGCGAGCTGCTCCAGCAAACGAATCAAACCCAAGGAGAGGATTTGAGAACCACGATTTATACCAAGGCTCAGAAGCCTTAGCCAACGCAGGCTGGCGACTGGCGTCCGAGGGGAGAGAAGGCAGCCTTGTGGGGCTGAGCCCTTAACCCTTAACCGGTGGTGATCTCACCTTGTCTCTGCGTAGACAGCGTCAGGATCTAATTGTGGGAGATGCACTTGGTGTGGGGGGAAAAGCCCACACAGGAATTGGGAAGAGAATCCTATTCTTTTCCCATGTTTTAAAAATTTATTATCTAAGGGGCTGCCCTTGGGATTACAATTACCATCTCAACTTGAAACAATCTACTTTGGATTCCTACTAACTTAATCTCTTCCACAGGCAGTCAGTGGTTCCTCCAACATGCTTACATCCTCGATACCCCACTGCGCTATCCCTGTCCTACAAATTTCATCTTTACACAGGGAGTCCGTCAACATGGCACCGGAATTCTTGCTTTACGGCAGGAGTTGCCAAAATACGGTTATGCGTATTTTATGCATTTTCACAAAACCTGTGTAGGCACTTTTACTGGTGCTCCTTACTTCCCGCGGTTGAGTTCGTGCCCAGGGTCCTCTTCCTCAGAGCCCGAAGGACTCCCAGTGTTCCCGTACGGCAGGTTTGCAGGTGAATTCTCTCAATTTTGTTTACCTGGAAATGTCTTGATTTCTCCTTTATTTTTGAAGGAGGATTTAGACAAAGTATGGTTGGTTGAAAGGCTTCTCTTCCGGCCCTCTGAAGACGCCACCCCACTGTCTTTTGGCCTCTATGGTTCCCGACGAGAAGTCAACAGTTAATTTTATTGATTTGTCTCTTAACATGATTTTCAATTCATTGTGAAGGTCTGGTTAAACGTCAAGATTTTTTTAAAAAATATTTATTTATTTGACAGACAGAGACCACAAGTAGACAGAGAGGCAGGCAGAGAGAGAGAGGGAGGGAAGCAGGCTCCCTGCTGAGCAGAGAGCCCGATGTGGGGCTCGATCCCAGGACCCCGGGATCATGACCTGAGCCGAAAGCAGAGGCTTTAACCCACTGAGCCACCCAAGCACCCTAAATGTCAAAATTCTAAAATTCATTGATTTTAGTCACTTTGCCTATATTTTCTTTGTTTGAGAGGGAAAATGGGTTCGCAAAGGTCCTTACCGTAGTTGAAAAAGAGGTTGAGGATGGTCCAAAGCCCTGCATGTTGTGCCGCCGGCCTCCCGCTCAGCCCGAGCACTTGCTTTTCTAACACTTCATTCTACTTTAGGGTGCTTTCCCATCTTTGTTCACTGGACACTAACCCATCTGGGTTTCAGTGAGAGCTTGCCTCAGTGGCCTGCACCAGTCCAGTCTCATCTGTCTCCTAAGTCTGTCACCGGAACAGGAGACCACACATGAGTGTGGACGTGCGTTCGAGAAGAACGAAGGGTTTCTGGGATGCTTTGCCACCAGCCCCTGCCATGTCGCTCAGATATGAATCCCGAGCCTGGTTTTCCGCTGAGTGAGGAGGCAGGTTTCGTTATCTGGGAATTTCACTTCAGCAGAAAACAGAGGGTTTACAACCACAGCTGACACATAGAGAAGAGGTCAACTCATAGGGTTTCGAACCACAGACTAGAAGCATCTTTAAAATAAACACTCAAGAGGAAATTCTAGTCTTTAGAAAAGATTTTATTAATTAAATTTTTAGGATAGAGAATTTTTTTTAAATAACTATGATATTTTTAAAAACTATTCAGTATTTAATGACGTTTTCAATTAGAAAAACCTTGAACCCTAAGAAGAGATTGTGTACAGCGGAGGCTACAAGAGGGGAAAGAAGGTGGGGACCAGCTCTGTGGGTAAGGATGGGGCTTAAACACTGACTTTTTAAACCAAAAGCAAACCGCACCCGGTCTCAAAGCCTGTCTGGGGACTCACTCCTGCAGGGCACCACAGGGCACGCCCCCCGCGGGAGAAGCTCAGACGCCAACAGGGCCCCCACTCCTTCTGAGGCGATCTGATCTGCACGAGGAGGGAGGCGTCGGGACTTTTACATCCGCTCGATGTCATAAAGGGCTGGGACTAAGCAAAAATTTAATGTAATCTGTGCAGTATTAAAAACAGTCTAGAATTACGGCAATTTGAATGACTCCCGGGAGGCGTTATTCCAGATACAAAGCAGGGCAGGCGGCCCGGGAGGGAGCAGGTCCACTTACCTCGGGGAGGAACAATCCACAAAGGCCCACAGCCCAGGAGGGGAAGAGGAACACGTACTCGTTCCCTACAACAGCCCAGGACCAGCCTTCCGGCTTCTTCAAGTTATAACTCAAAGCCATCAGTCTCACTCTGAGGACGGTGCCCTTGCCCTGCAACGGTCCTCTAGGGAGTCAGGTCAGGAGAGGCCTGAGCTCCGGAAAGCAATGGCGGAGCTGCTGCATCCCCAACCCCAGACGTGACTCACGTCCCCATGAGCCTCACAGCCTCCTCTGCGTGCGACAGATCTCGCATAATGTGTCCTTGGAAAAACCTCGTGGGGGGTGGGAGGGAGAACCCTCTGGGGCCGTCAGCACTCGTCCTTCAGCGCCCCACAGCCAGCGCCCTCTCAGCATCCGGAAATGTCCTTTGACTTGTTCTTTCTCTGATATCTTGTGTCCTTGGGATCAAAGCCTCTTTCGCGGGCACCAAACACGGCCCAGTGCGGCGTTCTGGCCATATAATCCTGTGCGCCGAAGGTGGCCGAGCCCCCGCTGTCTTCGTACTCCCGCACCAGCTCCTGGAAGCGGTCATAATGGATCCACGTCCACCACTCGCCGCCCACCTTAAACTGGAAAAGAAAATTACAGTCGGGTCAGAAGGAAAAACATCCATTAAAAAATAATCACAATAAATATTTTAAAAATTCAAAAATAAGCCTGAATTTCTCTTCTCCCTATCAAGTGAAAGAAAATTCTTTCACACTCAGATACGTTTCCGTATCAGAGCAGAGCATGACAGTCGGGGGCAGTTTCTCTCCCTGCAGGGCTGCCGCTGTGCTGTGCCAGGAAGACCCCAGTGCTGAGGAGAGAACTCGCCCTGGAACCGCACGTCAAGTTCATCCTCAGCAGCGTCACTGAAAGAAGGTTAATTAAATTGTTTTGGCTTTATCATGTGTTAATGGATGAGCTAATTTCTAATTCCTGCTGTTGCCACTTTTTATTTGCCATGAATTTGCTTGGTTGTGTCAGCAGCACCTAGTGGGCCCCGTTTTATTATTAAACTTTGCCGGAGTGATTAGGGAAGCTTTAATCAATGACTTCTAATTCTGAAACGCTGACTAAATGCTCGAACTGGCCCGGTTAACCTAACATGAATACAATACCTCGTTAGTGGAAGGCTCGTTAAGAATTTCAATCCACTAAAGGGAATAATCCAATTTGGACTCTTAAGAAAATTGCTTCTCAAAAGTCATTGTCGAATAACGACCAGGAATGAAGAAAACAGAAAACAAGTCGAGGAAGCTCCGAAGGGCTCACTATTGAACTATGGAGGCTTCGGACTCAAAGCCTCTATTCTGGACCTCAGTGTGTGAATACATAATACCTAGTGCCCGATTTATAACCAGAAAAGTCATTCTGGAAGCTGCTGTCTTCTAAAAACCCTGATTATGAGCCAAGTGAAGTAACAATTTCGTGTTCTAGCTGAGAAAAACACTGAAAATGTAGAGCTTCCTGGATTCGGAATATTAAAATATGCTGAATTTCAATGACATCTGATTCTTTTACCCAACAGCTAAGAGGTTTCTAGTGGGGAAAAAAGCACCAAATAAATGGCAAAGTTTAGTCCGTCTACGAATCATGAGACATTACCTTCTGATAAGACCCTTCTCTGAGACGTGCCCCAGGGGCCTCCATGAGCTCCACACCCTGTGATAACAACGTCCCCCCCCACCACCCGGCTCTCCCTCCGGGGACAGGCCGCTGTCATCTCCTCCGCTGCCTCGAACGCAACCAGTCAGCCGTGGCCCGGAGCCTCCGAGCTCCAGAGGTAAAGGAGCCGCACCCCGCCCGGACCCCTCACCCCTGAACACCGTCCGGTCCCACGACGCCTCGTGAGCAGCGTCTCTGTGGTCCTGACACAGGCCTGTAGCTCGGGCCCTCGTTCCCGGGACCCCGCGACAGCGCCCTGCGGATTGGTCTCCTGATGCCCCGTCTGGCCGCCCCCACCCCTGCAGACCGAGACTCTGAGCTCACGGCACCTACGCGGGACGAGCCCCACGACTGGGAGCCCCACGACTGGGAGCCCCACGACTGGGAGCCCCACGACTGGGAGCCTCCCGCGTAAACACCAAACCCCCGTCCGAGGCTCTCCACGAGCCGACCGCCCTCCCACGGGGCTCCTGTCCTACTCCCTCCGTCTGACGAACACCTCCTCGTGCCTCACGGCCCCTCACACGCCCTCTGCTCTGGGAAGTCTCCCCGAGCCCCTCAGACGGCGACGGTTCACCCGCCGCACGACCTCACTCCCCGGACCGTGGCCACCGACGTACCAGAATGGCTTCTGCAGTGACCTCCCCCGCCCCCGACCCGACACTACTACTGTCGCCTCTGTGCCTGTAGCTGACTCGTCATCTACGAATTCATGCTGGCACTGCGGGGACACAAGGGCCCAGGCCCGTCCCCCTGACGTCCAACAAATCCGGAGGGCCACACGGTGGAGAAAACTTCCACCTACACTACTGACACCCGGGGATGCGGTGCTGCTGCTGTTCGCGCCGTGGCACAGAGAGCGTGGTTTTCGCAGTGTCGTCACAAGAGGAGGCACCACGCTCACACCTTACTGCAACCGGGTGACGCTCCGGCTAGCGCAGGAGTAGACGCTGTCATTCCCGGGTGCGACGTTCTCTTCCTGCCGCCTGAGACAGTTACGGAGTGTCAACGATGGCCTTGGCCCAGTCACAGACATTTAAAAAATAATTATAATCTAATGCGGTGTGTTCAGCGAGTCAGGTTATGCGAGTGCAGAGGAAGATGGGGTAAGTCACTCCCATGCCCCCAGGAGCTCGGCCCCACTACGGGCCCTCTGCCTTGCTTGCTGGGTGAGACAGATAACGGAATTCTCGTCCCATGCCTCTCCCTGCGGACTTTAGATCTCTAGGTCTCTTCTGGATTCCAAAGGCTGATGCTGCGGGGTCCGTCGTCCTGGTCTTCCTTTTCCCTCAAATTCCAACAAGCACCACGTGCCATGGCTATCCCAACAGGGACTAGAAGACTAGCTTAAACTACAGCAGCAGACGTAATCTTTTCTCACCACAACTTAAAACAAGAAATACATTTTGTATCTCAGTCTAGTACACACACACACACACACACACGATCTGGAAACACAACTTTCACAAACCAATGGCAATGATTTCTTTAAAAAAAAAAAAAAGAAAGAAAGAAAGTCACTTGCGGTAGGCGGCTAGGTTCCCTGACCCCTGATGCGGTGACGATCTGGTCCCCTCTGCCGGTGGGATTCTACGCTGGCTTAAAACGGAGGACGCCAGCTGTGCAGACACAACAACCGCAAGCTAACGTTCTGACCACGGATTGCTAACCTCTAAGAAAAGCGGGTGTATTAGCTGTTCGGTATCTACCGTAACCGGATACCACAGCCTGGGCGGCTGACACGACAGATATTAGTTTTCCAACAGTCCAGAGGCTGGAAGTTGAAGACGAAACTCCCGGAAGAAGCTGTGGCTTCACCGGTTCCCTTCCTAGTGTGTGTGCGGGGGTGTCTCCTCTTAGGAGGATACGACCCCACCAGACCAGGGCCCCACCTTTATGACCTTCATTTAACCTTAATTATCTCCCGAGAGCCCTCGTCTTAAATACACACCCCCTGGGGGGGTTAGGCCTTCAGCATGTGAGTTCTGAACGGACCCAAATACTCAGTCTAGAACAGTGGGTGACTCTCAACTTAACACCAAGCCACCAGACTCCTACGACAAAATGAATCTATTTATGCCCCTTCCGAAGACAATCAGAATAATTCTAAATAATAACTCAGAAAAAGTCAAACTGTTTCTGGAAAAAGGCGGGAGCTGAAAGAGCGAGCGCTGACGTGCCGGTAGAGAGACGTGCTGAAAGACAGAGATGCACAAACCAGAGTAAAACCCCAAATCACAAAATCCGAGGTTCAGTATGCCGAGACGGGACGTCACTTGCTTTAGGAACTCCTCAAACCCAGCAGTAAGGGAAAAGGCAACTCTATGCAGAATTACAGACACACTCAGAAGCTCAAAAACACACACAGCACAATGAGGTTGGATAAAGCTGGCCCTGGCTGAAAGAGCCGGGCTCCGCGGCCTGGCCGGTGCTACGGGTCCCACCGTCCACAACAAACGGCAGCTACTGGGGGTCTTATCTCATTATTTTTTCTTTCACAGAGGGAAAATGTCACTGAACAGAATAATGGCAAATAGATTCTTTATTACTTCAGTATCTAAAAAGAGTCCATCCAAGATGACAGAAAAACACATGCCTATACTTCACTTCTTGAAATCCCACAAGAGTGACACCGAAGGTGTTATCTGCAAGATACATAAACCTGTAAACGCAAAGAGATCAGGAGAGGAAAAAACAGTATCAAAGTTTTAGAAGCTACAAGAATGACGGACAGGTGGTAACTGGCTTAGCAGACCCTAGGGCACTGCATCTTAAACCAGCAAACAAAAAAATCCTGGATTCCACCTGACTTATGCCTCAGAATTCCCCACAGGCCTGGGAGCTGGTGGCACAGTCACCTCGGGAAGTAGGGGTAGAAGAAGAGCCAACTTCAACCCACACCCTCAAAAAAGCCCCAAAGACAGGTCTATATTCTATGTAAGAAACTGTTAGAATCCCAAGTTCCCTCCATACCGCTGAGCAGCTGCCCAACCATCCTCCCCAGCAGAAGGCAGGAGGCTTACTCTCATAAGACAGTAAGAGGGAAAACCCATGGACTATGGGGTAGCAGGAAGAACTGAGAACAGGGCTATCATATCAGAAACGAGAGCTCAGAACAGCCCTGTTCCCTGCCCGCTTCCCCACCCCCGATAGTCATGCAGCCTGGGGAAAAAAGGTGACCCTTCTGGCCAGCCCAAGAGGACTGACTGAAAAGTACTATTTCGGTTTTCCCAAGGCAATGACTCAGCTAGATTTCTCTAAGATAATGTCAAGCCCAGTCCATACGCTTAGGACTTTCAATATGTTTTTCAGTTTCCCACTTAAATATGAACAGAGAACTAACAAGAGAACTAAAAGTAAGCCAAAGGGAAAAAGTAACAGAGGAAAGAGAGCATAGGCAAGGAGAAAACAGCAGACTAAACAAGATAAAAACCCAAACAACTGAACTAAAACAGTTGTCCTCAGAAAAATGAGACAATACTGTATCCACAAAAACGTTACTGTACAAAAGAGCACTCAAGGAATGAAAAGAATCTTAAGACTTTAAAACTATAGGAGCAAAGATGAAAGGTTCACAGTAAAGAATTTCCTAGAATGTAGAGTAAAAAGAAAACGAGAGAAGTTACTGAAAAAATAAATAATAAAGGACTTGCCCAAGAGACCTAACTTTAAAATAATACCAGTTTTTGAAAGAAAGGAGAAAAAACAACAAGGAGGAAATCCTCAGTGAAACAATCCTGGAAACACATTTTATGAAGTGAAGGCCCTGAGTTTCCAGAGTAAAGGGGTAGAAGAAGGATAAGAACAGTCACACTGCCTGAGGCACATCTCATTGAAATTTCAAAACAAGGGAGACAAAATGAGATCCCAGCAAGGGAAATATGGTCACACGCAAAGGATTCAGGATCAGAATGCCTGTAGGGTCTCAAAAACCACACGGAAAGCTCAGTGGCGCTGATGCACAGGGCCCATTGCGCGACAGAGAATTCCATACCCAGCTGAACTATCAATCAAGTGTGTAAGGAGAATAAGAACATTTTTCAGAATTTAAGTTCTCAATAAATTGGACCTTCCACACAACCCTTCTCAGGACTCTTCTGGAGGATGTTTCACCTGAATGAGACAGGGATCCCCAAAATAAGACACCCCACTGGCAGCTGTGTATCCACAGCAGGTGGGCCAGAAAGTGCCTCTGGGGAGACTCTCGACATCACTCGGCATCAGGGAAATACAAATCAAAACCACATTGCGATTACCACCTCCCACCAGTCAGAATGGCTAAAATTAACAAGTCAGCAAACGAAAGATCTTGGCGAGGATGCGGAGAAAGGGGAACCCTCCTACACTGCTGGTGGGAATGCAAGCTGGTGCAGCCACTCTGGACAACTGTAGGGAGGTTCCTCAAAAAGCTGAAAATAGATATGACCAAGCGACTGCACTACTGGGTATTTACCCCAAAGATAAAAATGTAGTGATCCAAAGGGGCACGTGCACCCCAATGTTTACAGCCATAACTTCCACAATAGCGAAACCATGGAAAGATCCCAGCTGTCCATGGACAGATGAATGGGATGAAGAGGATGTGGTACACACACACACACACACACACACACACACACACACACAGGAATATTACACAGCCATCAAAAACCGAAAGCTTGCCATTTACAACGACGTAGATAGAACAAGAGGGTATTATGCTAAGTGAAATAAGCCAATCGGAGAAAGACAATTATATGATCTCAATAATGCGGAATCTGAGAAGCAAAACAGAGGACCACCGAGGAAGAGAGGGAAAAACAAAACAGGACAAAACTGGAGAGGGAGACAAACCGTAAGAGACTCAATCATAGGAAACAAACAGGGTTGCTGGAGGGGAGGGGGAGTGGAGGAATGGGGTAACTGGGCGATGGACATTAAGGAGGACATGTGATGTAATGAGCACTGGGTGTTATGTAAGACTGATGAATCACAGACCTGTGCCTCTGAAACGGATAATATACGCTAATTTAATATTAACTATTTTATTATTTATTATTTATTTAATATAAACTATTTTAATTGAATTAAAATAGTTTAAAAAATTTTTTAAATAAATAAATAGATGAACATGACAGAGAACCCAACCCATCTGAGAGGAGATACAGGTGGCAGAGAATTTGAGAGTTCACCTAGCTAAAGAATACAGAAATCTAGACAAAGAAAAAACAAGTAAATATTAACTCTAAGGAAACCAGAAGGCACACTGGAAACAAACAGCAACCATAGATGACTGTACTGCTCCACAGTGAACAGTGTCCATCTGGTCCTGTAACGCGTAAAACTACAGTGTGTGCACAGGGAAGGTGTGGTGAGCAAGGGCAGGGGAAAAGCCTCATCTCATCTTCCATAGTACGAAGAGACAATGAGAAAAAAACAGTGAACAGCAGCAATATTAAGCATGTTATTTAGAGATGTAAAGACAAATACCAAAATAATCACCCGGAAGTTGAAGGTGGTTGTTGCTTGAGAGGAGAAGGAGCTATGTTTGAGGAAAATACGAAAACTGATTTTTGTAATAAACTTTGACTTTTTAAACTGTCTCTGTAGAATTCTGATAAAACTAAAAAGCAAAATTTTAAGTAGTAACAACCAATCTCTCAATGCCAAGGAAGAATATTAACAACCGAACCAGCAAACACGGCGGGGAGGAAAGGGGAGGCCTGCACGACAACGGTAGTGGCCGCCATTTATGAAGCGTCCTACTGAGCACGCGGCACTACGTCTGGTTCTCTCGCTTGCGTAACCCCCTTAAACAAACTCCTGTGGTTGGACTCTCATCTTTAATACAAGGGCAAAAGTCCAAAACGGCCAAGTAACAAATATGCAAGGTCCTATCCTCTGTGTGGAAGAGCCAAGATTCCAGTCTGGGTGTTCAAGCCCTGTGGTCGTTACGCTATCACACACCGTTAGCTGTCAAGCCGGAAAAACGACAGAACTCGTAATCACCAGGGTGTCTCTCAAACAGCTTGGAGGGCAAAGAGATTTTTCTCACCCCTGGATCTATGTAAGTGTAATATTCCTGCGTTAATTCCCTTTGCTTAACTGGTCTAAAAGCTACAGGAAATAATCCGTGTGCTCCAAGTTCTTCACGTCCCTCAACCTTCCTCAACATGAAGTGTGCACAGCTAGCGCCGTGAGGAGAAGCTGTCCACTACTTCTCTACCCACATACAGCCCAGCAGACTGTCTGCTCCAAGGCAAATGCAGGGAGACGAAAGACTTACATGCGGACCTCGAGCGTTAGCCGGCTCTGCCTTTGCGTGTTCTGTGTTATGTACACAGCTTTTGTCCCTTCTGGCAAAATAATAATTAAAAAAATACAAGTGCCACAGTGAGAGCTATTCCTCCTATTATCTTAACTGGATCCCAATAGCACAGGCAGCCTAGGTGAGCTCACTTCTTCTGTTTTCTGTTTTCTGATTTCCCACTAGTTTCAACAGTGTCGTCCATATACAGACGTCAATGCGGAATATCCACAACCACATCAAACTCAAAATGCCACATACAAAAATTCTCACCATTTGGCCTGTCCATCTTGTGCCTCAACCATGCTGTGCCGACGTTATACCAGCTCCTAAATGATAAATACTGTGTAGCTTCTGGAAAAGCTCTAATCATTCAAAGGCATCATACGTCTACCCAGCCAAGAGTGCAGGAAATCCTGCATCTGAGCCAAAAAGAGCAAATCAAGAGCTACTGATTAATATCACCAGTGGCAACAGTTTGTGCAAATTCTCCTGCACATGATATGTGGTATTCTCTGCTGAAAAGTCAAATCATCAGCACCTTAGGGAAGACCCTTTATTATAGCCCCATTACAGGCAAGGCACTCGTCTAGCTGCCCTGTACCTGTCACTTTATTTAGCCGCCACAGTAACCCTGGAAACAGAGTTACCCTCTTCTTCCGATAAGAAACACGAGAAACGGGGAGTCTCGGATTTGAAAATAGATCCACCGCTTCACAGTTCAGGAGCTCCCAAGGCCACCTTCACTTCTATTACCAATCGTAAATTCGGGGGTTCCCAAGACCATCTTCAGTTTGACAAAACCACTAGGAGGACCCACAGAATCCAATGAAAGCTGTTATAGTCAGTATGGCTCATGACAGCATAAGGACATGGATCAAAATCAGCTGAGGGAAGAGCCACATGGGGCAGACTTCAGGACAGCTCCATCCGTGGAGTTGCCAGTCGTCCTCTGGAAGAGTGGTCGGAGCTCATCTCAGCCATCAGTGACGTGCAAGAAGTGGCACGGAGTATTGCCAGCCAAAGAAGCTCACCCGAACCTTGATGTCCAGAGTTCATTGTTGTTGTTTTCTAAAGGGGAGGTGGGCAGGAGCGCCTGGGGGGCTCAGTGGGTTAAGCTCTGCCTTCAGTTCAGGTCATGATCTCAGGGTCCTTGGATCAAGCCCCGCATCGGGCTCTCTGCTCAGCGAGGAGCCTGCTTCCCCCTTTCTCTCTGCCTGCTGCTCTGCCTACTTGTGATCTCTCTCTCTGTCAAATAAATAAATAAAAATCTTTATCTAAAAAAAGGCAAGGGAGGTGGGTGGAGGGGCAGAGGGTGAGGGAGAGAGAATTTAAGCAGCTCCACGCCCAGCACGGAGCCCTAACTGGGGCTCAATCTCAACCCTGAGATCATGGCCTGAGCCAAAATCAAGACTGGGATGCTCACGCAACTAAGCCATCCAGACACCCTAATGTTCAGAGTTTTGCCTGGGACTCGGTCACCTAGACATAGTTGATTGTGGCGTGGCTGACAAGTTGCCAGCTCTTCTGAAGGTCAAACAAATGCTGTGTCGTCTAAAGCCCTATCCTAATTTACTTGCTTGGTGTAGACCATCAGATGTGGTCCAAGGCCCCCCAGTAAACAAAGACACTCCTCACAGGAAGGAGTTCCAAAAGCTTGGGAATCACCTCCTAGAAGCTGAGGGCAAAATTCTGCCTTTTCTTTGGGTAAAATTGCAACCAAAACTCAAAAGTCCACATGCAATGGACAAAGTAGAATAATACAAAAATAAAAAAGAAACCAAACAAAAGAGACTCATACATTTCATTTGAATTTTCACACTCTTGAGAAGTTATGACCTTAGTGTCAGTCACTTCCCAAGTCTGCGCCCCCAGACATAGTTAATACTTACAAACCAAACCCTGGAAAGTACTGGTTAGAGGATGGAAGAGGGGCTTCCAGACCTTCCCATAACTCAGAAGTAGATGTGAACTGGGAAGGAGGAGAGGAAATCCCAGGGTAGTTGGAGGGAGAAGTGATTTCGGAACACAAAAAAATAGTGCTATGGTAGTGCCTGAATTGCCCAGATGTATGAATTTCGTTCCTGACTACCGCAGCTACGGTTGTGCTGTTGTGCTTTGGGTGAAAGGAGAAATCACACAGACCGCACAGGGGATCTGACGGCCTGCGACCGTGCAGCGCGAGCAGAGTCACTCCTTTTTCTGAGGACCCACATTCAGAAGCAAAACTACAACACACTTGCATTCTAGATATATATCCAAGTGCAATGAAAAAGTTTTTAAATCTGGAAACTCAGTTTCTGGAATTTCAACCTTCCTCTATAATTTTGTTGGAGCTGAGCTAAGTCCTCTCAGCAATGTCACCAGAGTTACCAAAATGCCAATTTTCTCTGACATTTTTCCAAAAGTAATTACTGGAAGCAACCAGGCCTTTCATAAGCACGAGTTCCACATGTATCACAGAAGGTAATATATTCTGTCATTGGCTTTTGTTAGGAGGACACTGCATAAGCCCTGAGTGGAGACAGACAATTCCCTTCCTACTCCAAGAAAGGAGGGCTCAGGGAAGTGACAGGCCTTCCTTCCCTCCCTCTACAGACTGCAAGAGGAAGGAGTCTGTGAGCCTCAAATGCGGCAAAAACTTTCTCAGAGCTGACCTTGAAGGGGATCCATGAAACTGCTTCTTGGTGAGTGGGGTGAGTGGGGTGGGGATCTACGCCATCTCATCAGACACCTACCTCCACTTCCCTATCTTGTCTGACTGCTCTGTAGCACCTCAGAGAGAGTATGCTGTCATGGTCATCATGTCATTTGTATTTCAAAATATCTGGGATTGAATGCTAATTGCGCTTGTGCTTTCTTAGCCCGAGATATCTCCCTTAGAATATGAAGAAGAGTAGTATTTATGACTCATAGGATTTTTCTAAAAATTAAATGAATTAATGCATACACAGCATTATCAAAGTGACCTTAATAAATGTTATTGATTGTTGAGTTTATCAGCAGACACCAAACTAAGGAATAATACCAGACAGCTCATTAATGATGAAAGACTCTAGAAGATTATGCTGGAAGACAACAGAATAAAATCTGCAAAATGCTAGGAGGAGTTGACAAAGAAGCTATAAGGCATATGAAGAACAAAGAGCAAAATGATATAAGTCCCTTTTGTTTTTAAATCAGTAATTACTTTAAATGTAAATGGGTTAAACTCTCCACTCAAAAAAAAATCAGAGATTGACAGAGTGGATTAAACACACACACACACACACACACACACACACACACACACACTCCAACAATATACTTTCTATAAGAGCCTTACTTTTTATCCAAAGACACATGAGGTTGAAAATGAAAGGCTGGAAAAAGATATTCTATGCAAACAGCATCCAAAGGAGAGTAGGAGTGGCAACAGTAATATCACACAAAAGAGGCTTCAAATTAAAAAGATTATAAGACAGAAAGAAGGAAAATTTATATTAATTAAAGGTTCAATACAGCAAGACACAATAATTACAAACATTTATATATCTAGTACCAGATCATCAAAATATATGACGCAGATACTGGCTGAATTGAAGGGAGGCATAGACAGCTGTACACCAATAACTGGAGACTTCAGTATCCCATTCTCGATAAAGGATAAAACAATCAGACAGAAGTATGGAAACAAAGGACTTGAACAACACAATAAATTGGCTAGAACTGAGAAAACGGTCTGCCCAATAACACAAAATACACATTCTTCTCAAGTTTTAATGGGACATTTTCCAGGACAGACCACAATAGTTAGGCCACAAATTAAATCTAAACAGATTTTAAGAAATAAACGTCATATAAAGTATCCCTCCAACCACAATGAAATGAAGTTAAATATCAGTAACAGAAAGACAGCTGGAAAATGCATGAATTTGTGGTGATTAAACAACACATTCCTAAACAGCCAGTCCATCAAAGAAGAAATCGTAAGGGAAATTAGTATAAATACTTAAGAGACTAAGTGAAAAGGAAAACACAACATACCAAAACTTAGGGGACACAGCAAAAGCAATACTAAGAAGGAAATTTATCATTATAAATGTTTCCTTTAAAAATTAAGATCTCAAATGAACAACGTAACTTTACAACTTAAGGAATGAGGAAAAAAAAAAAACTAAACTAAACCAAACCAAAAGCTAGCAAAAGGATGGAAATAATAATGGTTAGTGCAGAGATGAAATAGAGAATAGAAAAATAGGAAAAAAACAAAACAAAACAAAAACACAAGACAGTGAAACCAAAAGCTGGCTCTTCAAAGATATCAACAGAATTGACAAACCTCTGGCCTGACTGAGAAAAAAAGAGAAAAGACTCAAATAACTAAAATCAGAAATATAGGTAGGGACATTACTACTGATTCTACCGATATAAAAAGGATTATAAAAGATTAATATGAATGTACACCAACAAATTAGATAATCTAGATGAAATGGGCAAATTCCTGGAAACACAAAAGCTATTAAGACTAAAGCACAAACATACAGAAAATATGAATAGACCCAAAACAAGATAAAGACGTTACAAGAAAGGAAAACTACAAAACAGTAACTGTCATGAACATGTGTAAAAAAATAAAATATTAGAAAGTCAAATCGAACAATGCATTAAAAAAATTAAACACCATGACCAAGTGGGATTTCTTCCAGGTATGGCAAGGCTGGTTCACATCTGAAAATCAATTAATGTGACCCATCGCACCAACAGCTAAAGAAGGAAAATATGATCATACCGATAACTGCAGGAAAAGTATAGAACAAAAATCCAGACTGATTTATGATTAAAAATTCTCAGCAAACTAGAAACAGAGGGAAATGTCCTCAACCTGATGCACATCTACCAGAATCCTACAGTGAACATCATACTTAATGGTTACAAACCAGTTGCTTTCCCACTAAAATCAGAATCAAAGCAGAAATGTCCCCTTTTACCATTTCTTTCTTTTTTTTTTTTTTACAACCCCACAGGCACCCAGGGGGTTCACCTGGGTGGTTTACCATTTCTAATCAACATCAGACTTGAAGTTTTAGCTTAACACAGTAAGATACGAAATGGAAATAAAAGATACATAGATTGGGAAGAGATGCATGATAACCACGTTAACTGATGTAGAAAAATCCAGAGGGGCACCTGGGTGGCTCGGTTGGTTAAGAAACTGCCGTTGGCTCAGGTCATGATCCCAGAGTCCCGGGACTAAGTCCTACATCAGGCTCCCAGCTCAGCAGGGAGTCTGCTTCTCCCTCTAACCTCTCCTCTCTCCTGTTCTCTCCCACTCTCACTCTCTCTCAAATAAACAAATTATTAAAAAAAAAGAAGAAGAAAAATCCAAAGAATCAACAATAACAAAATATCCTGTGGAACTCAAGTTATTATAGCATGGGTGCAAAATAGGAGGTAATATTCTGAGAAATATTAGCTAACTGCTTTTTCATATACCAGGAATGAACAATTGGAATTTGAAGTTAAAAATAGAGTACCATTTACATTAACATTAAAAAAAAACACTTATGTATAAATCTAACAATGTATAAATTGATGTATAAAAAGACATATAAACAAATATATATCTAAAATATATATAAAAATATACATATAAAGATGTATAAATCTATCCTGTGTATAGGATCTATACACAGGGAAAAAGGTGAAAGAAGTCATGGAAGATCTAAACAGGAGGTATTTCCCGTTCACAGATCAGAAGACTGAACTTGTTAGGTTGAGTTGAATGTGTAGATTCAACTTGATCCCAAACAAGATACTAGCAAGCTAGTTTATAGGTATTAACAAACTGATTCTAAAGTTTACATGAAAAGGCAAAAGACCTAGAATAGCCAACCCAGTAGCCAAGACGAACAAGTTGGCGAACTGATACCACCCGATTTCAATAAAGCTAACCAAAGTCAAGATTGCATAGTATTGGTGAAAGAACAGACACAGAGATCAATGGAACAATACAAAGACCAGAAATAAACCCACACAAGTATAGTCGACTGATACTTGAAAACATATAATCCAGCATAATGCAGGAAGAACAGTCTTTCCAACAACTTGACATCCACATGCAAAAATCAAACAAAAATCTCAATATAAATCTTACAGCTTTCAGAACAGATCTTAGACCTAAACATATAATAAAACTACAAAACTTCTAGAAGGTAACAGGATGAGGTCTAGGTGACCCTGAGTTTAGAAACCTACCATCATCCATGAAAGAGAAAGTTGATAAGCCAGATTTTATTATCAGTGTTTGCTCTGAGAAAGGCAGTTAAGAGAATAAAGAGTCAAATCACAGACTGGAAGGAAATATTTGCAAAACACATCTGATAAATGGCATGTATCCAAAATGTGTAAAGAATACTTAAAACTCAACAATGAGAAAATAACAAACCCAATGAAAAAATAAGCAAAAGATCTGAACAAACACCTCACTGCAGAAAATGTCCAGGCAGCAAGTAAGCATATGAAAAGATGTTCATTCATCTTCTCACATTATGTACTTTTCAAAACCTGTACAACTTTATAGTACAAATATTGAACCTTAAAATATGAAATAGTTTACATTTTGAAATGCATACATAGAAATATATGTGAAATATATATAAAATACAAAAATCACTTAGGAGAGGTCGGGGAATCCCAGGAAAAGGTGCAGACTGTGAGAATCTGTTACAAATGTATGAAGTAACTTCAAGAAGGGGAGGAGGAGGAAAAGGTGCCGACCTAAGTAATTCTGGAAATAAGCGGAACTTCTAAGACAAAAGCCAAAGGACCTACACACAAGCACTGTGCTCTAGGGTTGAAAGTCCTGACACTGCTGTACTCGTATCTTGGAACTGCACGATTAAGGAAACAGACAGCTGCTATAAGGAGCCAAGTTTCTCACTGTTAGAGGGGAATTTATAAATAAGCAAGAAGCAGCTAGAGTGAGTCCTGCTGGCAATGGGTTAGCGTTTGAGACGTTAGCATGTTTAGCTTCATACAACTGGATGCACGCAGAAATACTTACAGCCACGTGTATATACAAAGGCTGGAATATATGCACAATTTCTTTGCTGTCGTACACCTTTCTGAGGGGATAAAAGAAGAAACAACACCCCAGCAGCACCAAGCACACCTTCGCCCAGATCTTGGCTTCTAACACCACTCTTCAATAAAGGAGCCAGGGCTGCTGAGAGAAATGACTGCTTCCAGGACTGGAGCAGAAAATGTGCAGGATGAGCCTGGAACACTTTGTAGAGCCAGAAAGGAAAGCAGTGCTCAAGACGAAAGACAAAGAAAGCCCTGAGCCCTGATGGGAGCACGGCAAAGGAGCACAAGAGCCCACTGGAAGAGATCCTAGCGGCCAGAGCCAGAGTAATTTGAGCGACGAAAGAAATGAAGTCGAACTGGATTATAACCCAAGGTACACAGTAAATACCATGAGTCCATACTGCTATAAAAAATGAGGGAATAAATTAAAAACTGGGAAAAAGAGATAAACCTATTTATGTAGCTATCTCACCATCAAGGATGCGGAATGTAACTCCCAGTTCTTACACGCGGGCTGCAGAGAGTGACATCTTTCTGAAGAGTAAATGTACAGAAAAGGGAGGGGAAGAGTAATTTTACAGTGAGAAACCGGACAAACACTACTTCAGTTTGCTGGCCAAGGTCAACATCCCTAGTTGTAGGTCATGCTGGCATAATGCACCCCTGATACAAGATGACGAAACTGGCACTTTACCTCTGTGGCTTTCCTCCTAAAAACCCACAACCCAGGTCTTATGAGAAAAACACTGGACAAATTTCAGTAGTGGTGCATCCTACAGAATAGTTCGTGAGGACCCCTCAAAGCTGTCAGAGTTATCAAAAACAAGCAACGTCTGAGAAACTGCCGTAGCCAAGAGGAGCCTAAAGGGACATGACATTAAATAGAACATATTCTTCTGGATGAAACAGAACAGGAAAAGGACATTGGGTAAAACCTAACAAAATCCAAACTCTGGGCTCTGGCGAATCACGGAGCAGCACTGGTCCGCTAGTTGTAACACACGTGCTACACCAATGCGAGATGTCCGTAACAAGGCAAATCTAGAGTACAGAGGAACTCTCTGTATTGTCTTCTCAATTTTTCCATAAATCCCAAACTATATGTACTAAGACATGAAATCTATTTTTTAAGTAAGCAATTAAGTTTTAAAACAGTGCTTTGTGGATGTGCGAGCCGTGCATGTAACCCACTACTTGGTTTCCGCTGGCAGCGGCCCACTTTAACAGGATATCACCAATCCGCACAGGGGAAGGACCTCACTGTTTCTACAGTAAAATCATCAAGTGTATTGTATTCATCAAGGTCTCACTCAAGCCTGCAGACTGACAGGCCGAAGGTTACATTTGAGCTGCCACTGGAGAACACAGAAGCAGAGGGGTGACGATCTCCTTATCCCGGCGTTCCTTCCAGAGCACACAGACAGGCCCGCCCTCCCCCTGTAGACAGTCTCCTGTGGGCAACTGTACTTATCTCTTTGTCCCTTGAGCTCAACCTTGGGACTAAAACACGCTGACTTACCTTGAGTCTGTGTCCCTCTTTCCTTTGTTCAAAGTCAAAGAAACTCATTGAACTTTCTACTCCCACCCACGAAAGAAACTCCCTCTTATCCAGAAACTCTCTAGAGTCTAAACGTCACTTCTAAATGACAAAACTGTTGTGAAAAAAATAACCATCCATTAAAAAAATATTCCAAGAATTAAGAAATGCTTTGCATGTGACATACCACATGGCAATAACAAGATGGCTGTGAACGATGCAAATGACCACAGAGTATTCTGGGGATGGACAGGGTACTGCGGATTGTAATGGATTCTCCAGAGGCTGGTCCATGTTGTGAAATCTTACTAATTTAACGCAGAATCTTAAAAGGTCATTTGAATGCAAATATTCAACCAACGCTTGAAATCTCTAGAATCTTCTTTTTCTTTGAAAGAATTCACCTTACACTTTGGGCTACATGGTATCCTAGAGAGAATTTCAAATTTTTGAAATGGATAAGGAAAGAAATGCCGCAATGGAGGGATTTTCAGTGCTGCACTTGATGGCAATGTTCTTACTGCTGCTAGCCAGCTTTACTAAAATCAGAAAAGTACCGCACAGCAGAGAGAAGAAACTTTCAAAAAGCATGGATTGGCACCAGATTCCTGCTGCAGAAAAACAGGGAGGAGATGGTGAGCAGGAAAACAAGCGGATGTAACAACCAGCAGGTCAACGATGACCTAAAAAATAGCAAACTCCGTAGAATAAATATTTACTGAATAAATGAATGAATGAATAAATAATAAGGAAGGAGGTAAGTATGGATCAAAATCAGGAAGGACGATGGAACATTGTCTCTGCTTTCTGGAGCTCAGACAGTGAAGACGGGACGGAGAGGACGGTGAAGGCGCTGTCAGTTCTCTACACAAACATGGAGAATCCGCGGTGTCCCAGGGACTCTGGGAAGTGCTGGGGATGACACCCTGTGTTCCATGTACCCACGGCTCTTAAAAACGCAGCCTTATCTCTGTGCACATTGATCCCAGGGAGGAAGCCCCCGAGGAGATCTATTTTACCATTTTAAGGAGCAGGAATTCAGCAGGTGAACTGCGGTGGGGCAGGTGTGGGTGTCTTTCTGGCAGAAGAGGCATCTTGGGCAAAGGCGGAGGAAAAAAGCAACATGGTGGGACCTTGCAGAGGCCCAGAGAGGGGGCCTGAGACAAAGCTGAAAAGGCCCTGATTGTGAAGGCCATTAAGAATCAAGTATTTAGGTTTTTCTTTTGCGTTCAGGGTGAGATGTCCTGTTTCAAAAATACAGCAGAGAAACAGTAAGCTGGGAATTGGCAGCGTGAACAATGAGGTCATTAAACAGTCAATGCTCACGCTGTTATTTATGAACTAAATGGTTTGTGTTACGGATTCTTCTAGTCTTAGGTTTCATTTTTCTCTTTTTCTGTTTCTTTCCTTGATTTGGTTTTTGGTTATAGCTCTGTTTTTTGTGACCTTAAAAAGGCACCCGTCGGTAACTGCCGGCCTCCTCATTAAATGGGATCTGACAGGCCCCGATGAGGATCAGACAGGGATATCTTCATGTAAGTTTCAGGAAACTCTTCCCGGTAACACTGCAGGGGCAGCCTTGTAACATCCTGGGTGACACTTCTAACATTAGTAAAGAAAATCAACTTACATGGAAGTATTCTGCTAAATAATCTGTAATTTACGGTGTACCCAGTGGACTGGCGTTACTGCTCACTGAGGAGATACTAAGCCAAAATCTATAAATGTCAAAACTGTGGTCACAGACTTCTGCTTCCGGACAAGATGGAGGATATGCACTTCTTCCTACCTCTCCCACTGTGTGGCTAAAATCCCTGGGTATCATATACAAAACAAACACAAGACGATTTCAAAGGCAGATAAAAGAAGGCAGACGCTACGCATTCCCTGGGCTCTGTCTGTGGCTCTTACTAAGAATCCCGCACCGGGTGCTGGAGCCTAGAGGCCTGGCTGAAGCCCGCAATCCAGAAATACTAAAGGGCACAAACAGTAAAACAAATCTTAGAGCCCCATGAAAAACCTGCTTTTCTCAGCCAGAGGACCAGGAAAAGGGCACCCTAGCTAGCAGGACAGAAAACTTAAGCAATAATCAACCTAGGCCATGAAAAAAATGCCCGATTCTCAGCCCAGGTCAGTCAGCATCTATGGGGGACCCTAGACCTTCACATCCGCCCAGCCATGTTGGGCCGCGCCCTCCTTCCTCGCGGCTGGGGAGCTCTCAGAGGAGGTGGAGTGGAGGATCCGGCCATCCCACCCCCGCCCCCCGTGGTCCCAGGAGCACTGGCCTCACCTGGCCGTAGCAAGGTACCTCACCCCACCCACGCCAGAGTGGGGACGGAGGAAGCCTAGCAGAGAGCCAAGACCTTCCCTACTGCCTAGGGGCACCAAGGCCCCCACATCCATCCCATACTGTCCCTGCGGAGCAGCAACAAGGTGGTCCTCCCTTCCTGGTCAGAGTGGAGCAGAGGTTCTGCGGGGAGAGCCCAAACTTTCACCCCCAAATTAGCCAAAAGGAGGCACTCCTCCCCCAACAGGTCAACGGAGGCCGAGTGGGGACCCGAACCTTGACATCCGCTTGGTTGAGGTGACACCAACCCCCGACTCACCTAGGAAGACAGAGAGCAGCCTGCACTGAGTGACCAAGTCTCCCATTCTCCTTTCTCTCCCTTCACAGCCTCTGTTTCAGACCCTCATTATGTCACCCTTGGACTGCTGGACTATCACAAGTTTTTAACTGGTTTCTCTGTCTTCTAGTCTTACAGTTCATGCCCCCTAATGTTGCTAAACAAATTTTTCTGAGACCCAAATCTGACGGTGTCACTGTCCTACTTCAAACCCTTCAGCGCTGCCCGTGCTGTACAGGAAACTGCGCGACTAGGATTCCATTCAGCACCACCAACGCCCTTGCCCCTGACCAGTCACCCCCCTTCCTTTCCCTTCAACCCTTCTTTTGAACTCCGGCCATAATGAACTACTCGTTGTTCTCCCAACAGGTTAGGCCTCTACACTTCTCCAAGGACTTCTCCTTGTACATTTTTCTGCCTTCATGTCCGTCCTTGCTGGGCTGTCGCTGGACATCCAGTCAAACAGCAACTCCTCTGGGAAGCCTCTCCCAATAGTAGCATATTGTCCCCAGCACACCCCGCCCCCAGGTTCTACTCTACTCTTCCATCATTGCTCTGATGAAAAACTGGAGGTATTGGTTTCAACAGTTGCCTTTTTTCTTTTTTCTGTCAGACCACTCTCGAAGGCAAGGACGATTTGCTTAACTCATCTTTGCATCCCTAGTACCCAGTACCAGGCCTGACACACCTTGGGTGCTCAAGAAACATTAGCTAACGAGCGTCGGTCTCAGACTGTCTCTTCGTGCTGGTGTGTACCTGGGTAGCTATGCCTGTTACTGCATTTATCACACTGAATTCAGTTGCTTGGCGCCTTCTGGGAACTCCCTGTGGATATGGGCAGAACCAAAAGAGAAGCCAAAAGCGTGAAAACGGCAGATTATCTGAAAACGAGGACAAACCAATAGCTGACTTGTTATCAATGGAATTTAAAAGACGAGAGATTATCTCTCTTGTGGTGAAAGGCAACAAATGTCAACCCAGAATTTCATCCCCAGCCAAGTGTTCATTTCCAGACAAGAACGGAATTTTCCATCCGCAGACTCCCACCAACACATATGTTAAAAAGTGTTTTCTGGGGAGAAGGAAAACAGTTCCATGTGGAGGGTCAAAATGCAGAAAGGAACGGAGAGCAAAGCAGAGTTAAAGATGCATGTGCATCCAACGGAGCCCTGACTCTGTGAGGCAGTTAGCGACGATGCTCCCGCCCGCTCACAACTACCGTGCCCAACAGTAACAGCACCTGCGCTGGGAAGGGGAACGGGGGTTGATGAGGTGTTCTCAGGTCCCTGCTTTGCAGTTGGAGTGTAAAAGTATCCTCTACTGTGATTAGTCGAGGACGCACACGGCCATTCCTAGTGCACCACTACAAGAACAGAAAAGAGTCCGAAATTCCAGCCTATTTAAAGGGAAAGTAAGACCTAATGTGGCTGAGAATATAAAGAAAGTGCAGAGAGAGAGGGACAAGCAGTGTAGGAAGCTGGAGAGGCGCACAGCCCGGTCACACTGGGTCCTAAGGTCCCACTAAGGATTTTGACTCCTAAGTTAAAAGCAAAGGGAGGTCACTTAAGCGTCTGAGCACAAGAGATCCGTATTCTCTAGCCTCGAACCTACGAAAACACTGAACGAAGAACCAGAAAATAAAATTCAGGGTTTGGCTTTAATTTTAAGATTTGCTTTGTAAGTTAATTAGCTTTGAAGCTACTTTAATTAACACTTCAAATACCAGGTGGCCTTTATTTCTGTTCCTTGACGTCCCAGAGCATACTCTTCTAAGTATTTAAGTCTGACAGACCACAGGTCAGCTGCATACACTCTCACCGCAACCAACGCATGCAGGCCTTTCAACCTGGCACTTGTGAGACTAGAGGACGTGAAATTTTAATTGAGCAAATCTTGTATTATTAAGTGCTGTTCAGCTAAGAAGCTGTTTGGGAAGCCATGTAAGGTTTTGGGGGAGGATAAAATGTTCTTTCATGTTCAAATTAAGCCTGACTTTACTCGCATAAAAAGCACTTATATAAGAAGAGGTACTCCACTCTTGGCCTTTATTATCTTTTTGGTATTAATTTATCTTGATTGTGATATAACTCACATGCCACGAAATTCAGCCTTTTAAAGGGTACAATTCATGGACTTTGGTATAGTCACAGAGACGGGCAACCGACTCCACTCGATAATTCTTGAGTATTTCCATCACCCCTGAAGAACACCTGTGCCTGGCAGTGGTCACTTCCCAGCCTGCTCCTTCTCAGTCTCAGGCAACCACCGATCTACTTTCTGTCACTACGGATTTACCCGGTTTGGACATTTTAGACAAATGGAATCATATAATAGTGCCCTATTGTGTTTTGTTTTGTTTTTTTAACCTAGAATAATGTTTTCAGTGTTCATCCATGTCCCCTTTTTTAAAAAAAGCACTTGTTGTGCGGGGCACCTGGGTGGCTCAGTGGGTTAAAGCCCCTGCCTTCGGCTCAGGTCATGAACTCAGGATCCTGGGATCAAGCCCCGCGTCGAGCTCTCTGCTCAGCCGGGAGCCTGCTTCCCCCTTCTCTCTCTCTGCCTGCCTCTCTGCCTATTTGTGAGCTCTCTGTCAAATAAATAAATAAAATCTTTTAAAAAAAATTTAAAAAGCACTTGTTAATGCAGTTGAATAGAAAAGGATGCAGAGTCGTCAAGCAAACCTGACTGCGCTATCATCCCATCTCAACAGTCAACCTGTCTGATGTAAAATGCTGGCGTCTAGGAACCAACAGCAGGAAAGAATTCTCAAGATTATCTTCGTGCAAAAAGGATGGTTTCATTAAGGCAGGCAGACAGGACCTGTAGGCAGAAAGAGCCGCGCTGGGGTTGTGAGGAGTGACTGATCACATATTTTCAAGCTGGGAGGGGGTGAGGGAGAGCGTAAGTTTCTGAGAAAGTGGGAAGCCGGGTTTCCAGGACCTTGAGGGGCTAGCTGCTGTTAGGATAATGTCATTTAGTACTGTCTGGTAAAACCTTAGTCAAGAGAGCCTTCAGCTAGGTATCAGGGAACCATGTTTGGAAGATGATTACTAACATATATCTTGGGGGCGGATGGATAGAGAAAACACGTTCCCAAGAGGATTTTCGATGTTAAAGAAGATTCACAGGACCCTGGAGGTTGGACTAATGTCAAGCGAAGGCTGCCTTTTGCCTTTAGCAAGGTATTAACATGGAGGTAGTTGAGTTCCTGGAGGACGGTCACCCTGCCTGTCCCGAGTACTTGTTGATGGGCTGTAAGCTGTAATGCAGTTCAGTTTTTTCCTATATTTCTTTGGCCTTTGTTCTCTACACTATTACGCACACAACCACTGAGGGCCTCCTAACGTCATCTCAGGAAAGGAAGCAAACAAGTGGACGCCCCTACAACGAAGGGAGGAGACACTGAGGAGGAGAAGGAGCGGCTGGAAGAACGCAAGCTGGGTTCTGCTTACCCTTTTGTGAGCGATAAGGAGGCAGTTGGAATGTTCGTGCTCACAAGCAATTTCGTAGTCAGGGATCAGATCCACCAAGTCCCGGACAAAGTGCACCACCTCCTCATGCCAGGGCACGTTGGCCATGGTGAGACTGCTGGCTGAGCTCTCTCCACAGTAGGTGACACCCTGCAGAAGCAGTACAACAGTCAGAGATAAGCACGACCTGGAACAAGTGTCAGAGCCAGAAAGGCGTCTAGAGATAATCCACCCGACCCCACCCCTCAACCCAATCCAATCCAATGCGAAGGTGAGGAAAGTAACACTGAATCAGAGATGATAAACTCTGCTCAGCAGCTCACACAAGTCGGCAGGAGCTCCCAGGCCGATGCCCTCCCTGCCCCGCGACTGCAGTGCTCAGGTGCCCGGCTTCGTGAGGTCACAAGCTGTGCTGTCTGGGAACAGCACTGTATTTGAACCAATAACGCATCTTTTCATTCAGATTCCTTGTGCACCGTAATAAGTTAATTCTCAAGGAGCTATAATCTCCTAGACCAAAAACGGAGGCATGTCTGGCACCCACAAAAATTCAGTAAATACCTTACTCACTGGCAAAATAAGATGAGCTCCAGTTTTCCAGCCCAGTTTAGGCTTGATAAGGCTGGTAAGGCTTTCCTGTAAAGGGCCAGCTGGGGATCTCTTTGAAATTGTTCCTTAAGGAGATCACTTCGTAATGCATTTTGTAAATGGATACACTTAAACACAGATGCGTGCCAAACAGGAGGTACATTTGGGCCTATGCATACATCCCTTCCACACGCTTGCATGTGTAAGCATGTCTCACCTCTGCAGAAATTCCTGAGTCATACAAATGGAGGTAAATTGGTTTCCTGGTCTTTCAAACACTCCCTAACAGCCCTGGCATATAGGACCCCAAAGTTCCATAACTAAGTTTTCTTTTCTTTTTTTTTTTTAAGATTTTATTTTTTTGACAGAGATCACAAGTAGGCAGAGAGGCAGGCAGAGAGAGGAAGGGAAGCAGGCTCCCTGCTGAGCAGAGAGCCCGATGCAGGGCTCGATCCCAGGACCCTGAGATCAGGACCTGAGCCGAAGGCAGAGGCTTAACCCACTGAGCCACCCAGGCGCCCCCCATAACTAAGTTTTCTATTTGGTAAGTTACATAATGATACACTCCTAGTAATGAGGGATGTCTTAACTTTGTGGGCTCTTTAAATATTCGAGGATCAAACTTTCTTGACAAGTGTTTTGAATATTCTAGATCTGCTACGACTAAGGAGGGAATGACTGAAATAAAAAGACATCCACTCACCCACTCACACTCTCTCACACACACAGATACAGATGTGCACACACTCACACTTACATGGATACAGATGTGCACGCACACTCACACACGGATACAGATGTGCACACATTCACACACATACACGGATACAGATGTGCACACATTCACACATACATGGATACAGATGTGCGCGCACACACACACGCGGATACAGATGTGCACACATTCACACATACATGGATACAGATGTGCACACACACACACGGATACAGATGTGCACACATTCACACATACATGGATACAGATGTGCACGCGCACACACGGATACAGATGTGCACACACACGGATACAGATGTGCACACATTCACACATACATGGATACAGATGTGTGTGCGCACACACACGGATACAGATGTGCACACACACGGATACAGATGTGCACACATTCACACATACATGGATACAGATGTGTGTGCGCACACACGCTCTCTCACATACACGAATACAGATGTGCACGCACACACACGGATACAGATGCGCACACACACGGATACAGATGTGCACAATGCACACACACATACATGGATACAGATGTACACGCAAACACTCTCACACATACATGGATACAGATGTGTGCGCGCGCACACGCTCTCTCACACACACACACATACATGGATACAGATGTGCATGCACATACACACTCTCACACATACATGGATACGGACACACACACACACGCATGCACACACGTAGACTGGAGGAGGTAGGGTGCCACGTTATGAAGAGCCTGCGGACGAGCACTGCAGAGGGCCCGTGACCCTGCAGACGGAGCAGCTGGGGGTTGGCCAGAGACTCCGATGAGCTCTGCAAAATGCGCGACTCCAGATGGCCGTTCAGAAAGGTCACTGGTGCGCTAAACCGAGGTGACCTTTGCTGAACACAGACTGGAGGTGACCCAGATTAGCTGTACTAAACAAGAGCGTCTTCTCTACCAGCCCGACGATTTACAGAATTCATTAAACTGAGCTTGAGATTTAGGTGAATTTTAAAAAGCAAATAATATGTCAGTTTTAAAAACCTTTAGGTATGGCTGAAAAATTGTACTAAATTTCCCCAAATGTATACAAAACACAGAAATGATTTGCTGGTAGGTCAAATTAGTTAGAGAAATGACTTTATTTCAATTTAAATACAGTTGAAATGTGAATTACACAAGCAAGCGTGTACATAGTAGCTACATAAAAGAGTTTACTTTTCATATTTAAAAAAGTTCCTTGGAACATTTTAGATTAGATCTTAGATTTAGGACGAGGGCTTTGGAAAATATTTGAATATTTCCTGTTCAGCAATAAATCATGAGACGTTAAGCACGGACTTGGCTCAGAACGGCAAAGAGAGAACGAACGCCACAGCTGTAGTATCGTGCCTTCGTGTGACATTGTCCCGTTCATATGAGGCTTCCCACTTAGCTGAATTCTTGCACTTAGAAGTTCTCATTGTAGCCAGACAAAACCCTCTAGGGTAAGCCACGCGAGCAACTTTCTGAGCCCACCACAGAGCCCCAGAGCTCTCTGTGACAGAAGTGCTACAGGCAGAAACCAGTCCCAGTGAACTGGTCTGTGGAGTCACCTCTGGGAAGTCCAGCGCCCCCGTCAGTCAGGCCCCCCGCGCCCCCTTCCCTGCTCTGGTGGCTTCACTCCATCCTGCACTCCAGTCCAACCGATGACTTGCCCCGACGTCGTTCCTGATCACACTTTAGATAAATTGTCTAAAAGTCCTTCGTTTTCTGTATCGTAGCCATCTGCCACCTTCTCATCCCAACGCCACCCTGCCCCCCCCGCATCTAGCACCAGCACCAACTCTGTCCCTCGCTGCTTTGCAAGAAGAGTGAACTCAAGCAAGCAACAGATGGGCACAATGTGGCAACTGGAAAGCCCTCACTTCAGAAGCCGTAGGTTGAGGAGTAACAAGCAGACCCGAAGAAAGTTCCTGAAGAACAGGACAACTTACCCATCTCTGGGTCTGCAGCGAAAAGAATGACCCACACCCTTATGCAGCTGCCTTTGGGCTGGACCGCTCTGCTCTAGGACTCGGGTCTCTTACTGGCTGCATGGACGGTTTCCTGGGGAATTCAAGGTCCGTCCGAGGAGCCGTGTTGTGCCAGTCTGACTATCTGACACTCCAAGTAAGCGGACTGGGTGTCGAAAGGTTCCTGATAATGTTTCTCTCCTCCAGTCTGATGAGAAATGTTGCTTCATGACTTTTTGCACAATATACTCAAAACATGACACTCTATCCTAAAAATGTTTCAACAGCTCTTCCCACAAGAAAACCAGCCCCAGCTTCTCAGCGTGGCACAAGGCCTTCCTATGGGACTGCCCCGCTCTGCACCCAGTCTTTACCGGGCGAAATTTCCCACCACGTCTTCAATCCCTGTTCAGGAAACTTTACTGCATCTGATCCCAAACTCCTATCCTACACATAGCTCTTACCAACGTATATGTTCTGTATACACATATATAATACAGACATCTAGTATACAGACATCTAATATACATATATAATGTATAATTATAATTCTGTCTAAATTTGAGCTTCTGGGGGAAGGGCTATGCCTTGTTCTTCTCTGTACCCCAACCGATCTATGCTCCATGGCCTAAACATCAAGTCACGTATTCTTTTATATGACATTAAACTCCAGAACCCTCTTCTGATCTAATAAAAATTTCATTCCCATTATTCAGTCTTTAATGACAGGACACGAAGGAACTGATGAACTCCGGCTCGGGACCGCTACCTGAGTAAGTGGATATACTCTTTACCTTTGTGCAAAGAAAGGGGGTAAAGTCAGGCTACGGCATTTGCTTTACAAAATGCACTCTGCAAGGACTGAGCTCTGCAGACAGATCCAGTGCCAAGAGAGTGAAGGAGGTTTAAATCATCTGACAACAAATAATTACTGAGCACTGACTATTTTCAAGGTGCAATGCAAGGCAGAGGGTAGAAAGACAGTATTTCATTTACAAATGGATTGTGCTAGGAAGTTTCTCGATACAGCAGATGTTTATAACATGAAACACATTTTCACAAACAAGCAAGCAAATAATGATCACTAAGATTCTTAGGCTAGCAAATAAAGGCCTATTTACGTCTAATGAAGCTAAAATATATGTTCATTTACAGGGAATAAAACAGAAAAACGTTTCATAAGACTAGCAATGGCAGAAAAGAGGGAACCAATATAATAAATAGCTTCTATTGATTCAGTTTAAATAAATGTGCTTAATGAAAAGGGATCTAAACATTTACTGAACGCAGGCATATATTATCCTCCTGAATTCTCAACACAAACCTGTTAAAGTGATACTATCGTTCTGATTTTAATACTGAGGAAATTTGGGCTCAGAGAGGATCAGTAACCTGTCCCAGGCTACATCAGTACTTTTTAGGAGCGTTATGGAAGTATCAGAGCCTGCTCCGCCCCATTCCCCAGAAGACTCTAGCATGTGGGGGGGGGACCTCATCTTCCTTATTCATTCGTCCGTTGAAGGGCGTCTCAGCTCTTTCCACAGTTTGGCGACTGTGGCCATTGCTGCTATAAACATTGGGGTACAGATGGCCCTTCTTCTCACTACATCTGTATCTTTGGGGTAAATACCCAGCAGTGCAATTGCAGGGTCGTAGGGTATGATGCCTCCATCAGAAAGGATGAACACCCAACTTTTGTAGCAACATGGACGGGACTGGAGGAGATTATGCTGAGTGAAGTAAGTCAAACAGAGAGAGTCAATTATCATATGGTTTTGCTTGTTTGTGGAGCATAAGAGATAACACGGAGGACATGGGGAGGTGGAGAGGAGAAGGGAGTTGGGGGAAATCGGAGGGGGAGATGAACCATGAGAGACTGTGGACTCTGAGAAACAAGCAGGGTTTGGGAGGATAGGAGAGGGGGAGGGTCCGTAGGTGAGCCTGGTGGTGGGTATTCAGGAGGGCACGGATTGCATGGAGCACTGGGTGTGGTGCATAAACAATGAATCCTGGAACACTGAAAAAAAAAAAAAGACTCCAGCGTGTGCCGACTAGGACAGAGCCCGTACACGCGCGCACGCTCGCACACACCTGGAAAATGCAAGACATGAACAAGTACTGTGTTTGCTTCTGCAGGGAGCCCCAGGCCTATCGCCGGCCGAGGGTCAGTGTGTACAATCAATCTCACACCTTGGGGGCATTATGTGACCCTGAGGTACTATTAAAGCTTTAATGCCAAGCCCGTGTGAGGGCCAGGCTCTGGGAGACTCCTTGTTTCATGCCAGAGCGCAGGTGAAGGACGAGCTTCCAGGCACCATGCACCAGCGGGTAGAGTCTGTCCTGATCCGTGCTTTCTCTGGAAGTGGAAGGGCTAGTGCTTGTGCTTTAGACCTGACCCAGCGGTGCGGGAGCTACGCAGGACCACCAGGGCGGCCTCTCTTTGTCGAGCCCCGAAGGGATTTCCTTACAGACCCGACAGACGGCTATGCTCCCAAAAGTATGTTTATTCTAACACACTGACTTCTAAGTGTTTTCGGAGGAATCTGAGGTTACTTAGCCTACCACATTGCTGGCTCTCTCATCAGATGTTTTTCAAAGAGCGCTTGTTTTAAAAACCGCCATTTTAGGAAACTTTTCACTTTAACTAAATAAAACGACAATAATAATGAAAATGTTTTGTCAGACGTTAAGCAGTTTAACTCGACTGAACAGGAAAGACTGCCTTCTCCGCTACTGATTTCATTTCAGTCACTGGGATTGCAGAAGTAACGCACGCTCACTGGTAATTCGCAGAGCAAGGACGCGTGAACAATAAAGTCACTAAGACTTTTCCTGTCCTTCTTCTAAATATAACACTGAAGAGCCTTATATCCTTCCATACTTATCTTATATATAATATGTGCAAACGTATATGGTTAAAAATATAATAAAGTATTACTCTAGAACTTGCCCTGCTTCCTCAGTGGGCTACACTCTGCAAACATCCCTTTTGCTACTTCAGTTTAAAAGGAAGATACTTCATTAACTTGTGGGACAAACGAGGGCTGAATTTAACAAAGCACGTGACCCAGTCCTCAGCTGGCGCAGCTACTGTAACACAGGCCATTTCTGCCTTGGGCCTTCTACAAGGAACGAGCTGATCGCCACCAGGCTTTCCCCCGATACAACTGTTATCTGGTAAGGTATATTTTATCATTTACGTAAGGCAGTTAAAATTGAGAAGAGATCATAATTTTCTCCAAAATTTTTAAGTAAGATCTGTTCAAGTGCCTGATTTTACTTCTGTAGCCTTTGCCTTACTTAGTAAGACCATCCATGTCCCAAACAACGTCTCCATGTCAAATGTCGTGTCTCTGGTGCTTTGACCAGGCCCCGCACACGGAGGGAGCTGACAAGTATCCTCTGGACGCGAGGGTCAAACAGCAAAAAATAACTCTTGTTTGAAAGCAACCATGTCATTACAACACCTCAGCTGTAGCCAAGAGGCTTTATTTCTGAGTTCCAAACTAAAACATGCACCAGAGAAATTACACTGTTTACAAAGTAGCCATCTTTCTTTTAAAAATAATACCGGGTGATTCTTCTCTGTAAACAAGGAAGGAGGGAGAGGGCGGGGGGGGGGAAGGTGACCGAGCGATCGAGCCAACTTGCTTTGTAATAGAAGTTTTACTGCAACCTCACTGGGGGCAGCAATCTTGAATAACTAAGTCATAAATTAAAACCCCATTAATCCCCTGTGCTGGCCAGGTTTTCCTAAGCGGACACATACACCGCAGATGTAGTTCTCATCTCTGCATCATCAGAGCTCTTGCCAAGAGCAGCCTTTTAAAATTAGGAGCAATTTCCAAAGAAAAGAGTGTCTTTGACCTGACGAGAGCTGGAGCGCCGCACACTCAGACAGCAACGTTTCATCTCTCCCCAGCTCCCCGGCCCCCGGGAATACGGCACCCCAGAACGCGCGGCTCACTAAGAGAGCTGCGGAACTCAAACACCCCCTGAAATGACGCAGAGCACAGCCGCTTCGTGCACATGCACTGAGGATGGAGCTTTCGGAGACTGGGTGAATTTTCCAGTCACTTTTTGTCATTACGTGGATTCCTAGTTGTCCAAAAAACCCATCTGCCTCGTAACACTCCACAGCTTTAACACCGTGGCAGGCCGATGACTTCCAAATTCCCGCGGCCAGCCCCGCCTCATCCTCAGAGCTGCAGGCTTATATAAACGACGGCCTACGGCACCTGTACCTGTATACTGGAAAGATCTCTCAAACGACTGCGGCCAACACAGAACTCGTGAAATGACCCGCACACCCCCGTCCTCCTCACTGGTCTCTTCCAGCTCAGTAAACTGTCCCAAAGCCACACAATCGCTTCGGCCAAAACCCAGGTGCTGTCCTGATTCTGTCTGTTCCTTCCCTCCCTGCGTCTCATCGGGCAACAAGCTCTGCCGGTTCTACTTCCAGAATCCATCCCAAGTGCACTCACCGCTGTCCAGTGGTGTCTCCAATGACCTTCCCAAGCCGCCCCATCTCTTGCTTTATAACTAGTCTAGCTACTCCTACTCTGAACCTCTGTAACCCAGTCAGGACAGCAGCAGGGTGACCTTTTAAAATCACAAATCACCTCACATCCCCTCCAGCTTAAAACCTTTGCCCAGTACATCTACTATTCAAAAAGCTGACCATGAAATTTAGTATAAAACCCAGTTCTTTTCTTGCTTGGAAGTTCTAACAGAACCTGGCCCCATCCCACCACTGTGGTTCACCTTGTGTCTCCGCCAACTCAGCTGTCCACTGAGATCACACGGGACCTTTGGACACTACCTGGGCCAGCGGCCCAGAATGCCCTGACCCGAGGCCTCTGTGTACCGCACTGCTTCTTACTATTTAGGAATCAGTTGTAAAAAAGTCCTCTTCTCCTCAGCAAAACCCCCTTATGAAATCTAAAACAGCCAATCACAATATCTAGCAAAATAGTATCTGCCCTTTGGCACAGAAATCCACTTACAGGAATCATCCCAAAGAAACACTGGCAAAAGCAGGCCAGAGACAACCAAACATGACTGCCTCCTGCTGTAAGTATAAATACCACCGACCAAATAATCGTGAAATGCGACACACACACACATACACGCGCGCGCGCACACACACACACACACACATTTGATCAATCTCTCGATCTAACTGCCAATTTACAGGGAGTACGGGGGCACAGGAACATGCAGTCAGCAAAATGTAAAATACAGACACAGGAACTAGCCAGGATAAATAAACAAGATGACTGGTGTGGGAGGTGGGACAGAGGAGAGAAAACACACGGAGGAGGAACTAACAGGTTCAAAGAAATTTAAGAGAGAAATAATCCAATTTCAGTCTATGACCCTTATTGGGACCCAGATTCACGAATCCTACTTAAATAAGAAGAAATAATTGGTCAAGTTTAAAACCTTCTATTTGTGACACTTGCGTGACCATTGTGAACACTGTGCAGCTGTGAGAACAGCATTCTGAGTAAGTGTTTAAAACGAGTGTCTGTCTTTTAGAGACATCTCCTCAAACAGTTATGGGTAAGTCATACAATGTGGGGCTCTGCTTCCAAATTACAGGGTAAGGCAGAGAAAATGGGCTGGGGTACACTAGAAACAGGACTGGTCAGGAGTGGACAACTTCTGAAGCCGGGTGATGACTGGATGGAGGGTCATTAGACCAGTCTCACTACTTCTGTTTATGTTTGAAATTCTCCACAATAAAAGTTTATTTTAAAGCCAACCAGTTCCTTACTATAACACTATTTTATTTCTCAGGACATTCATGTTATGATGTAGTTTTTAATTATTCATTTTGTGTTGACTGTCTACCTCTCCATAAATGTAAGCTTTCTAAGAACAAAAGCTTGGCCTTAATGTTATTATCCCCAATGCCTAGAACAGTGCCAGGCTCTTGATTAATATTCCTGAATGAATAAATAAAACATCTGGGGCTCCCCACTGAGTTTTAAAAGATGCTAACTTCACGGCGGCCAACACAGCACCAGGGGTGATTCGATGACACTGGCTGGCAGGAGCTTACCTTCACTTCGATGAAGTCGGGATTCCCCAGGGACACCAGCTCTGCGTAGGCCTGGAGTTGGTCCACATTCCACGCTTTCACTAGAGTCAGTCTGTACACAGTACGCTGTTGCTAAAACAGAGGAAAAGCCAACTTTGTTTTTATCTTGGTGGAAGTCACAGCTAGGAAGAGTTTCAAATTACTTCAGTGAGAACCCAGCGCATGCGAAATTCAGCACTAACTTTTGTAAGTCGAAGTTCTGTTTTGTAGAAAGATGAAAAAAATGTATACAATGTAGTAAGATTCCTATAAGCCCTTTGAAGGCACAGATGCTAGCATGTATCTTCTCCCACTGTAACCTCTGACACTGCATTAGGCACCCGAATGTTTCCCGACAACCACACACTGATCTAGATTTAGTAAGAAACTGTAAATTGACCAAATGGTTCGAGACGCCGAAAATCAATTCAAATAACCTTCAGGCTCTCGATCACTCAAGTGATTATGGTAAGAATTTCGAGTTACTCGTCTTCTCTCCTGCTTTCTCGTCCTTTAATGACCTCGCTGGCAGAAAAGGCACATTTCTGAACTGTCAGTGCTGTCATCTGTCAACCATTCAAACAAAAGAGGTACTGGTTCTCAGAAAGCAGCTAGACAACAGACATCAAAAGCTTTCAAGTTTATGCTCTGACTTTGTAATTCCCTTCCAGGACCCCAGACAAATGTTCAAATGTTCAAAGCCTTATTTCAACATCTCAGAACATTCCTTGTAATGGGTTTGAAACCTAAAGCACGCGTGGGGGGCATGAGCTAAGACCGGCCTCTAACCCACGGTGTACGGCAAAGGTGCTGTGAAGTATGTGCTTATGTGACCGTGATTACGTCCACGGGTAGCAAGTTCCCAGGCAATACTTCATGCTTTAAGCAGCAAGGTCCAGAATACTTCAGAGGAAAACAAAGTGAGGTGAGAAATGAACAAAACGGTATCAACCTCTCTACTTAGGTCTGTTTGAAGATTTCTGTAATTAGTGAAAAAGAAGAAACACTTGAGATCTTTAATGAAAAAATGTAATGAACGGTATTAGGCAGCCATACCACAAAATGTTCTCAAAAATTATTTTAAAATACAGTATGTAATGCAAGAAAAGACAGGAATCTTCCAGATTCCTCCTACACTGCTAGAATTCACCTAATAAAAACGGCAGAGAACTGCAGACCACGCTCATTTGTACTTATTATATACACAAAAATCTCACAGAAATTTTAGCAATTAAGATTTGGCACTATTTTAAAAATTCTAGGAATGCAGGGCGTCTGGGTGGCTTAGTCAGTTGAGTGTCCTGCTGCTGATTTCGGGTTAGGTCATGATCTCGGGGTTGCGGGATCGAGCCCCACATCGGGCTCTGTGCTCAGCGAGGAGTTGGCTGGAGTTGGCTGGAGATGCTCGCTCTCCCTCTCCCCCTCCCCAGGATCATGCTCCCTCTCTAAAATAAATAAATAAAATCTCAATAAAATTCTAGGAAGGTAGGAATGAGTCATTACATGGTTTAACACAGAAAAATCTATGTGGTCATCTTCAAGGATACACAAAGATATTTGATATAACTTAAAAGCCGTCCCTAATTTTAAAGCAAAACAGAATAAACAAATCAAAGACCATTTGTAACTAAAAAAACCATATTCTTAACATAAAGAAAACACTCTACAGTTAAGAGTCAATGTCACTCTCAGTCATTTAGGAAATACAGGCGTTCGCATTCAGCTGGACTAACAGGAGGATGCCCACTCCGTTACGTTTATCGATGCTTCCCCCGAACCTTAAAAACAAAGCAGTACGGCAAGGGAACCAGAATTATTGGGTACTACACAAAACATAACTACTTGCAAATGATATAACTGGCTTCTTGGAAACCTGAGAAAGTCAACTAAAAAATTATGCTAAGGAAAAGTGACCAGTTACTAAATAAAAGTATAAAACGAACAGCTTTCCTGGCATAGATCAGTGGAGTAAAATGGGTGCTGGGGCCAGACCGAATCCCAGACCACATACTTAGTTTGCTACCTTTACCCTCTGTTCTCAGTTTCTTTTTTCTTTTTTGAAAAGATGTTATTTAATTACTTGAGAGACAGCACAGAGGGAGAGGGAGAAGCAGGCTCCCCACTGAGCAGGGAGCCCGACGTAGGGCTTGATCCCAGAACCCTGGGACCACGACCTGAGCTGAAGGCAGACGCTCAACAACTGAGCCACCCAGGCCCCCTGTTCTCAGTTTCGACTCTATGTAAACCGGGGATAAAAAGAGTGAGTCCGCGTAGACCTTAGAACCCAGCCTGACAGCAGTAAGTCCTCAACAGTATTAGCTGCTAGACGCCAGCAAAGACCAATTATGAAATGCAAGCAAGGAAAATTTTACTGACAACCGTAAAACACATGTGTAAAACACCTCGTAATTAGTTTGTGAAATAACACGGACACTCGAGAAAATAAACTTTTCCGAGAGACCTAAACAAAAACTCACCTACACGGAGAGCCATGATAGGTTTATAAACACAACGTTAACTTAGCGGGAGTTTAACTTTCCCTTGAACAAACAAACTGGCGATGGCACCAGCGGCTGCAGCAGGGGCCACAGGTACTCCGCGCTTACCACAAGCCAGCTGTCTTTCACGTGCCTAACAGCAGAGCGAAGACTCCAGTATTTTCTAATCTCTACCACAAATCGTACAAAATCGGTTTGATTATTATCCTCACGGGACAGTTATGAAATCGAGGCCTAGAGCAGGTGAATAAATTTCCCGAAGTTACACAGCTGGAAAGCAGCGAGGCTGGGATGTGAACCCAAACAGTACGGCTCTCGCTCTGCTAAGCCTTTTCAGAATCATGAAATGAAACACAAAGAGAAAAGTGTATGAGACACGCATGTGCGGCTGAGGGGTTGACATAAAGAACACGACCCTTTGGCCACCATCGTTCCCTTTGTCCCCAGGACACCTAATACCCCGGAGTCACATCACAGTTGTAGATTCCTGCCTGTCTGAAATCCACATAAAGGGAACCATGTTCTTTTGTGTCTTGCTTCTGTCCTTGAACATGTCTGTGAAATGCCTGCACGTCACCGGAAGTTCACATCTGCTCATTTTCTTTGTTACCCAGCGTTCCGTTATCTGAATATAGAACAATTTACTCACCGTCCCCCTACCGATAGACATCTGGACCATTTCCACTTTTCAGCTGTTACACCTTTATGGCACTGGAGTTTAATTCTGCCTATTTCGGGAAATTGTATGAAATGCTACTATGACGTGTCTTCTTTTAGGTCTGGCTTCTCCCACAGAAACCGACCTCTGTGAGAGTGCCCTACTGTGGCATGTAGCTGTCCAGACGTCTTCATTCCCGTGTACTGGTCCATCACATGAATATACTACTGGGGAAAGTTGTCTGTTTGTTCCCAGTTTGGGTCCCTTACAAAATAACATTACCACCAGTGTTGCTACACTTAACCCTTGAGATGCACGAGAGCACATATTTTTCTTGGATGCACTCAGAGCACAAATGCTCGGCCTCTGGATATGCACTCACGCAATCCCAGACCTGCCCGCCCGGCTTCCAAAGTTACTCCACTTACTTTCACCCGCAGGGTCTCAGAGTCCCAGCCGTCTCTCTCAGTCACAACACTTGGTGTTGTTAGTCTTTCAACTTTGCCACCCCTGTATTGTTTGATTTTGTATTTGCCTGATTACTAAAGAAGTTGATTACGTTTCTGGCCATTTGGATGTTAGCTTTTGTGAAGTAGCTGTTCTGGTGTATTAAATATTTCTTTATTGGGCTGTCTTTTTCCTACTGATTTTTTTTCCAAATTCTTTATATATTCTGGCTACAAGAAGGCTATTATAAATGTCTTGGAAATATTTCCACACACTTTATGGCTTTCCTTTTCACTTTCTTCATATCTTTGGATCAGGAGAAGTAACTAATTTTCATACCTTTTTATCTATAACATACTTACAATCAAATTGCTAGACAAAGAGAAGCATTATGGGATTACTGGAAAAGGAGTATTCTTGGACTTGATTAGATTAGTTTATTTCAAATTATCAACTTCACATTTCTGGGTGTCTGTGGGGAGTGTACTCAATGGAATAACTTCAGAGACTTTATTTAAAGTCTGTTTAAAATTAGTTAAAATAGTTCCTAAGGTCTCTAGAAGAACAAAAGGGTGTTAGACTAGTTAGATTAGATTAAAACAAAAACTATGTGCAGATGTTGCTTGAAAGGTAAAAGCTGGAATTTCCTTTGCAAAGGAAATACTTAATACTGTTATTTTATTCTCCTTTGTTAAAAAAGAAAAAAAGAGTGTAAACTGGATTGTATCCATTTAATTTGAATTAAACTTTTTTTTTCAGTTTGGGGATTTAGTACTTTTAATTTGCACAGGCTCTAGAATGGTCATTACTACAGAATTTTCTGAATGTGGCATGTTATCTGGTAGGGACAGGTACAGTGTGGTACCACGGAATATAAAAATGAGGATGAAGGTATTTAATTCAGGTAAACAGCTTAGCTACTTGCTGTTTAGTGTTCAATGTTATTTGTAAAATGTCACAATGTGATTTGTCGAAAATGTCAAGAAGTTGGCATGTTATAATTACACGTATTTTCTGTTAACTTTGAGGGTCTAAGATCCCCCCGACCTGCCCCAGTGGTGCACACAAACAGCAATGTGGGGGGGCAGGGAGATATCTGAATGTAATATCACATCAAATGTGGCTGGTCTCTAGCAAGATACCTCGATGTTTACCTCTAAAATTTAGACCAGATCCTTGTGACAGATTTTAAATTTGTGTTTTAACTTCTGATGTTTCCTGGAGTGAAGCAATACATCAACTGAAAATACATGGACGAAAAACTGAGGTCAAGATACCAAAGGTAAATGTTAAATGCTTATCCAAGGGGACCGAGGGAGAAAAGGATTAAGTACAAAGCAGAAAAGGCCTGAGTAGTCAGGAAGGATGGGGGAAAGGAGCAAAAGTATAAGATGAAAAAAGAAACATGGTCTGGCATAAGGAAGGGTCTGAGTCCATTTCAGCTACTGTCACCACCACTAGCACCAGCGGCAGCGCAAGTCCCCCCAGTGTACACAGGTATCCACCAACAGACACTGGGTCCCTCTCTATGCCAGGCGTAATTCTAGCAGCTGGAGATACAGCAGTGAGCAAAGTAAACAAAGTTGCTTGTTGTATATGACTTACATTCTATTCTCGTAAATGAACAAAACCAGAATCAGAAAAAATGGGCCACAGTAGTAATACCAAGAGAGCAGAGGAGCTGGGAGACCAGCAGAGGCAAGCGTCCACTGCCGTGGCCTTCTGCACCATCTCCTCAATCTACGAAAACCAAAGTGAACATGGAGCAAGTGCATGCTTGTCAAAAAATTAATTCTGAACCAAATGACTTAAAGCAAACAAAACAAAAACTCTCAAAATTAAAACAATTCCTCAATGATGACTATTGTTTCTAAAAACAAAGGAATATTTTAATAAATATTTTAATATCTCTACTAGAAACTGGGCACTCTATCAAACTCCTTAGGAACCATATCTGTTATTGAAATGGTTTTAAACTAAGTTTGATACTATTTGCGGGAGACAAAACAGAATGTGTCAATCTGATAAGTCAAATAAACAAAGAATGAGAAAATAAATTCAAAGATACAACTCATGATAAACCAAATGAAATATTCTTTACATTCAAGGCAAACTGTTACAGAATTACTCTGAAAAAAATTAAGTAACCAAACAATTTTAACCTTAATGAACAACTAAACATGCAGATCAAGGAAAGAGGGTAAAGGCATGGTTATAAGACTCAGTGAAGGGGCGCCTGGGTGGCTCAGTGGGTTAAGCGTCTGCCTTCGGCTCAGGTCATGATCCCTGGGTTCTGGGATCAAGCCCCGCATCCGGCTCTCTGCTCGGCAGGGAGCCTGCTTCCTCCTCTCTCTGCCTGCCTCTCTGCCTGTTTGTGATCTCTATCAAATAAATAAATAAATAAAATCTTTAAAAAAAAATTTTAAAAAGACTCAGTGAAGAAAATCTGATCCAACAGGAAATCATTAAAAGAACACTCGTCAAGTCACTAATAATGTTTACTTCCCAAAAAAGGAAGAGGATTGTAGGCTTATTATTTATGTTTCTTCTTAAAGATCCAAACACCATGAAGTGTACTAACACATACGTTACAAAAGTCTCAGGAAAGCAAGGAAAAAATGGCAAAAAGAATATTTGAAAAAAGAATGCCAATAACTTCAAAAACTTAGTGAAAAACATAAATTCACACATCCAAGAAGCTCAACAAATTCCAAGAAGGATGAACTCAGAGACCCACACTAGGACACGTGATAATGAAACTGTCAAAAGACAAAGAGAAACCTGAAAGCAGCAAGACAGTGATTTATCACATATGAAACTCCTGATAAGGTCCAGAGCTCACTTCTCACATTTCTCATTGCCAACCATAGTAGTCGGGACACAGCTGGGGAGGGAGTGGGGGGGGGTGTCAATCAGGAATATTTTACCTGGCAAAACTATCCTTCAAAAAATAAAGGAGAGGGGCGCCTGGGTGGCTCAGTGGGTTAAGCCACTGCCTTCGGCTCGGGTCATGATCTCAAGGTCCTGGGATCGAGCCCTGCATCGGGCTCTCTGCTCAGCGGGGAGCCTGCTTCCTCCTCTCTCTCTGCCTGCCTCTCTGCCTGCTTGTGATCTCTGTCTGTCAAATAAATAAATAAAATCTTTAAAAAAATAAATAAATAAAATAAAGGAGAAACCAAGCCACTCCCAGATGAAGAAAAGCTGAGGGAGTGCACTGGGAGCAGAACTGCCAGAGGAGGAGGTAAAGGGAGTCCTTCAGAACAACAGGAAAGGACACCAGACAGTAACTGGAAAGCAAATGAAGAAATAAAACTCCAATAAAGGTAACTGCATTGATAAATATAAAAGCCAGTATTACTCTATTTTTGGTCTGCAACTCCTCTTTTTGTTTCCAAATGTGATCTGAAAGATATCTACATAAAAGAATAACTACAGGGAGCCTGGGTGGCTCAGTCATTAAGCGTCTGCCTTCGGCTCAGGTCACAGTCTCAGGGTCCTGGGATCCAGACCCGCACTGGGCTTCCTGCTCTGTGGGGAGCCTGCTTTTCCCTCTCCCCTGGCCTGTGTTCCCTATCTTGCTGTCTCTCTCTCTTTCTCTGACAAATAAATAAATCTAAAAAAATCTAAATAAAATCTAAAAAAAAAAGTAATTACGAATCTATGTTAAATGGGCACACGGTGTATAAAAATGTAAGGTATGAAATTAACAACATAAACGAGGAAGATGGAGTTGTATAGGATCAGTTTTCGTATGTAATTGAAGTTAATCTAGCAGGAATTCAAACTAATCTTAAAAATTAAAGGTCTTCTCTACTATTAAGAAAGTAACTAAAAAAACACGCAAAAATGAAAGTGAAGAGGGAATCAAAAGGCACACTGGGAAAAAAAACAATCAAAATTAAAAGGGCAGTACTGGAAGAAATGAGAAACAAAAAGATGCAAGACATATAGAAAACAAAAATCATACAAGTCTTCATCATAATCACCTTAAATGTAAGTTGACTAAATAAATTCACCTATTAAAAGACACAATGGATTTTTCTTAAAAAAAAAAAAAAAATTAAAGCCTTCTATGCTGTCTACAAATTAGGTTCACTTCAGACCCAAAGATACATATTTGTTGAAAGTGAGAGGATGGAAAAAGTAGATTCCATGAAAGCAATAAACAAGAGAGAGCTGGGGTGGCTATGTTATACTCCTAACAAACCAAATAGATTTTAAGTAAAGGTAGGTTAAGAGACAAGAAAGGCCCTTACATATTGATAAGACGGCTAACTCATTCAGCTATAACAATTATAAACATATATGCACCAAGCAACAAGCACACACAGAGGATCTGCCACAAGATTAACAGCCAGTCTCTCATCAGGAGTATGGCCAAACCAGGAGTGCCCACATGAACATTTGGGGTCCAGAGTTCTTACTGGCGCTCCATCACACTTGCTCACATGGCTAATCTTGGGTTTCCAGAACCCTCCTGGAGGTTCAGGGTCATATTTTTAGTTATTAGTTAGTTCCTCTGGAGATTGGAACTAATAATGGAATTAGTTAAGAAACTAATAGGGCTCCAAAGCCTCCACCATAAATCATATTTCTAGACTGTCCAGTGGCCAAAGCTCCCATGCAAACAAAGATACTTCTGTCAAGTAGGACATTCCAAGAATCAAGAGATCATCTCCCAGAAGTCGAGGGCAAAAGCCATACGTCTCAGGTAAAGTTAATTTTTCACTACATGCTAATTGGTCAGAGGAAAAATGAAAAGGGAAAATACTTTGAGATAAATAAAAACAAAACCACAACATACCGAAACAGAGAAACTGAAAAAGCAGTGCTTGGAGAAAAAATTAATAGCTCTAAACACCTACATTAAAAAAAAAAAAAATCTTAAACATTAACCTAAGCTCACACCTCAAGTATCTAGAAGAGTAAATTAAAACAAAAGCAAAAAGAAAGAAAGAAATACTAGAGAACAGAACAGAGTAAAAGAGAGAATGGAGAAATTCTGGAGAAGAAAGAAACCCCAAGCTGGTTCTATGAAAATATCAGCACAATTGACAAACCTGTAACTAGACTGAAAAAGAGAGAAGACACAACTAAAACAGAAATGAAGGCGGAGACAATGCTGCCAACCTTGCAGAAGTTAAAAGGGGTACAAGAGAAGACTGTGAACCACTGTATGCCAACAAATTGGATATAACCTAAATTAAGTGGACAAATTCCTAGAAACACACAAATTGCCAAAAATGACTCACAGAGAAATGGAAAATCTGAACAGACCTGTAACAAGTAAAGAGATTAGATCAGTAATCAAAAAACTCCCAACCAAAAAAAGTCCAGAAACAGATGGCTTCACTGGTGAATTCTGCCAAACATTTCAAGAATAATTCTCCAACTCTTCCCATTAGCAGGAGAAAAGGGAACACTTTTGAACTCCTCTGAGACCACATTACCTTTGAACCAAAGATATCACAAGAAAAATGTCCAGTATCCCTTATGAACATAAATGCCGAAATCCTCAGTGAAATGCTATCACACCAAATCCAACAATGTATTAAAATATTATGCAGCATGAATAAGTGGGATTTATAACAGGAATGAAAAAGAAACAGACTGCATGAATTCATTTGCATGAAATATCCAGAACAGGTGTATCCTTAGACAAAGAAAGCAGATTTGTGGTTGTCAGCAACTGGGTAAGGAGGGTGGCTTACTGGATATGAGACTTTGTTTTGGAATAATGAAATGCTTAGGAACTAGGTAGAGGTACTAACAACATCGTGAATGTACTAAGTGCCAGTGAATTCTTCACTTTAGAATGGCTAACTTTATGCTATTTGAATCTCACCTCAATAAAAAATAAAAAGTTCTTGTCAAAATTCCAGCTGCCCATTTTTCGGCCAGGGGAGGTGGGGTGGGGTGGGGTGATTTTCAAGATGCGTACAGAAATGCATATGGACTCAAAGATCCAAAATAACTTTGAAAAAGAACAAATCTGGAGAACTCATACTTCCTGATTTCAAGACTCACTCAAAGCTCTAATAACCGAGACTGTGTGATAGTGACATAAGAATGGACACATGGATCAAGGCAACAGAACTGAGTCCAGAAGGGAACTCACACATTCATAGACAACTGCTCGGACAAGCATGTCAAGTCCATTCAATGGAGAAAGAACAGTCCCAAGACAACTGGACATTCCCACACAAATGCATGAGGTGGAACCTCTACTTCATACTGTACATGAAAACTAAGTCCAAATTGATCAAAGATCTATATGTAAGAGTTAAGGAAATGAACCTCTTTCAAAAGCACAAGCAACAAATGAAAAAAATAAGCTGAACTTCATCAAAATGAAAAACTTTGGTGCTTCAGTCTGGCGGATCCTCAGAAAGTGAAACATACAATTACCATAAGACCTAGCAATTCCGCTCCTAGGCAGATACACTTGGAAGAACTGGAAACACAGATTCACATGAAAACTTGGAACATGAATATTCACAGCCTGTTATCTGTAAGAGCCAAAAGGCGGAGAGCGTCCAATGTCTGTCAGCTGAAGGATGGACAAACAAAATATAGCGTATCTGTACAATGGAGGACTACTTGGCTAGAAACACAAAGGGTGGGGTCCTGATGCAAGCAATTAATGAATGACTCCTGAGAACAATCATGCTGACTGAAAGGAGCCGGACACTATTAAAGGGGCGTGGAATTCAATAATGCTAACAGCTGCACAACTCTGTGACCACACTAACGGCCAGCGAATTTATACACTTTAAAAAGGTAAATTTATGCTCTGTGAATTGTATCTCAACTTTTAAAATAAGAAAAAGATTGAACATCTAAGAGCATCTCAGGAAGTCAGAAAGTGGATGGTAACCTAAATATAGGGAAGAAAAAAGGGGAAATAAAAGCAGAAATTAATGTAAGATAAAATACCTATAAAAATATGGTGAACTATCAGAACTAATATTGTTAAAATGTCTGTAATACCCACAGACACCTACAGTTTCAATACAGTCTCTATCAAAATCCCAATGGGATTTCACCAAATCAGAAAAAGCAACCTGAAAATTTGTATGAAACCCCAACAGACCCTCAATAACCAAAGCCATCTTAAAAAAGAACAAAGCTGGAGGCCTCACATTTCCGCTTTCAAAGTTGACTACAAAGCTACTGTAATCAAACCAGCATGGCACTGGCACAAAGACAGACACATCACCCAATGGAACAAAGAGCCCAAAGTAAACCCCTGCATGGACCGTCAACTAACATTTGACCAGGGAACCAAGAATACTCAATGGGGAAAGGACCGTCTCTTCAATCAATGGTGGCAGGAAAACTGGGTAATTACGTACAGAGCAATGATAATGGACCCTTACCTTAAAACACTAATAAACATTGACTTGAAATGGATGAAAGACTTAGACATATGACCTGAAACCATAGAACTAGAGGAAAACCCAGAGGAAAAGTTCTCTGACGCTAATCTTAGCAATGACTATTTGGATATGACAACAAAAGCACCAGCGGCAGAACCTAAAACGGATGAATGGACCTACATCAAACTAAAAAGCTTCCGCAGAGCAAAGGAGACCATCCACAAAATGAAAAGACTACCTGCTGAATGGGAGAAGATATTTTACCAACACTTTTCTGATAAAGAGCTAATATCTAAAGAACTCCTACAACTTAGTAACAAAAAACACAAACAATCGGATTTTAGAATGGGTGGAAGAACTGAACAGACATTTTTCCAAAGAAGATGCCCAAATGGCCCATGGATACACGAAAAGATGCTCAACATGAGAGAAATGTACGTCAGACCCACAGCGAGACATCTGTTCGTACGTGTCAGGACAGCTGTCCTTGAGATGGGAAAGGGGGACCCTGTTTAGATTATAGGTTCCGGGAACCGCTAGCGGAAATGGGAACTGGTAGAGTCACTGTGGAGAGCAGCATGAAGGACTCTCAGGAAATACAAACTACAACTGGCGTATGACCCAGCAACCCCATCTCCGGTACATGTCCAGAGGAAAGGAAACAGGATGTTCACTGTAGTCAATATACGGAAACAACGAAAGCGTCCATCAACAGAGGAGCAGTTTACGAACACATGGTGTCCACACACACACACACACACACACACACAAACACTGGAGTATCACTCAGCCAGGAGAAAGAAGAAAATACTCCCGTTTGTGAGTAAATGGACAAAGAGGGGCCTCAAAGACATGATAAGAGATGTAAATCATAGAAAGACAAATACAATTTGTCAACTCTTGGATGACATGGTTTTGAACTGTGTGGGTCCAGTTACAGGTGGATTTTCAGTAAATATACACACACACACACACACACGCACACACGCACACACACACACACACAGTACTATAAATGTATTTTCCCTTCCTTAACGTTCTTAGTAATGTTTTCTTTTCTCTAGCTTGCTTTATTGTAAGAATATAATAGAATATATAGAACATTCAAAATATGTATTGGGGAATCAAAAGTTAATATGCAGATTTCCCACTGCACAGGGAGATGGTGCCCTGAACCCCTATGATGTTTAACAGTCAACTGTATGGTATCACTTACACGCGGAATTTACAAAAGCTGACTCATGGAAACAGTAGAACGGTGGTTACTAGAGGCTGTAGGGTGGGGAATTGGAGAGGTATTGGCCAAAGGGTACAAACCTGCAGCTGTAAGAGGAGTGAAGCTCTGGAGATCTAACGAACACTGTGATTACTAGTCAACAATATTCTACGTCATACACTTCAAAGTTGCTAAGAGACTAATCTTAAATGTTCTCACCATAAAGAAATAGATAACTATCGGACGTGATGGAAGTGTTAGCTTACACTGCCATGGTTACCGTATCATATTATATAGGTGTATCAAATGAACACACCTTAACCGTACAAAATGTCACATGTCAATTATCAATTATAACTCAACAAAAAACCAGAAATGAGCCACAAGTATGGATATTTGATCTATTACCAAACTGCCACTACAGAACAAGGCAGAAAAGGATAATATTTTAAATCACCAGTGCTGGTGGGAAAGATGTTCGTGGAGGGGTTAGAAGCACCGACACTTAAAAAAATGCCTTAATGGATTATAGACTTAAATGTGAAAGAGAAACAGAATATTTAGACGACAAGAATCTCATGACTTTCTTCAAACAGTTCGAGACAAACTCAACAGACAAGCAAGCCTCATGAAGCTGCACTGCATTAAAATTTGCAACTTCAGCTTATCAAAAGATAGGATAAAAGAAAGAGACAAGCCACAGAGTGAAAAAGGACATTTCCTCATATCTACCATATGACAGTAACTTCTACAAACCAATAAGAAAAAAGATCATGCAAAAGAAATATTGACAAAAGCCATGAATGTCCCTGTATATCCTTGAGTACGAACGGTTTTTATGATTGACAGAGAACACTAACTTTGAAGCAAGTATCCTTTACGAAAGAGGGTATCAAATGACCAGTGAATAGAAATGCAAATAAAACCCACAAGAAAACAGTTTCACAACCACCACTAAGACTGACAAAACCAGTTGCTGGCAAGGATGCAAAGTAGCCAGTACACACGACTGTTCGGTGAGTGAATTCACACGTTACCGTAGAAACTGTTTGGCGTTATTTACTGAAGGTGAATGCAGGCATGCCCCACGACCCGGCAAGTGTGCTCCCAGATGCAGCCGACGTCACTGAGCAGATACACACACCAAAACTCCGGTACAGGAGTGTCACTGGTAGACGATTCACGACGGCCAAACACTGGAACAGTGTGACGATGCTTCCACAGTAACACAGATTAACTGTGGCGCGTTCGTATAATGAAGCAGAACAATGAAGATGAACGGGCCAGAGCTACACACAGCACCATGGGTAAGTCCAACACACATGTGAAGTGAAACATAGTTGAACCTCGAACAACATGGGTCTGTGCCGGGCCGCCTGCATGTGAATTGTTTATGGCGTGGCGCTATAAATGTGTTTTCTCTTACGACTTTCCTAACGTTTGCCTTCCTCCAGCTTACTTTGTTATAAGAACACAACACATAATACCTATCCAAAATATGTGTGAATCGGCTGTGTTATTGATCAGGCTTCTGGCCAACAGCAAGCTTTAGTAGGTTTTTGAGGGGTAAAGTTACACATGGGTATCAGCTGCACAAGGGTCAGCGCCCCAACCGCAGCACGGCTCAAGGGTCAGCTCTGTACCGTGATTCCATCTCTATAAAGTTCAAAAACAGGGAAAACCGTCTGACAGTGTTAGAAGTCAGTGATTACTGTTAGAACAGGGCTAATGACCAGGGGAGGAGATGAATGGCTCAAAAGTGGGAGCTCCGACGGTGCTCTTAACACTGCTGCGGCAGTCAGAGGTGCGTTTCAGAATAATTCACCACGCTGTCCCCTTAAGCTCCATGCACTTTTCTATAAGTATGATATACTCTTATAATAAATCCTATGAGAGGGATGCCTGGGAGGCTCAGGTGGCTAAGCGTCTGCCTTCAGGTCAGGTCATGGTCCTGGGGTCCTGGGATCGAGTCCTGCATCGGGCTCCTTGCTCGGCGAGGAGCCTGCTTCTCCCTCTGCCTGCTCTGCCTGTTAAGCCTCCAGCTCTCCGTGCTTCTGCTCTCCCTCTGACAAACAAATAAATAAAAACCTTAAAAAAAAAAAACAAAAATAAAATAAAAAATAATCCTATGAGAGATGAAATAAACACAGAATGCCGGGAAAAGACACTCATTTTTCTAAAGCCCTTATATGTTATATACAAAGTGTTCATGGATAAAGTCACATATTTATTTGACTTGAAATATTCCAATGCCTCCTCTACCCCCAAAACACAGCAGGGACAGATGAAACGAGAAATGAAGAGAGCCGACAGTTGTCAAATGAAGATGACAGTCACACGGGAATTCATTCAATTATTCTCTTTTCGCTTATGTGTTCTAAAAATCTATAATAAAAAGTTTAAAAATACATAATTGTGAGTTAGACAGAATTCTGTTGTTTCTAATTAGGCAGCATTCAGTGCTACACATTCTGGACAAGGTTATTACACCCCAGGACTACAGCGCTTAATTTCCACGGTTTATCTTGACAGTTGCAATTCAAGACGAACTCAAGTCGAAGCTGTGTCAAAACAAGATAAAACTGTCTCCTAAAATATGGTACTGAGTTACTAGTAATCAAAGAAATGCAAATTGAAGCAGTAATGAGGTATCATTTTGAGTTATCAAATTGGCAAAGATTTTTTAAAATAGCGATATCCAATGCTACAGTTTAGCAAGACAGGCGTACTTGCGCACGGACTGTAAAAGCGGAATCCAGTAAAAACATTTCGGAAAGTAACACAGCAACACGATTAAAGAACCAGAAAAATACTCCAATCTGTTGACCCAATAGTTGCCCTTCTAAAATGTTCACCTTTGGAAATGATAAAAATTGTGGATAAATACTGATCAATAGGAATGTTCACTCCAGCTTTATTTATAATTATAAACTCTTAAGAACCTCAATCCCAAGAAAGAGCACAATGACTTATGACACAGCTACTTAACCCCAAAAGGCGGCGATTCAGAGCCGTCGTTACGAATCCCGACATAGCAGAGAAACACTCCTCATACGAGGAGATGCTCCATGAAGGCGTGATTTTCAGAAAGGGGCAGGAAATGGGAGAGGGACTTGTGTTTTCATACTTGTTCCTGTGGAGAGTAACTAGTTTTAGAAGAAAGTTAATGATGAGGGAAATTTTTATGTAAGAGTGTTGGATTTTTAAAAGGCTAAAACAACACTGTACAGGTTTGGAAGGAAATATAACAAAAGTGGGATCAGAAAACATGTACACACACGCATAACCACACACACACACACACACACACACACACACACACACACACTTTTTAATAGTTCTGAGTCTTGAGATGAGACTGAATCCGCTTAACAGTCTCTTGATATTCCTGATCTCGACTATCCATCATAGCAGATGGCTTAAACCACAGTCTCCGGCCAAAGACCGCAACGTAGTAAAGGATATAGAAAAAGATCTGCCTTAGTTCAGCGGCGCCACAGGAGACCAGGCCTCTCCACTGGGATGCGAGCCGGAGCGCGCCCAGCGTCGAAGGCCCACGTGCCTCTACAAGTCTCCGACAGCAGCAAGAAGGAAGGAAGGGCTGACGTCCTCCTGGCAACAGGGCTAACCAGCAGGACGCTGCTGCCTGCGTGAAGGAGAAGGAGGAGGGGCAACCGTGCACGTGGGCTACGTGTGCACACGGAACAGACCCCACACGCAGCCACGAGTTGTAACGCATAAACACACATACAGGCAGAGGGGCTCATCTCTTGAGAAGCCACAAGAAGAGAAAGCTCAGAAGTGCCAATAAATATGTGAGAGCGGGAAAAAATTCCCATTCCAGGATAAAAAAATTATAAAAAGGCAGCAATATTTACACTTCAGAAGAGCCTACGAGTAACATGGAGCAGTTTCTCCATTCTCTGGAGCTTGGGGAAAAGTGGAAGGCGTGGCTCCGCCGGCGTGTTAACAGGGGCGGGGAGTCCTCACTGCCTGGAAAAGGCCTGTGCCGAGACCACAGACACAGAAATTTACAACATGGCAATGCACGGGAAAGGAAGGAGAATCACAATTTTTTTAAGGATTTTATTTATTTATCTGACAGACAGAGATCACAAGTAGGCAGAGAGGCAGGCAGAGAGAGAGAGAGAGGAGGAAGCAGGCTCCCCGCTGAGCAGAGAGCCCATGCGGGGCTCGATCCCAGGACCCTGAGATCATGACCTGAGCCAAAGGCAGAGGCTTAACCCACTGAGCCACCCAGGCACCCTGAGAATAATAGTTTTTTAAAAAAGATAAGGGAGAGAGAATGTAAATAATAAAGACAAAACAAAAATAAATGAAAGAGAATGAATAAATGGTAAGGTTTCTAGAGGAAGAAAGAGCTGAGCAAAGGAATCATAGGGCCACTCTCTGCTTTCCACGAGAGAGAACATCTAGTCTAAAGCCTCCGCCACGAGGCGAAGGAGAGCCGTAGCCCGTCCACAGAACAGTAAATACAAGTGGATAAACAACGTCATAAAACTCGGTAAGTAGATCACGTCACTGCCTACACCCGGGAGAACACACAGCCTCCGATCACCGAAGCAACAACATCGACCTGCATGACTGCGGATATTGACAAAAACGTACAGTCTCTGGCGGTGTTCCCACAGGCAAGGTCCATCTACCACCCTGCGGCAGCCGCAACCAGAGACACCCGAATCCAGAGGGAACAGGAGACGGTATGAGGAGGCTCTCAACAAAACCAAAACACATCCTGCAGAACTACTGGAAGTAAATTTGAAAGGATTATGGAATAGCCAGAAACCATACATCCTTAAGTTCAATAAACCCTACAGATCTGTTTCTCCAGAAACATTGCTTGGAACAACTCATGAATTTAAGTCCCCAATGTTATATACTAAAGGCTCCCTTCCTGGGGAATTAACTGTCCAAATGCAAACATTGCATAGTTGAGAAATGTTCAGATTGTGCTAACCCACCAATTAACCTCCCTGTGCCTAAACTTGGCTGGGGTGGGGGGATGACTCATTAGAAGGTGACTAAGTCTGTGAAGTAAGCCTATAAAATTTCCTCCCTGGAAAGCTTCACAGTGACAAGATGTGCCTGTGTATACAGAACTCTGGCTCATGTCTGACTCATAGGAAAGTGGCTCTGGAATGACAGCATGATGGGCCTGGAAGAAGGGCAGACAGCACTTGCTATACAGATACTAAAATGCCAAAAATTAAGCCTTTCATCCAAATCCTTATTTATCTAATTCACATTATTTACCAAATAGTACGTCTAACGGACATATGGCCAAAAGGACACTTCAAGTTCATCTCTTGAGCCATCCCACTGCAAAACAGATGAAATGAAAAACGCCAAGTCCACAGCAAAGCTAGCGGAAAAAATATATTGGGACAGCCTTGCGACCAGGGACTGGACCTAGCAGCCTGACAGAGCACCCCGTGAGCAAAAATAACTCCTACTCAAGAAGAGCCTGCAAACAATTTCAGAAGATGTGTGGAAATGTGACATTCCCCAGAGAGAGCTAACACAGCCCCCAATTGGAAAATAAATCCCAGCAGAAGAAAATTAAAGTGATAGTGCAGGCAACTTTAACAAGCGATAAATGGAAGATGCGACTCCATAAAGACGGCAACTTTCTCCAGTTAGACTACAAATTCAATGCAACTCCAATCAACACCCCAAAGCTGTGTGTGTGTGCGTGGTCGTGCGCATGAACACGGACAATCTGGCTCTAACATACATATGAAAACGTTTCATAAAGGTGCTAAGAATCAGCAAGACAGTTTTGAAGAAAAGACTGATGAAGGAGGAAGGGTCTTTGGAGGTAAATACCGATTCTTACAAAGTTACAGTAACCACGCAGCAGTGGACAGGAAGGAAAAATCAACAGAACTAGTAGAAAGTTCAGAAACATCCATGAATACACGAAAACATGATTACAGCAGGCAGCCACCACAAATCACGGGGCAGGGGATGAACTACTCAAACAATGGATGCTGCTTCAATCAATTACCAACACAGGGAAAAAGAACCCTGTTTCATATGATAATGAAAAAAATAAACAGCTAGATATGCACATGTGTGTATGTGCACACACACACACACAGAGATCTTCAGTCCTTAATAAAAAGCATTTGCAAGTTAATGAAAATCACAAACATCTCAAAAGAATAGTTAAGAGCCACAACATGATTTCACAAAAAAATACATACAAATGGTCAAAAAAATATAGCATATTGTCTTAATACCACAAATAATTAAGTACACATTAACACAATGGACATTGGTTAAAAAACGTTCAGGGGTGCCTGGGTGGCTCAGCGGATTAAGCCTCTGCCTTCGGCTCAGGTCATGATCTCAGGGTCCTGGGATAGAGCCCTACATCGGGCTCTCTGCTCAGCGGGGAGCCTGCTTCCTCCTCTCTCTCTCTCTCTGCTTCTCTGCCTACTTGTGATCTCTATCAAATACATAAATAAAATCTTTAAAAAAAAAAGTTCAAAGCAGCAACGTTCGTAACAGACAAATTGGAAACAACCTTGATATTCATCAAAGTTGAATAAATTCAGGAAGTTCTGTGACCTATTTACAGTGGAATTCTACAGGTCAATGAAAAAAATTAATTACTGCCACATACAATAACATGGATGAGTTTGATGGGTAAAATGCTACTAAGGAAGCTAGGCCAAATAAAAGTACGTATTTAATGATTCAGAACAGTGGTTTCTAGTGGGGAAGGGACATGAAGAGACCTTGAGATTATTAATTATACAGGTGGATTGACTTCATTTCAAGACTCATCAAGCTGTACACTTAATTAGGACTTGTATACTTTAGGGATACAGGTTATACTTCAACCAAAATAAAATTAACATTAAAACTAAGATTTATCAGGGGCACCTGGGTGGCTCAGTTGGTTAAGCGTCTGCCTTCGGCTCAGGTCATGATCCCAGGGTCCTGGGATCAAGCCCTGCGTTAGGCTCCTTGCTCAGTGGGGAGTCTATTTTCCCTCTTCCTCTCCCCCTGGATTGTATTCTCTCTCTCTCTCTCAAATAAATAAATATCTTTAAAAAAAAAAAAAAAGACTTATCAGAATCCACATAAGACAAGTTTTTTTTATAAAGCTAAGTAACGACAGAATATTAATATCTGAAGTTTGTAAAAATGTGCAGAAATGACAAGACCATGTGATACAAACTTACTACAGGGCAAATTTGGCAATATCTATTTAAAATCTCTCTAATTGTTATTTCTTATCCCAAGAATTTCTCTTGTAGAATTTATTCTAAGTAAGTAATCAGAAATGTGAGCAAAGATGTACATGGGTTTTCACAGTAGTATTTAGTAGATAGTAGTAGTATTTAATAGTATGTATTATTAAATAGTAGTATTTAATAGTAAAAAAAAAAACTAATAGCAAACCCACTTCATGAACAACTATGCAGCAAATAAACTCAGTGTAATAGAATATTTACACAAAGGGTCATGACATGGTCTTAAGTGAAAAAAATCAATAACCCAGGCCTTTGCTTTAGTAGAGAATGATGAGCAATTTAAGCCTAAGCCAAGTAGAGGAAATAATAAAAATTAGAGCAGAAATCAATGACAGTGAAAAAGAAAACGAATAGAGAAAAAAATCAACAAAACCAAAACACAGTTCTCTGAAGGGACAAAAAAACCTAAAATGGATAAGCCTCTACTTAGGCTAACCAAGAAAAATGACAGGAAACATAATTTACTCAGATGAAAAATAAAGAGGGATCATCACTACTGATCCCATGGACAATAAAATAATAATATAGGAATACTCAAATAACACTATGCCCACAAATTTGGTAACATGGATAAAATGGACAAAATCCGAAGATCAAATGCACACAGGAAGAAATCATTTGATTAGGGCTATATATATTAAAGAAATTGAATGAATCGATAACCTTCCAGAAAGCAGCAAGCCCAGCTGGGTTCTACCAAACACTGAAGACAGAAATGATATCAATTTATTATAGTCTCTTCTAGAAAACAGAAGCAGAAGCACCACTTCTCAGAATTCTGAGGCTGGTATTACCCTAAAATTAGAACCAGATAAAGGCATTATAAAAAAGGAAAATTGAGGTCAGTATCTCTCCTGAGCATAGGTTTAAAAAGAAAACATTAGCAAAGTGAATCTAACAATGTATAAAAATAATTACACACATGCTGAGCAGTTGGGATCTATTTCGTGTATCCAAGGCTGGTTCAGTATTCAAAAAATTCAATATCACACATCAACAGGGTAGTGCAGAAAAACAGTAGTGTAGAAAACCAATGAATGCAGTCAAGTATCTGAAAAGCCAACATTTATTCATGATATAATTCTCAGCAAACTAGGAATAAAGGGGAATTTCCTCAATAACAATAAAGAATATCTATCTACAAAGAACCCACAGCTAATACAACACCTAATTGTGAGAAACAGGACACTTTTCCCCCAAGACTGGGAATACGGCAAGAGCGCCTCCTCTTGCTATTCCTATCCAACAAAGTGCTGAAAGACTCAACGATAAGAGAAGAAAAAGAAATAAAAGGTGTATAAATTGGAAAGGAAGAAATAAAACTGTCTTTATGTGCAGATGATATGACTGTCTATGCAGAAAATCACAAAAAAAAAAAAAGAGAAAAAGACACAAAAAACCCCCTCCTAGAACTATTAAGTGAGAACAGCAGGATCACAGGGCACAAGACAAACAGACAAGTCAGGTGCTTTCCTATATACCAGCAATGAACAACTGGAATTTGAAATTTAAAAAAAAAATTTTAAATAGTATGAAAAAAATGAAATATTTATATATAAATCTAATAAAACTATATTCAAGATCAACATCTGATTAAATAAATCAAAGAAAATCTAAATAAAAGGAGAAACGGTCTGTGTTCACGAAGTGGAGGACTCAATACTGTTAGGATGTCACTTCTTCCCAGCTTGATGTACAGAATCGATACAATCTCAGCGAAAATCTCAGGAAGCTGTTTCACAAACCCCGACGAACTGATTGCAGTACACGGGGCGGTAAAAGACTTACAACAACCCACACAATTCTAAAGAACAACGAAGTCGGAGAACTCACGCGATCCATTTTCAAGATTTACTACGAAGCTACAGTAGATAAGACAGTATAATATTGGTGAAAGAAGACGAACAAGTCATCAGAACAGCTGAGAAATGGACCCAACAAACAGAGTCAACTGATCTCTAGCAAAGGAAGAACACAGGCAATTCAACTGAGAAAAGACAGTCTTTTCAACAAAATGGTGCTAGGATATTTGGACGTCCACTGATTGAATGACTGAATGAAAACCTTACACCTTTCTCTCTCTCTCTCTCTCACACACACACAGCCCTAAATGTAGGGGCGCCTGACTGGCTCAGTCGTTAAGTATCTGCCTTCAGCTCAGGTCATACCAGGGTCCTGGGGTCGAGCCCCACATCAGACTCCCCGCTCCGTGGAGAACCTGCTTCTCCCTCTCTGCTGCCACTTCCCCTACCTGTGCTCAGTCTCTCTCTCCCTCTCTCTCAAATAAGTAAATATTTAAAAAAAAAAAAACCCTAAATGTAGAACACAAATCTATAAAACTTCTGGAAGAAAACACAAGAGAAAATCAATGTGACCTTGGGTTTGGTAAGGAGGTTATAGATTCAATACCAAAAGCATAATCTCAGTAAAAAACTCAGTAAGTTCGACTTTATTAATACTAAAAATATCTGTTCTGAAAAAGATGCTGTTAAGGGAATGAGAGACAAACAAGACTGAGAGAAAGTATTCACAAAGCACATATATGATAAATATTTCATATCCAAAATATACAAGGAACTCTTGAAACTCAACAATAAAAAAAAAACTAAGAAATGGGCAAAAGATTTGAACAAACAACCCAAGAAAAAGACATACAGATGGCAAATGGGCGTATTGAAAGATGCTCAACACGATTTACCATTGGAGAACCACAAATTAAAACAATGAGACATAACTACGTGGCTACCGGAAGTTCCCAAACCAAACAACGGACAAGACCAAATGCTGATGGGAACGCCCTGTAACGGGAACTCTCCATTGCTGGGGAAATGCAAAATGGTGCTACCCCTTTGGAGGAGAGCGTGAGCAGTTCAGTAGAGCACTGAACACAGACTTACCAACCAGCAACGGAGCGCCAAGATACTTACTCAACTAACAGAAACCTGCACGCAAATGTTTATAGCATCTTTATCCATAACCACCAAAAACTGGAAGCAACCCAGATGTCCTGCAAAGGAGGGTCAGATAATCTGTGGAATTATCCACATCATGAAGTACTGATGATAAAAAGAAATGAGTTACCAGCCATGAAAAGACATGGAGGAATCTTATATGTATAAACATAAGTGAAAAAAGCCAGTACGAGAGGGCTCCAGACCACATGATGCCAATTATATGGCACAGAGAAGACACAACTCTAGAGTTCAAAGATCAGTGGTCACCAGGGACTTCGGGGAAGGTGGAGAATTCTGAAGACGTGACGGACAGGGGAATTCTGGAGGAGTGAACTTGTTTTATCTGATACCCTACTGGTGGGTCCATGACGATGTGCGGTGATCAAAACCACAGAACATCACAGCTCAAAGAGAGAATCTTTTTTTTATTAAGTAAGCTCCATACCCAGCATGGAGCCCAACACGGGACTGGAACTCATGACCCTGACGTCAAGACTTGAATGCTCAACCAACCAAGCCACCCAAGAACCCCCAGGGAGAATCCTAATTTATATAAATTTTGGCTCTGTCATCTTCTTCCCAAAAACATCAAACACATTCCAATCAAGGGACTTCTACAGAATACATGACCAATGTTCCTAAAAACTTCCAATGCAACGAAAACAAGGGAAGTCTGAAGATGGGCCAGCCAAGAGAAGTCCATGGGGACAAGACTACTAAGTGCAATGTGGGACCCAGGACAGAAAAGGGAAACTGGAATAAAATGTGAATTTGGTGCATCAACATTAGTTCATGAATTATGACAAATGCACCATCCAACATAGCACGCTGAAAACAGAGAAACAGTAACGGGGTGCATGGGAGCGGTCTTTGTCATCTTTGTGACTTTTCAACAGCTCTGAAACTGTTCTGAAGTACAAGTTCATTAAAAAATAAAAACCTACTCAAGTGCTTAAAACAATAAACAGAAATAACCATCCATTAGCAAACGGTTAAATAACAGCCACACGGGTACGGCTATAAAAGAATGAGGTAAAATTATCTGTATTCAGACCAAGGTACAAAATGTATTGATGAAAAAGGCAAGCTACAGGCACAGTGGAGAGTGAGATCCGATCTGCATTTTTAAAATTCAAGTACAGCTTACATGCGCTACATGTGTGGATGAAGATACTCTTCTTGTAAGTAGGCTCCACACCCAATGTGGGGCTCAAACTCACAACGCTGGAGTCAAGCGTTGAGGGCTCCACTGACTGAGCCCGGCGGGCACCCCAAAGACGCTTCTACAGTCAACAGAAATGTCTCCGGGAAACGAGATTTAAGGCGTGAAGGGAGTGGGGTTCGAACAGGGAGGTTTGGTTTTTATCCTTTTGTGCCTTTAAGGGAGTAAATTTGACAAAGTGATTTTTTTGTCTTAAAAAACACAAACAAAACGGTACATACAATATGATGCCTAAAAAAATACTGGTACGTATGTGCATATATAACCCTAAGCCTAAAAGGACATATACTCTGCAAGTATTGCTTTGGGAGTTTTGGGGAAGCCCAAGAAATAGAAGACGCTCACCTCAACCATGGTAAGTGTGAATTAAGAGTCAAACTGACTTCTTCCTGGTGAAAAGGGACTGCAGGACAGCCCTGCTGATAGGAAGATGGGAGCCAAGGAGGAACGGAGGCTTGAGAACACAGACGGGACAGGCTTCGGGCATCCGGATTCCCAGGAGCCAGCAGAGAGCAACAGGTGAGCGTGTCTGGAGGCACATTTGATGAGAAAACGGGAAACAAAGCTCAGGAGTGGAAGCAGGGTTGGGGTTGGTGCGGGGAGCAGAGACAGATATGCTCCAGCAAGATCACGAGACACAAAGCGAGCCTGAGACGGAAGCTTGCAGAACACCCCAAAGACAGAGTCTGAAGAGAGGCCTAACGGGGGAGAAGGTGGCAAGGAACCGAAAGAAAATGAGAAGCGTGACAGGTTCCAGGACACCAAGGGCGGACAGACTTTCAGGAAGCGAACGGTGGTCAGGTGAACAAAGCCGGGTTCAGGAGGACGGAGGGCAGCAGCTGTGGACGGGACAGCTAGCAAGGCCCCAGCCCCCAGAGGTGAGTCCAACCCAGGGCTCGCAAACTCGTCCCATTTTAGGCTTTGGGAATCAAATGGTCTCGGTGGCAACTACTCTCCTCTGCCACTGTGACAGGAAAGCAGCCGTGGACGGTCCGTAACCAGCAGCCCAGCTGTGTCCCCGTGAGACTTCATGACAAAAGCAGGGGCGAGTCACAGTTGGGCCAAGAGCTGCACCCCCCACCCCCATACCAGTCTCTCCTATGCCTGCCAGGAAATAACTGCCTTCAGAAGCTGCCTCTAGACACAGTAGCCCCCCCCCCTCAATCGCTAGTTCCGTAAGTAAAATTCTACCGCCTGCAGACTTGTATCCTCCTCAACTGTGAACACTCCAGTGAGAACGCCGGGGAATTTCTGAACCACTAATAAGAGAAGGGTCACAAAAAGGAGATCTAGGTGTCAGAGAAAAAAGGACAGAAAATAAAAGGTAGAGCAGTGGAGAGTTTTGGATTATAGTCAGGAAAAAGTTAAAAGGAGAAAACAAACCCAGGCCTTAAAATCAACTTTGGAACCTATTAGGAAACAGGAAATTCTAGTTTTGATAAATTCGGGTGAGATCTGGGATAAAGGTAAGCCTAAGTAGCTAACTCTGTGTTAAGGAGAACATTTTAAAATCTGATCAACTAAATGAATTAAATAAAATTTATCCCCAGGCTTTTAATTTCAAGCACCCTACTTATTCTCCTGGTTTCTTAAACCAGAATGAAACCTGAAAGTCAACAATTTAGCCATAAGTCAAAGAGGAAGAAAAAAGCAAAGGCATTATTTACTACGCATGAACCCAGAACAAAACAAATTTGCAATTATCATGTGGGTACTGTAGGGGAGTCTGAAAATACTACTACAAGCAGAGAACAGAGAAGCAGAAATTAATTTAACAGTACCCATTATTAATTAAAGATTTATAAAATGTTATTAATATTCTGTATGAACACAGTATTTATAAGGGATTTCACTGATTCACTATAGTTTCTGACTGCAACCTAAATTTTGCTTTAAGTGCTAAAGTCTTCAAATGTGACCTTTCCTACCACATGGACTTTTTAGGATATAATCTTCATACTTTCGGTAAAGAACCCAATGTATTCCAAATGCGACTCCACTAAGCGGAACCATCTAAAAAAGACGGGCAGGAGGTGGTCCCTGCACTCCTCTCCTCCATCCTGCCCTCAGCCCTACATGCCAACATCCCCAGAAACTGCTGAGCAGGAACCTCGAAATAATCACTGCTTTGCTCCTGGGAAAGACAGAGGCCCCTTCGCTGTGACGGGTTGCAAGTGCACAAACGCACCTACGTGTGAGGCGTTCTCCAGTGCCTTCAGTGTCTGCCAGATGTTTTCAAAGTACATCAAGTCAGAAGAGGATAACTTTCCACCTGAGCCAGGAACAGGAGAAAAGAGAAACGGACAGTGGAGGTTTTGTAAAGGCACTGCACCGGGTCGGCGTCTCCCACTATCCTGAGACGGGGCTCCAGGCTGCAAAGCTAGGAGCTGTGTCGGGAAGACTCTTGAAACTGGTGCAGTGACGCGAACAAACTTGAAGGGCTGCTCAAATTCTATTTACGTGGTTTCTAACATTTCTAACTGGTTACAGGCAAAACAGCTTTCTCCCCACTGTGTGGATGGATGACGTGAAGGTGCAAATGACGGGATATAAGTGGTATTTATTTCAGTCCAATAGCTCAGACTAGGAAGAAACTAATGGCATCGTTTTTTGTTCCTCCTGTGAAGGTAGCGAATGAGTTTCTGCCACGTGTACCGGCTTCTCACGGGCCACATCAGAGCAGCAGGTTAGCTTCCCGTTGCCGTAAGTCAAACCGAACTGAGTCTCCACTATCTTCATTTCCCAAATGCACTAATAAAGGTCTTCAAATGTCAATTTGAGAAAGCACTTCCCTCTCTCGAGTTTCAATAAGCGGAAGAAATTCACTTCTGACCATTCTTTTAATTTCCCTTTCCTCCTAACTCTTTTCATAAATCAAACACAACGATTCTCATAAAAAGGTTCAACTCTAATATCCAAGATGGCAATACCTAAGCTAAACTTTTTAAAATGAGCTTTGAGATGAACGGCTTTGAATTGTTCCACTGGAAAGAAATTAGAGAGGATGAAATCCACAAAGCGACAAGAAGAATGCCTACTAGTCTCTTGGTGATGGAGGACTGATGACTTCTGTGATACCCGTTGGTGGCAGTGGATCATGACCATTTCTAACCCTAGACCACCTCTGACTAACAAGCAAATGTTCCCTTAATATTATCTGAAAATTCAAAATAAATACCAATAAAAAGAAACTAAAAGTGACAGTCATTGTTTCATATGTCTGGGTGCCCTTGTTGTGTCCCCCCATTTGGCAGGTGAAAATCCATGATTTATGCACACTAGGACAAATAATTTTACCCCCGAAATAAGCATCATTAAGTGACCTTAGCTCCCATGTGATGTCCAGGACTATCACTAAAAAAAAAAAAGACTCTTACTAAATACACTGTGCTGAATGAGGATAAAGAATATTACTTGTCTTTTTTTTTTTTTAAGATTTTATTTATTTATTTGTCAGAGACAGAGGGAGAGAGAGAGAGCACAGGCAGACAGAGAGGCCGGCAGAGGCAGAGGGAGAAGCAGGCTCCCCGCCAAGCAAGGAGACCGATGTGGGACTCGATCCCAGGACGCTGGGATCATGACCTGAGCCGAAGGCAGCCGCTTAACCAACTGAACCACCCAGGTGTCCCAAGAATATTACTTGTCTTAACACATACGTCGCAATAATGGAAGAATCCTAAGACACCGACGAAACCACTGGTCTAGAAATTACAAATAAAACACACCTCTATCTGAGATGCATAAGATAACGTCTGTCTGCATCTTCCCCTCTACCTCCATGTGCATGCTCAGGCCTCCTCCACTTCAAACCAAGCAACAAATAACATGCCCCATCCCGAAGAAATCCCAGAGTTTTGTCTCCCTTCTCCTCCCAAGATACCATTTGCTCTGTTCTTCCTACAAACATTAGGCGATCTGCCTTCCTCCGCCTCTACCAAACCACGGAGAATACTTTGGTAATGGGTATTAATAATCTTCCGTATGCAAATATTTGGGGACTTTTCCTCCAAATCAGTTGACTTCTTTAATCTTAAATATTTTCTTCTTAAGAAGTTTACTTTGCTGTCACCCGTCTAACATTTGAACTTCACACTTTAGTGATGTAGACTGCTAGTCACCTGTACCCCATTCTCCGCTTCCTCCTTACCAAGCAGAATGCCTCCACTATTTAAGGACAACAGTACACTCCCCTCAAAGATGGTATTTCCCAACCTCCCTCAGCAGGACGTGCTAAGGGACCAAGTTTTGGCCAACAAGATGTAAATGCAAGAGTTACACAAATCATTTTAAGAAGATGTGCCCCTTCTTGTATCTGTCCTCACACGGCCTGCTCAGAATGAAGGCCAATATGATGCCTGGCGCTCTAGGAAGCATTTTTTTTTAGAGATTTTATTTATTTATTTTTCTAGGAGAGGACACAAGCAGGGGGGGCGGCAGGCAGGGGGGAAACAGACTCCCTGCTGAGCACAGAGCCCGAGGTGGGACTCAATCCCAGGACCCTGGGATCATGACCTGAGCTGAAGGCAGACGCTTAACCCACTGAACTACCCAGGTGTCCCTAAATAAATAAAATCTTTAAAAAAGGGGGGGATGAAATCTTGCCATTTGCAAGGACATGGATGGAGAAAGAGAATTATGCTAAGTGAAATAAATCAGAAAGACAAATAACATATGATTTTAGTTTTATGTGGAATTTAAGAAACAGACTTAACTGAAGAGCACAAACTGATGTTTACCAGAGGGGGTGAGTGAAACAGTGACGGAGACAGAGGAGGGCACTTGTCCTGATGACCACTGGGTGTGTACGCACGTGCTCAATCACTGAATTGTACACCCGAAACTGATAGCACACTGTTAACTAACTGGGATGGAAGTAAAACCTTAAAAAAAAAAAAAAGTGGCCACAAGAAACACATACCCCAAACACATCAAGAACCATCATACCATGGAGCGCCTGCCTTCAGCTCAGGTCATGGTCCTGAGGTCCTAGGATCAAGCCCCGCATCGGGCTCCCTGCTCAGTGGGGAGTCAGCAGGGATCTGCTTGTCCCTCGTCCTCTCCTGCTCCCTCTCCCCATCTCTCTCAAACAAATAAGTGAAATCTTAAAATACAATGCTTTAGTCAGGTCATTGGTTAATTAAACATCATGAAACATCAGTAATACAGTCGTCTTCCAGCTAACAGCAGTGACCCGCTCCTGAAACCCAACATCACACATAAAAATGCCAAAGGAAGCATATTTCCCATTGTTTGAAGTGAGAAAAATTAAAATGTTACACATAAAAATCTCCAAAGACTTTCTTAAAATGAAAATAAAAGAAGGTAAAATGTCCATAAACATTAATAACTCTTGCATCAGTCTGTAATCTACGTTAAACACTAATTCCCGACCTAACAACTGAAAACAAACAAGGTTGGGTGCGCAGTGGCAGCGAAGTGGCCTCCCGCAGGGTGGGTGCCCCCGCGGCCACCTGGTGAGCCTTTCAAATCGTCTGCACCGGACGCTGGGGAGCTTCCGGCTGCGCCTGGACGGTCATTCAGGGCTGTCCTTGCATCACCGTTTTGTTTCCAATGCTGTACTATGTTTTGAAAAAAACATATAAATTTTGCCCTTGTAAATATCAATTAAAAACACTGTAGCGAAGACTCCTGGGCTCCAGGACGTCTAGATATTAGAAAGTCGTTGTACTTCGAAACCCCGCCCTACAGGAAGACGGTCTATAGGGTGTTCCTGGATTTGGAAGAGGTTGTCTCTTCCTATAGCCTTCGGGAGATCTGATGATACAGGAGCTGGAGTCAAAGGGCAGATAAAATTCTATCAACCTGTAGAAAGCTAGATCTTTAAAGCCACTTAATCATTTTTTGAGCCACAGTCGCTACTGTTCACTATCATCCAAGCCACAATCTACTCAGGACTGACCTTAATGTATACCAGGCTTCATGTAAAAGACGCTTTCTCAAATGGAAAATAGCTTTGGCCCTGAAAGTCCTCTGCCCAAGACGCATATTACTCTGTGTAGTGGTTACTTAGATGTCAAATTCTAGAAATTTCTACTGAATACATTATCCACTGCCACGGTAACGACCTATATAAAATTACAGCAAACTTGAAAGACAAAATACAAACTGTTCTTCTCTAATGTTATCATAGATTTTATTTTTAACGAAAACTGGAAAACTTGTTAAAATATTATCCACAACCCCACAGTGACACAACTATTATGAATGTCTTTGTTCAACTTAATTTTTTGGTCAAAAAAGTAAATAATTGGAATTTACATTAAAAAATGCTTTTTCACTTTCAAACGACTGGGAGTGGTTTTAGGACAACCAATTTTAACAATTTTTTAAACTCTGGGTATGCCAGGTGCTATAAAGGTGCAGGCAGTGAGATCTCTAAGTCCATTTTGCATTTTTCGAGTCAGCACAGATCCCTTGTTGTTTTTTTAAACCACAGTTGAAGAATTCCCAACACTGCCTTTACCTCCTGTCATCCCCCCCCCCCGCACCGTGCACTCCTGCAGAATGGAACCTGAGAAGGAGCCACACAAGCTTCTTGCGTCTCCAAGCTCTGCTCTCCTTTCCCACTGAGAATGCACCTTAGCAGGAGTGGGGGCTTTCAGCAGCGCGAGCGAAGCCCACTTTAACTCTGTTACCCACCTGTGGCCCCTACAGATTATGCCTTAAGTCCTAACCAGTGGTTAAAGCTCAGGCTCCGTTCCCGCCACCTCCTACAGGAAGCTTCTGATCCCAGAGACTCCTTACAGTCTTGCAGTCCCTGCGCGTCTTCCCAGCACTCACCACCTCCTGCTGAAACTGTCCGTCCGTCCCCAGAGGACTGCGATTCCTCCAGGGCACTGGACCACATCCAACTACATCCCCGGCCTCGCACGGGACTGGAAACAAAATAAACTCAAAGTAAGAGTCGGCCGAAAGGAGCACCGTAAAAGCAAGCCTCTGAAACAATGACAATCATTTGTGATCAAAAATTATTCTAAGAGGCCCATGACCACTGTTCAAGTCTGCGCTAATCTCATTAAGAAGAGCATTGACGTATGGAGCCCGCCCGCACACCGACTGCCGTACTCAGAGTTTTACACGCGCCGGGTCACTCGCTCCCTAAGCGTCGGCTGGCGCACACGGACACCTCTTACCCCCACCTGACCGGTGGGAAGCAAAGGCTCTCCTGAGGCTCGGTGGTTTACCAAGGTCACAGAGCTGGCGTGCGCCCTGGTACAATCAGACACCTCCCTCGCGCTCACCTCCTGAAGACGGGAAAGACACCCCACGGGGTTCCACCAAATACTCTGACTAGACATGATGCAGAAACAAGCACTGTCAGAAAGCCTCAAAAGGGTAAAAACCAAAAAAGCAACAACAAAAGCTGGTGATGGAATCTGAAAGAAAAGTCTGTTTCTCCGTAAACACCGTACCGAAAGGTAATGAAATAACAAGTTTACGATTGCCGGGTGACGAGTGTGTGTCTCGGGGGTTATTTTATGTGTTGGGTAGACTGTGTAGGAAAAGCAAATATACACAATGTTGAACAGTGCTTAAGATGAAAATACGCGTACATGAGACCATGAACATGTCCTACGTTCTAGAACCCACTATTACCTGGCCTACAGTCGAATCTCTGCTCTGTCAGGAGCTTTTCATTTCCTACAACGCCTGCTCTGCTTGAGCCGAGGCTCAGTAAGGACTGAAAACACTAAAAAGAAAAGGAATACAAAATGGTATTTATGATTCTTTTCTCTAGAAAAATTATCTTCCTGGGGCAGCTTCCCAAGGTTCTCCTTTTAAAAAGCAGGAACACTCTGAAAAGGTACAAAGAGGAAAGCAGCCGAAGATCTCCCTCCTCCTCAGACACTCCGGTCAAACAGCAGTAAGACTTTCTGTTTACAGAAGGCCGCAGTGTTTAACGTAACTGGTTCTCTGCTGACGGACATGTCGTTTGCTTCCAATCTTCTGCTGTTGTAAATAATGTCACAATGAATGATCCTGCGTATATTCTACTTCATGTGGATGTAACTATGTCTCAGGGTAAATTACCAGATACGAACCACTCACTCAAAGGGCACATGCATTTTTTATTTTAATAGACAACATAAAAGCATCCTTCAAAGATGAGGTTGTACCAATTTATGTTCTCACCAGAGATGCAGAAAGCACTTGCTTCCTCACTGACATTTTAATCTATATTTATGTGCCATTTGTATCTCATTTTCCACGAAGGGTGTGCATCTTTGGCTTATCTCCCTATGGGGTTTATCACTCCTTTACTTAATGATCGGTAGTAGCATTTTCATTAAGTTTAAAATAGTCTGGTATTTTAAAGTTTCCTAACTTTATTTACGTTATTTTAAACTTTGATTTAGAAGTCTTTTTTCAAAAATATCCCCATCCCAAACACACTGTCATACAGCTGAGAAATATTCAAGGAAAGAAATGAGCAGGTTGACTAGTATGTTATGTTTTAAAGGCAAAAGACAAGGGATGGTTCCCTTCTTACACTAACAGGTCAGGAAGGAATATAATGATTCACAAAGAAAATAATCCTTAAGAGAGAAACAGAACTTACTTTTCATATGTGATCTTTACACTTTCTTGTGTTTTGAGACTTAAATTTTTTATTTGGAGATACTGAAAATACATATTATGTATTATATATATATGTAAATAAACGTCACATGTTTATAAATGTGTGTATGTATATGTCTAAATATACTTGCTCCCAGTGTTACAGAAACGTGCTCCATTTTAAAACTCAAGACAAGATGGGGCGCCTGGGTGGCTCAGTGGGTTAAGCCTCTGCCTTCGGCTCAGGTCATCATCTCAGGGTCCTGGGATCAAGCCCCGCATCGGGCTCTCTGCTCAGCGGGGAGCCTGTTTCCTCCTCTCTCTCTGCCTACTTGTGATCTCTGTCTGTCAGATAAATAAATAAAATCTTTAAAAAAAAAAACAAAAAACTCAAGACAAGAAAGGACCCACAGACAATACATACCAAGTAAAGCAACAGAGAAGATTATGTTCTGAAGATGTTTGCATCAAAACTCTTTTCCAGGGGCGCCTGGGTGGCTCAGTGGGTTGGGCCTCTGCCTTCGGCTCAGGTCATGATCTCAGAGTCCTGGGATCGAGCCCCACATCGGGCTCTCTGCTCAGCGGGGAGCCTGCTTCCCCCTCTCTCTCTCTGCCTGCCTCTCTGCCTACTTGTGATTTCTGTCTGTCAAATAAATAAATAAAATGTTTAAAAAAAAAAACTCTTTTCCGAATTTCCCTCTTGTACTGAATTTCTCCTGCCTCTAAAAAGTTACAGTGTTTTTCCTTAAAAAAAAAAAAAAAAAAGTCATTTCTGGTCTACACATGCAAAGCACCCTTCCCCACCTTGAGCGGGTGCCGTAGCACGGACCACCTGAAGGGAGCTCTGCCAGGTGCAGGATGGCTAGGCTCCCCACATACCTACTCTTGTGGCTTTTGATCCTGGCTGCAGACAACTGTGTACACGCCGCTGACCTTATCCTTGTCAAATTTTCCTGATCACTTTCAACTGATACTCAGTCAGAAATCAGACCTTTCTTTAGAAGGTCTACCAGTGTTCGCTGTGGGTGAATCCAGCATGAGCTGCCAGCAGTTCCCGTGGATTTTCAGAAATCACTACCTGTCCTTGACGGGCCAGGAGGGCCACCAACTCAGTGCCCCACATTTCCTGTTTGGCACCATACAGACGCCTCAGCTAGACATGACATTTCCCAGGGTTCCCACAGAGCAGGGAGCCCCAGCTGGTCTAAGGTGGCCCGAAGTAGGGGCCCACAGAATAAACACAGAGGGGTACTGACGGGTAAATGGTGATGTCCTGGCCTAGAAGGTCACACAGGACTTTGTCACCCTCTTGTGACCCAGGAAAGCCAAGAGAGCTGCCCAGAGGGTTTCTCAAAAGCCACCTCAACTACTGAACGAGAACACGGGCCGATTCCTGATGAGCAGTCATCTCACGGGTTTCTCGGTCTAAACCGATTTCTCAGTGCCCTGATGATCAATCAAGAAGAGGGACCCGGGGCGGGGGCGTGGGATCTCCCTGCTGCTAAGATCAGGGCGTCTCAACAGGGGCTGTGACGCCTCTTCAGGGAGGCCCTGACTAAGCACACAGTGAGGAAGGCACAGGCCCTCTCGGCAGGACGCTGGCGCAGGGGGCTTCATGTGGTCCCCCCACAGGCCGCCTCAGAGGGCTTCTTTTTTAATCCTGGGGCTCAGCGCCCACCTGGAGACACACAGATCTGTCGAAGGGGAAGCCATGATGTTCAGCTATGCAGACCAAGTCGATGGGCCACGAGCAATGCCTCCCAGAGGCTTTTTTTTTTTTTTAAGATTTTATCTATTTATGTGACAGGCAGAGATCACATGTAGGCAGAGAGGCAGAGAGAGAGTGGGGGTAGCAGGCTCCCCGCCGAGCAGAGAGCCTGATGTGGGACTTGATCCCAGAACCCTGGGATCACGACCTGAGCCGAAGGCAGAGGCTTCAACCCACGGAGCCACCCAGGTGCCCCGCAGAGGCTTTGTTTAAACCAGTGGTGATGGACGTGGGATTACTGCCCCCTACCACGCTGGAATTCCTATAATGCAGGCTTAGGAGCATTTTACCCCTAAAGAGCGCTTCACCGGCTTCTGTGAGGTTGGGCCATCAAGTATGCACTTAAAGAAGCACCATTCCGAATATTCTGGAATCCGGCACTCGGCATGGGGTGAAGAGAAACTCTGAGTCTTAGAAGCAAATACAATAAAGAAGGGGTGGTTGCGGGAGAGGAGGGATCCAGAGGACTTTAGTCCCAGCACCTTCCTTTCTAAAACCGGTGGAGGAAGGAGGTCACTTGAGCCAACCAATTCTCAACCAAAAACACGTCTAAGAAAACAGGAAAACCTGTGACTTGTCTACCCCCTCAAAGACGTTAGTTTCGGCTGTCAGTCGTGTCTACCTTTCCGTGCTGACCTCACTGTAACGTACGGACACAGAACCCAGCGTGGCCGTCGTCGAAGTGCAGATGACTGCCGGTCTTCCTTGCTCATCGAGCAGCACTCCGAATTACACGTGATGATGTTGATTAAATCCAAAAATATTTCCTTCCCAGGTGAAACAACAGGCAACTTATAATTTAACTCATTATTCAGATCAGATGAAATCGTCCCCCAGCACTAGTGTCTGGGCAAGAGACCATTACAGAACTCCACAGTGATAATGTTTTCACAAACTTTTGCAAACCCATGAAAATCTCCACCTCGTCACAGCGTAGAATACAGAAATGCGTCTTACTGCCCCGGTTCACAGAATAAACAAGAGAGGGAAAGGTGGTAAGTTTCTGCCGCGGGACTAACTCCTGTCTTCCGGATACGGAGTAGCGGCTGACAAGTCTCCCCGGGCTTGTGCTCTTTCTGTCTCTGTCTCTTTCTTTCTCAAATGAATAAATAAAATCTTTTTTTTTTTTTTAGATTTTATTTATTTATTTGACAGAGACACAGTGAGGGGGGAGCACAAGCAGGGGGAGTGGGAGAGAGGGAAGCAGGCTTCCCACTGAGCAGGGAGCCCGATGTGGGGCTCAATCCCAGGACCCCGGGATCACGACTTGAGCCGAAAGCAGATGCTTAATGACTGAGAGATACCTAGGAGCCCCAATAAATAAAAACTTTAAAACGGGGGGGTTAAAAAAGAAATACCAAGAAGCCAAACAACTTGACAAACCTCCATTTTATCAATCTCTACCTCATAAGAAGTGAGCAAAGACAAAGCACAACGACGTACATGAAGGATCAGCAGTTCTAGAACTCAGTAAGCCGCCATTTAACAAACGTTAGCTATCGGAACTTTACTATTAAACATAAGAACTTACAGCAATAATGCCTTCTGCAAGGTCCAGTGTCTGCCTTACATGTACTTCAACGCTGAACCCAGCCTCCAGTCTCGCCAGCAGGGCTGGGGAGGGGCAGACCTGGCTGAGCACCCCAGGAATGGCTGGGAGGTGCCGCACAGGGCCTGTGTGCGCTTTGTGGGTGGACCCCGAGGAGTAACAGCCCTGGAAGGTGGGACACACTCTTCAGAGACACGCAGGGAGCTGAAGACCTAAGCACAAACCATAAAGGCTTTAAAAAAAAATGTTTTAACATTTTAAATAAAAGGCTGGGCTGATGAAGATGTTCGGAAATGACACAGGAGGGAGGTCGCCCAGCATCGTGAATGTACTAAAAAATCACTGACTTGCACACCCTGGAAGGGAGAATTTCATGGTACCCCAGTGTGTCAAGCAGAACGGCAACATGAACGGAGAGCATGTGTATCCGTCCCGTCAGATCGGAGAGCTGTTACCCAGCGGCTGCAGGCACCGAGGGGAGACGGCAGACTTCAGTGTGGTTACCCGCACCTTTGTCACCTGGAGGGCTTCTGGACCGGCAGAAATCTTCTGAGCCTTTCCCTAGGTTCCCTGACAAACCGGAGGTATCCCCTCACGAAGTGGGATCCATGGGGTCTTTCATGAACCTTGAGCATCTGTTTAACTCTACATAGCTTGCAAGGTGTTGGTCCCTTCTGGGAGCCTGAATGTCAGCACCCGTGTGTTCTTATCTTCATTCCATAAATACTTATTAAATGCGCAGCCAGGGGCGCCTGGGTGGCTCAGTGGGTTAAGCCTCTGCGTTCGGCTCAGATCATGGTCTCAGGGTCCTGGGATCGAGCCCCGCATCGGGCTCTCTGCTCCCCCCACTCTCTCCCTGCCTGTCTCTCTGCCTACTTGTGATCTCTGTCAAATTAATAAAATCTTTAAAAATAATAATAATAAAAATAAAAATAAATGCGCAGCCAGCACAGGCCAAGAATGGTCGGAGGCCCTGAGGGTCCAGCAGGAAACAAGACCAGGTCCCTGCTCTCGCGGCTCCTGTCGGACTGGGGAAGAGCCGGACAGCAGGCACACACGTCGGGCAGTGACCTGCGCTCCGAGAAAGATCGGCGGGAAGAGGCACCGGGAACGCTGCTGAGGAGGGCAACTCCGGCCGGCAGGCAGTCAGCTGAGGGCTCTGGCAAGGTGATGTTTGAACGGAGTCTCGAGGGAGTGAGAAAACAAACCCACCCAGGTCAGGGAGGGAGCATTACTGAAAGAAATACTCCTAAGAATCCCCAAAGCGTGTCTAAACCAGCAGCAGGGAAGTAAGCAAGGCCCGTGAAGGCGATTACAGAAACAGACGGCAACACGGGACGACGTGCACCCGCTCTTAGAGGGACGCACGATAAAACCACAGCAGACACCGAGTCAGTTTAAAAAGCCAGCAGGGTCACCTGTTCGTGAGGACGGACCAGGGCAAGTGTCCTACACCAGTCCCCGAAGCACAGCCGCGTCCGGAGCCCTGGGAGAAAAGAAATCGGCTGCAGACGTGAGCCCCCCGCAGTGACGCTCGCGGCCGCCACAGGCCCTGCAGAAACTGCGCCTGCACAGGCGCGCGAGCCCCTTCCGTCTACACTCGCGGAGCTGGAGACCGCGGAAAACCAAAACGCCCAGCCCCGGGAGAACGAGGGCGACGCTGCGTACGGACAGCGCGGCAGCCGCCGCAGTGACTGAGTAAACCTGGGAGCAGATTATGAAACCAACACGCAGAAGCTGCGGCGCGGCGGGCGGGGAGTTACCGCTTCGTGGGCAGTTTGTCCGGGAAGACGGCTCTGGAGACGGACGGCGGTGACGGGCACACAACCGCGTGAATGCACTTAGTGCCACTGAACTGACCATGTAAAAACGGGTGAAACAGGGAATTTTATTTTTTTCAAATGGTCCCAAGAAAGGACAAGCTGCAGAATGGTATTTATAGGATGATACTATAATGTACAGTTTTAAAATATGGAAAACAGCTGTTCGTGGAGTTGTAAATATGGAGTGAAGTAGAGAAACAGCATGGGATGATAAACACGAAATAGGTACTGATCACCCCGGAGAGAGAGCAAAGGAAGCATAACAGAAACGAGGCCCACCGGGACTACAACTGAATTTATGGTATTTTTGTTTCTCAAACTAGATGGCAGTTACGTTGGTATTTACCATCTTACTTGCAGTCTCTTCTTAAATGTCCCAAATCAATCCTATACACAAGACTGGTGACAGAGGGCATTACATTTTAAAATTTAGACGCAAGCGCTCCATGATGTTTTGGATGTTTCTATCTAGATCTTAGGAGGTAGGGACGGTCATTAACCCTATCTCACAGATGAGAAAGCTGAGCCCTGTGTCCGCTACTACACAGCCAGGAGGTGGTAGGAGATAGGATTCAAACGTAGGCGTGTTTTGGAATCCCAAGCTCACAACTACCACACCAAGACTAATCGTTGGGAAACAACCAAATACACACCAAGAGGGGAGTGGGTCAATGCATTCTGATCATGTGGCAATTGCGTGTCACACCGTGATGGGAGCTGGGAGTACCGTGGTGGGCAAGAAGACGCAGACCTTCCACGTTCCTGAGTGCCGGATGTCGGCACTGTGGGACATAAACCAGGGAAGGGGAAGGAGGCAGTCATGGAAGGCTGCCAACAGCAAAATTAAACTGTTATATCCATAAAGTAGGCAAAATTAATCTATGGTGACAGAAGTTGATATTTTCAATAAATAGTTTAATTGTGGCATTATAAATAAAGAGTACAGTTGTAAAAGTACGTATGGTATGATCTCATTTTGTAAGTAAAATACACGCGCACACACACACGTTAGCGCTCCGGAAGACACACAGCATTAAGTGTTTATCTTTAACGTCTGGTGGCACACGAGTCATCTTATTTCTTCATTACCGTAATCTCTACTTCCACGTGGATTTTAGCAGATATGCTTGGACAATTATCTGATGAAAGGGAACACCTTTCGTTTCATTAAATGCTGCTGCTGCACTTGGTTCAGAAGGTTCACGTTCGTCACGGGAGGATCTGGAGTTCGCGCTCCGCGTTTCATCCTCCCCATCCGACCCACTACACAGCGGCATCTGCACAACTCACCACCGTCCACTTCCTTTCGACATCGTCATGGAGACCAACTGATAAACCAGGTTTCTTTATCCTCGTACCTTAACCTTCTCCTCTTCTCTCTCTGGAGCCTAACTGCTTCTCCGAACTGTAGGTAACCTACGTAGTCGTATGGAGCTGCACCAGACCTTTACCAAATTCTTCCCAGACTTGCTCTCTCCACGCTCATTTCGAAAGCTTCGACACTGGTTCTCCCAAGCCTCCTTCTTCGCTCCTCTCTAGACGCTCCTGAACAAGCCCACGCCCTGCTGCCTTCAACCTACCAACCTACTGCCACAGGGAGACTGTCCCGTGGACGTGCTCGCACGCTAATGTGGCTGAGGCCCCAGACGTCTGGGCAGTGACCCGATGACCCAACGACTGGATGACCGACGTCGCAACACGACCCTAAGACGCACCACACTCGTCTTTTCCTGACACAAGCTTGGGTAGAGGTCAGGGCTGGAGAAAACCTGTTTACTACACACTTCCTGGCCCCCGAGGGAGCCCAGCGGTCTGTGGACACTAGCTTCGGAGGCCACTCCTGCAGAGATCAGGCACGCAGTCGCGGTCTGACCGCAAAAATGGCTACAACCAGGGCATCCTTCTCGTCAAGCGAGGAGAGTGAAACGGCATCAACCCAGGCCGCCTGGAATCAATACCCCCGGAGGCCCGTGGAGAGGGCTCGAGGGTTAGAAGGAGGTGGACAGCAAGATAAAGCCTAAGAGAGGATGACAATAAAGAACAGACCAGACCACAGTCCGACGGACTAAAGGCTCAAGGGAGACTTCGGCATCAGTGACGGGAGGCGGCTCAGGCAGCGGGGGAACAAGCTGGAATGACGGAGGGGACGCTCACCCATCCGAAAGGGAGGGAAGCAGGACAATACGCTATTCCGCTGCATCCAAGATACTCCAGATGGTAAGACACAATTACTTTCTCCCTCCGTCACGATGATAACAAGAATGCCCGTTAAACACGACGCACCATCTCTGGCTGGGCCTGACGCGAGAAATGACCCAGTGTGTAAGTGGCGTCTCCAGGGCAGCAGAGGCACCAAGGCTGCCTCCCAAGGGTGAAGAAGACAGGGACCCGGGGCGCCTGTGTGCCTCAGGCGGCTCCACGGCCCATTCTCGATTTCAGCTCCGGTCATGACTCAGCCTCCTGAGACCGAGCCCCCTGCGTTGGGCGCAGAGAAGTCACCTTGGGATTCTCTTCCTCCTGTTCTCCCCCCACCCCTCCCCCTGCTCTGGTGTTTCTCTCTAGAAAACAAACAAACATTAAAAAAAAAAAAAAAAAAAGACAGGAACCTGACTTACTGTTGGGTCCCCACCATTAAACAAGTGCGCCAGAACATGACACACGCTTGCTGGCCCCACTGGCCAACAATCAGGAAGTGAGTGACCAGGGGAAAACTCAGTGTTGTCTCCTGCGTGTGTCCCTTACTGGTAATGCACACAGAACACTTCTGGTCACCACGTGTGAGGGGTTTTCCCCCAGTTGGGTGTCCTACAATTTAATTTAACTCATTTCTGTCACTACGGCACACTGTACATGCCGGAGACAAATCCAGGCTGTCACCTATGCTTCTGACCAATGGGCCATAGAAATCAGAGGTTCCCATGACCCTTCCCCCACAGATTGTTAATTTGCTAAAGCAGCTTACAGAACTCAGGGAAACACTCACGCATATTTGCCAGTTTATTAATGGATACAGCTGGACAACCAGGTGAGAAGATAGGTAAGATCTGGGAACCAGCCCAGGAACTTCTGTCCCCATGGAGCTGGGGTGTGTTACCCTCCTGGTGTGAATGTGTTCACCAACCAGGGAGCTCCCCAAGCCCCCGACAAGGATTTTTATGGAGGCTTCTCACATAGGTCTGATCAATTATTTACTCCATTTCCAGCCCCTCTCCCCTCTCTAGAGAAGTGGGGAGAATTAGCAGAAAATTCCAACCTTCTAATCAGCTCAGTCTTTCTGGTGACCGCCCTCAATCTAGGAGCCACCCAGGAGCCCACCCAGAGTTCCCTCACTAGAACAACCACGGTCCTTGTGGCCTTACCACTCAGGGATCTACCAGGGTTTTAAGAGCCCTATGTTAAGTTTGGGGTCAAAGATGAAATACTCATGTTCCTTGTATTCTTACCACTTAGAAAATTACAAATGTTCTAGGAGTTCTGTGCCAGGAACTGGGTGCAGAAACCAACATATAAATAGTTTCTATTATCGCACACCGAGATGGAAGACTAAGCTGTCCTTACCGGGAAGGTCACACAGAAGTATCAGCAGCATGGAAACATGCTACGACCTGAGTTTAATGACAAAAGCAACATACTAACTTGAATGATATATATAAAAAAGCACTCCGCAAGGATTAAATGTTAGCAGTAGTTGTCTCAAGGTCGATTTATAGGTAACTTCTTTCCTTGCCTCTTTATATTTCTCTTTACTTTCCCCAAATTTCCATAATGAACACATAATGTTTTTATGATCAGGGATAAAGAAGTCAAATATTCAATTTTTTTTAAAAGATTTTATTTATTTATTTGACAGACAGAGATCACAAGTAGGCAGAGAGGCAGGCAGAGAGAGAGAGAGAGGAGGAAGCAGGCTCCCCGCTGAGCAGAGAGCCCGATGCGGGGCTCAATCCCAGGACCCTGGGATCATGACCCGAGCCGAAGGCAGAGGCTTTAACCCATTGAGCCACCCAGGCGCCCCCAATGTTTGTTTTTTAATCTGCAAATTGTGGGCCACGCGGACACCCTGATGTCTAAATATTAGACACAAAGCTATGTCAACGTAAAATAAGCCCTTCTTAACCATGAAACAGTATCAACTCCAATAACATCAGGTCAGAGCACACTCAGATCCGCAGAAAGAGTGCTAATGTTCACTTCTGATATGCAAGAAAGTGTAATGCAGAAAACTGTTTTTGTTTTTCTTTTCAAATATGAGGTTTCAAGCATACTGCTATTATCGCTTGCCCTACTGGATCTCCACGCTGGCGTACCAGCGTGCCGGCAGAAACACGTCTGGTCACACCGCTGACAAAAGTCTACTGCCAAAGGCAGGCAGTACTGTCCTGTACAAGATGGATTTCTCTTCTTTCAAAAAAGGACTGTTTGACAAGTAGCTATCGTGGACGGAAATTGAAGCTAACACATTTTTGCTGTGTTATCTTGATGGAATTGCTTTTTAGCTCCCCACACTCAAGTACTAATATATTTCTCTCCTCATATTTGAAACGGAACATTCTGACAAAGGATAAAGATCTGGAAGTGTAAACACTATACTTGCCAAGAGTTAAAAAAAAAAAAAAATCCTCCTACCTTCTTCTACTTTGGGTTGCATTAGCTCATAAATAGGCTGAAAATCTTGGGACACATCAAATTTCTCTGTTTAAAACAAGTAACAAGTAACAAAAAAGTACACAAGTACTAAAAGCCTAAACAAGTACAAAAGATAATAGTACAGATGTACAGACATTCTAATTAAAACATCTGAGGGGCGCCTGGGTGGCTCAGAGGGTTAAGCCTCTGCCTTCGGCTCAGGTCATGATCTCAGGGTCCTGGGATCGAGCCCCACATCGGGCTCTCTGCTCAGCGAGAAGCCTGCTTCTTCCTCTCTCTCTGCCTGCCTCTCTGCCTACTTGTGTCTCTCTGTGTGTGTGTCAAATAAATAAATAAAATCTTTTTTAAAAAATCTGAAAAGTCACTCTTATTTAAAAGTTTTTATTTAAAAACTCAGTGATACCAGATTACAGTGTGACCCTACCTAGTAAGAACAGTTGCGACTAAGTGTTCTATTTGTGAGTGTCAAGCAGCAGTAAAATAGACCTTTCTTGATAGTATCTACTGTATCAGTGATATTCGATATTGAGAAGGAAATAACACAGCTACAATTAAGAAACGTTTGCAGAGCAGCTTCCTGCCACAGATAACAGACATTCTTTCCTAAATGGCGACGTAAACCATATAAGAAACAGGGACTCTAACTGCTACAAAACGCTTAGAACGTGGCTGCCCTGATCTGCCAGCACACAGTTTCACATTTTTTTAAGCAGGCTCCACACCCAGCACGGAGCCCCACACCAGGCTCGAATTCACGACCCGCGAGATCATGACCTGAGCGGAGATGAAGAGTCACGGATGCTGAACCGACGGGGCCGCCCAGGGGCCCATCTGCCCGCGGATCGTCTCAACAGCCCAAGGAACCCTTTCCAACCAGAGCGACGTGGACACAATAATGACGTTGTGTGTAAAAAGCTCACAGGTTGGAAAATACTGCAGAACTTCAAGTTACCGCATTACTCTCAGTGAGTCAATCCGAAGTACTCAGAATGGAAACGGACATGCAAAGGCGTGTGACTTCGAGATAAGAATGCGTTTTGTGGAAAATTCTGACCGAAAGAGAAAAGAAGCAGCTATTAAGCCCATCTAGTAAAGCGCACTTCTGGTCTCCCGCAGCTGACGCGGAACACAGCGCGGCTAGCGAGCTCAGACGCGTCCCACGACGCGGGCTCCTGCTGGCTGCCTCCGACCTACGCGCATTCCCACTCGCAGGCCACGCAACGCCCGTCTCGGCTGCAGGTAAAGGCCACAGAGCTAAGCGTGGAGTCCAGAGACCGAGATTTTAGGAGCCCAAGAAGCACCCAGCCTGCCCGCCTTATAAATCACCCACCCAGCCTGATCATTTATAAAGAGTCCAAGACGATCAGACACCACGTGCTGATTCGTCAGCCTTAATCGCCAAATCACCAAACACAGGTACGGATTTAACCTCTCCAGCACAAAAGAGGGGGAGGGGGAGTTTTCAACATCTGAACAGTCCGGAAACATGTATGTACATATCAGCACTGTGGAGTCCGTTGGGTTTCCACCCATTCATGCTCTAAGGATCACTTTGAAATACCATTAAGTGTGCTGCGCTAGACCTCGTGTGCGGCTCAGACAAGAGGGAGGAATCCAGCTGAGGAGAAAAGCAGCGAAGATAAAACCAAAGAAATGATGTGTGTTTATCGATACAAAACCCAAGGAGAAAGACGGGGACGGCGATCTGCCCCTGGGGAAGGCTTCAGACCTGAAGTGCTCATGACACCGAGCCCGCGGGTCACAAAGAACTTCCGCGAGTCACAAAGAACTTCTGCAGGTCAAAGACATGGAAAGAAAGGGTGACCCAGGCTCTGGGGAGGGAACCCAAGACTCAAGAAGTGGTGCGCCCACTGGCAGGAAGTACGGCCTTCTGAGGCCGGACAGAGAAGGGTGAAGTAAGTGCCGGGCAAAGGAGAGAGAGGAGGGATGTTCAAAATGCAGATTCTCAAATCCCACTAGGAATAAGAAACTGATTTTTGAAGGTCCTGCGGGTCTTCCCATTATCTGTTGTGTTTGGGTAAAGTGTCGAGAACTGCGGGGCCAAAGCGAGAGGACAGGAAGGGGGACTGCTACAAGAGAACAACAGAGGCAGAACTAACAGAAAATACCAACTATCGAGATATGGGGTTAATGGAAAAGAAGAATCAGAAGGTGACGTGAGGTCTGAAAGAATAGGAAAATAAGTACGACGTAAGAGAAGACATAAGAAAGGGCAAACATGGGCTCCTGGGTGGCTCAGTCAGTTAAAGCGTCTGCCTTCCGCTCAGGTCATGATCTCCCGGTCCTGAGATCGAGTCCCACCCAGGCTCCCTGCTTAGCGGGAAGTCTGCCTCTCTCTCTTTCTTCTGTTTCCCCAGCTCTCTCTGTGTCAAGTAACTAAATAAATTCTTTTAAAATAAAATCGAAAAACAAAAGAAAGAAAGGGCAAATGTTGGCAGAGAAAGCCAAAATCTGGACATTCTGAGGTTGCATTCCCTACTAGGTAGGAAATTTGGTCTTAGAAAGTCAAGAAAATTAACCTCATATTTGAACATATACAATATTTGCTGGCACATCTTCTAGGGCTGCTACGAGCTGGCTACTTTGTAACGTTTTATTAATTAACTTCTGGACTGTGTCTCTGTCTCCTTAAATACGTGAAGTGCAAATTATACATATAAGGCAGAGTGCTACAAACTTAAGAGGAACTCAACAAATATTTACTGAATAATGAAAGTAGAAGGCTAAACAAAGGTTGAAGGTTTTCTTCTTTTTTTATGATTATTATTTTAAAAAGAAAAGGAAAAAAAACCCTCTTCTCCACTTCTTTTCTCTCTCTCGCTCTTTTAAAGATGTCACAGTTCTTACCTTTGCTGCCAAAGCTTTTAAGCTATCGAGGAATCTCTGCCAGAAATCCTTGAAGAGTGGGCGGTCGATTTTCTTCAGGCGATCTTCGGTGCTGGCATCCACACTGACATACAGCTGGGTAACTGGTTTGAGGTTCCTTTGTAATTTAAAAAAACAAAAAACAGGGGAAAAATCATGCCTGTATCAGGCTTTTCATGATGTCGAATTTACAGCCTACAGGACATGGGGTAATAAAACATCGCACAGGTCTACAGGCTTCTGCCTCTCCCGAAGGACAAAAGAAACGATTTTCATAACGTGACAGAATGGGCTGTCCGTTGATTATGTCTAACAATGACCGGACGCCACTCTTAAGAAACTGAAAGCATTCAATTACTTAAAATTGGCCCTCTTCAAACACTAGCTTTTAGTGGAAAACAAACAAAGTGAGATCCAGCTTCAGGTCAGGCACCATGAGCCCAGGGCAATTAGAAGGGGTCTCAGACTTGGGTTTCGCCATGAACCCTGCCACTCAAGCTTTATACAGCGGAAACGCCGCAGCCGTGTGGGGTCTGTGCTGACAGGCCACCTCCCGTCCTCAATTCACTGAGGAAGAAGTTTTCGAAGGACCAAGAAACAACCCAAAAAGCTCAAACCCTTTTTGAGCCTCACCTATGCCTTGGAGAGCCAGAGTGGGTTCAAAGTTCAGCCTTGTGGAGGCGAGCGATGACCTAGTCAGGGAGCTTTAAGCAGTGTGGAGCCAAAAGAGCGACCAAGCCTTATAAAGGACCAGACCCCCAAGAAGAATATGTGCGGCAGGTTAGGCTTCTGTGCCTTCTTGATCAGTCTCCTGACCACCACTCACTCCCCACTACTCAACCTCATGGACTCGTTTCATTAAAGTCATTCATTCTTATCTAGTCTACTTGGTAGTTAAAGTCCAGACTCCATGCTTTCCAAAACCTTCCTGTTCTCCCTTCAAATGGGTCCCACAGGGGCTCCTGGGTGGCTCAGCTGGTTAGGCATCTGCCTTCGGCTCAGGTCATGATCCCAGAGTTCCGAGATCAAGCCCCACATGGGGCTCCCCACTCAGTGAGGAGTCTGCTTCGCCCTCTGACCGCCCCCTCCTGTGCTTTCTCTCTCTCTCACTCTTTCTAATAAATTAAAACAAAAAGCAAAAGAGTGTCATAATTCATCTTCTTCGATAAATTTGCAACTAGAAAGAAATTTCCCTTTAATAATGCTTTGACCAAATTCTTCACTATTAGCTTTCCAGAATTTGTATTTACCCCCAGAATTTACTTATGCATTTTTTGCTTCCAAGTCTATGCACTTTTAAAAACTGAAATATAATTCACATGCCATAAAATTCACCACCGAAGTGGTTTATGTTTTTGTATCTATCAGTATCAGCCTAATCAGTCTCTGAATGTTAAGACCTCGAAGGGCAAGAACCGTATTTTTTTTAGCCCAGCCATGCAGGCAGGTCCGTGAAGCTACTTTTTACTCGATGTTGTTGACTTGAGCTAACCTAACTTTTTAGGGCGGCAGGCCAAACCAATGCTTATAATGGTCTGCTTAGTGGCATGTGGAAAAATCAGAAGGGCCTGAGCCCAAAGTTATTAAGAGCGGAGAAGCTCTGACCGAAGTTAAGAAGTGATTAAAATACTGGCAGACTCACTGCTTTACTCTGTCTCCAGCACTGGCATACACAGGGGACCCTTAGAAGTTTAACCCTGTGTCACGACTGAGCAAAGGACATCAATTACGGAAAACGAAAATCAGGAGTGCCCTGTTAATGGCACATTTGGTCTCATCACCCCTCTTGCTGGGAGCCTCCTTAGTAACAGACAAGCTACGCTACCTTAACTGGACTTTATGTCGCACAGAAAATAGAAGAGACTGTTTTAACGGACACTGCTGGCCATCACTATCTGATACTTACAGGACTTTGTCATAAAGCTGCCTAATGCAAAGTGGGAACCAGCGTGACCTTTCACTACGCCTTCATAACTACTTAGGATTATGAACAGTAACTTCCAAAGGCCACAGTTATTTTACAAACTTCCCTCACTTGCAAAAAAGGAAGCCCTAGACACTAACAGTACCAGTAAGAAATTTTAGTCGGTACTAAAATCTGAGATGCTATGATGAAGGAAGTTTGTACATCTCTTACCAAAGAGCAGAGGAAGCATGAAGAGGAGTTAAAGTCCCTGGGAATTACAGGGCTTATTCCTAAGGGACTCAAAACATGAAAAGTACCTTGGAGAAATATTCTGAGCCTCAAGGATCTTACATCTGCCTCGGATTGGCCTCTATTCCCGAGGACAAGCAAGAGGTTCTCGGCACGGCCATTTATCCATCACTATTCTATACAGAGATTGCATCATTTTTGTTCCCAAAATGCAAGAGAATGCTATAACCTTAAAATAATGATAATAATTTGTGTGTGACAGTCTCACAATGCTGTTGAGAACAATTAAAAAGGACAATAAAATAAAAGGGAAATACAATCCTAAACCCCATCGCCAGTGAAAATACCCAGTGAATCTTGGTAAGATTATTATGACGATCCTTCATCCTGCTCATTTAAATCTGAACTAAGAACAATCATAAATACAAATGCGCTGACAACTGGACATAAAAATCCCTCTTCCTTGTTTGCCTTTCCATAGAGATTAGCAGGCCACTGGCTTGGAAGGTAGAATGAGAACCAATCTCTACAGCAAGGAAAAAAGGAAGAGATTTAAGTTTGCAAGAAATCAAACAGCTTAGAGAGTAAGTTTGACGTTCCTACTGAACAAAACATTAAAAAAAAATAACCCAAGTGGTCTAAACATCGACAGCATTAAAACCAGAATCTGGGCTGTTAGTTGCGGACGAATTATGCAGGAGGAGAAGAGGAGGAGGACAAAGGGGAAGGATTTACCGAGTATTCATCAGGCGCTGGGTGCTCTGTGCTTCACCCTTCTCTTTAGTTCATGAAACCTTCACAGTAAAACAACACAGTAGTCGCTACTTCTACCAAGTTTAGACACGATGAAACTGAGACTCAAAAGGCTAAGTAGCTTGTTCGAGAATCCACAAGTATCAACACTGACACCCAAGCTGAGATGGGACCCCAGAGCCTGCTCCCCCAGCCCCGCACCACAATGCCTCCCTCAGACGGTCAGTTCACAGACAGTACTGGCTGGCCCTTTGTCAAGGAAAGCCTCACAGCAGTGTTTCTCCAAGTGTGGTCAGGACCACCCGTATCAGAAGCACCTGCAAACTCGCATTCTGGGGCCTCTCTCAAGACTGAATCATCTTCTAGGAATGGAGTCTTAGAAAGTGTATTGTATTAGTTTCAAGAACTTCCCCACATTGATCAAGTAAGTTGAAAACACAAATAAATGGGAAGATATCCCATGTTCATGGATCAGAAGAATTAATATGGTGATAATGAAAATGTCTGTTAACACCCAAAGCCATCTATAGATTCAGGGCAATCCCTACTAAATTCCAATGACCCTTTTCACAGAAAGAGGAAAAACAATCCTAAACTTCCTACAGAACCACAAAAGACTCCGGATAGCCAGAGCAATCCTAATGAAAATAAAAAAAACAAAGCAGGAAGCATTGTACTTCCTGATCTGAAACTACAGCACAGAGATACAGTAATAAAAAAGTATGATGTTAACACTCACATGAAAACATGAATGACATTAAAGCAAACAGACAAATGGAACAGAATCAGGAATCCCGAGATAAACCCATGTGTATATATAGTCAACAACGAGGGAGCCAAGATCACTCAATGTGGAAAGGGCAGTCTCTTCATCAAATGGTGCTGGGAAAACTGGATATTCACATACAAAAAATGAAACTGGATCCCTGTATCACTCACAAAAGCTAAGTCAAAATGGAGTAAAGACTTAAATATAAGACCCCAAACTGTAAAATTCCTAGAAGAAAACACAGGGAAAAGGTCTTTCACCTTGGTCTTGGCAACGGTTTTTGGATATGACACCAAAAGTGCAGGCAACAACAACAACAACAAAAAAAAAAACAAGTGAACTGCACCAAATTAAAGAGCTTCTGCACAAGGTCAGAGAGGCAACCTCCAGAATGGAAGAAAATCTTCACAAATCTTATGTCTGAATCAGGTTTCATATCCAAAATATATAAGGAACTCCTACAACTGAAAAGCAAAAAACCTAATCTGATATTTAAAAATGGGCAAAGGACTAGCATGGACATTTTTCCAAAGAAGACATGCAAGTGGCCAACAGGTGCTTGAAAAGGACCTCAACGTCGCTCATAAGCAAGGAGATGTCAATCCAAGTACCAGCCCCGTGGGGAATGGCTCTTCTCGAGAAGACAAGAGATGACATGAGCGACAAGGACACACAGAGGAAAGGGAACCCTGTGCACTGCTGGTGGGAATGTAAATTGGTACAGTCACTATGGAGGCTCCTCAAAAACACTAAAAACAGAACTACTATATGATGCAACAATCCCACTTCTGGGTGTTTATCCAAAAGAACGAAATCAGTATCTTGAAAAGATATCTGCATCCCCACGTGCACTGCAGTGTTATTCACAATAGCTGAGACATGGACAAGTGTCTATCACCAGATGAATGGATAAAGAAAATGCCACATTATTCAGCCATGAGGAAAAAGGAAATTCTGTCATTTGCAACATGACGGATGAACCTGGAGGACATTATGCAAAGTGAGATGAGCCAAATATGGAAAGACAAATGCTGCATGAACTTACCTGTATGTGGAATCTTTAAAAAGAAAAAGAAAGAAGACATTTTCGATTAGCTGTTTTCTTCCCTGTGTATGGGCCACACACTCACTTCTTTGTCTATTTCATGATTTTTTAAATAAACATTTAACATTTTATATAATATTATGCATGACTCTGGGTATCAGATACCTCCCAATGCAGGGTTGCTGTTTTTTATTTGTTTGTCGCTGTTTTTCTTGTTACTGAACTACTCTGGTAAATTCTGTAATTCTTCCTTGCGTTTAGCCTGCTTGGTTAGCTTAGTAGTCTGCTAGTGACTGGCCAGAAACAGCCCTAAGCGCCTTCAACCAGTAAGGCTCCCACCTCCACTGAGGCTTCCGCGTGTCGGGGCAAGTGGAGGCGGACGGCTGACAACTCTGCCTCCGTTTGCTTCTGACATCAACATCAGGCAGCGGTGAGAGCATAAAGCCTTGTCGCGTCTCCCTGGCAGGCCCGGCTTCTAGCTTCCCAGGAATACACAGGAGCTTTTCAAAGTTCCCTATGAACATCTCATTCCCAGCTTTTCCTTAAATCTGTTTGGTCGGCGTCTTGCTTGCCCCAACCATAACAACTGCCTCAGGCAGCTGCGAAGTTAACAGTTGCCGAAAACTGGCTCCAACAAGAAACCCTCCCCCTCCCCTCACCCCCCGAGAAAAGCTTCTTCCCTGGACAGGATGAGTGACTTCAATAAAGACAAGCCCTGTGCATGGGCTTCCAGGCAGCGGCCACAGAACTTGCGGAGCGATGGTTCTCTGCAGACGGGACTCTGAAGGAGCCCCTGCTCGGTTCCGCCTCCCCTCGCTGGTGTTTCCTGGGGCTACAAGCTATCGGGTTTAGGCTACTGCAGCCCTGGGCAGTGGGGATGGACTAGGACATATTAAGACACCACGAAGCTTAGGACACGAAACAGGACATATTAACGCATCACAAGACTTACTGTCCCCATTGAGATTCAACCATTTTTCTAGAATAAATGCTCCTCAGACTGTTGTGTGTCTTTGGTTAAGAAAAGTTGATTCTGACCATGTTTGCTAGTGTTCTCACTGCTTTTGCAGAGCAGCAGGTCCTGTACTCTGTTAATCCAGCTGACATCTATCCCGTAAGCTTCGTTTCTATTCCCCTCACTACCCATCACAGTATTTTCGACATCCACTGTGACTTCTTGAACCCATCAGAAGTAACTGATAAATTACAAACATACTAGAATATTCTATTAATCTCTCCGTGTTGATTTATAGTGTGATTCCAGGATGTTCAGGTATCATGCTCTATACGAGTTCAATACTTTGCTGAAACTTGCTATAAAGCCCAGCATACGGCCATTAGGTGATTAGTCTGTAAGCAAATTCCATGCTCTCGAAAAAAATTATATGCCAAAGTTTCTGGCTCCAATGCTCAATTTCTGTAACACAGGCTAAATTTGTTGCTTTAGTTGTTCAAATCTTCACTACTGCTATTGATTTTAATTTGCTTCTTTTAACAGTTTGAGGGAATTATGTTAAAAACCTACCATCTCTCTTCATAGTTCTTTCAATATTGAGATCATGTTATTGTGTTTACAAATTTTAAATTGTTAAATTCTTTTATGTTCCCAGTGGGTTTAAAATTTTATTATTAAGAAACATCTACCTTATCTCGAGTAATGATGCCTGTTTTAAAGTACGCTTTGACCAAATTATTACTTAGCCTACCTTTCCAAAAGTGAAACTTCTAAGTGTTTTCACGTATGATCTCGTATACTCACAATGCCACTATAAGATGGTCATTATAAAATCCGTTCACAGGTTAGGAAGCTGGGCCCCGAGAAGTTATTTTCTCAGTGTCACTAAGACAGCAAGAGATTCAGTTAGGATTCAAACCAGATCTCTTCTAGACCAGAGACCAGGTCTTAACACCTGACTCTATTTCCTCTTTTTTAGCCTATCTAGACCTGCATATTTATTTTTTTTAACGATCTTATTTATTTATTAGAAAAAAGGAGAGCATGAGTGGGGGAAGGGGTAGAGGAAGAGGGGGAAGCAGGCTCCCCGCTGAGCAGAGAGCCCAACGTGGGGCTCGATCCCAGGACCCTGAGATCATCACCTGAGCTGAAGGCAGACACTTCACGGACTGAGCCACCCAGGCGCCCCTAGACCAGCGTATTTCTGAAAGGTACTCTATGAATTCACAGACACAAGAGAAGACTATATTTTAAACTTAACATATTTACTACAAACAAAACAGGCTGGGAGGGGGAGAAAAGCTTCTACTCAAAGGATCAGGTGATATTTATAATCCTCATTTAATTGGAAGCTATTTTCTGTAACCTAAAAAATACAAGAAAACTCTTTGAGCTAAAAAATACACAAAAACTATTTTTATTAAAATTCATGCATTTCTTCAAACATTCACTAAGCATCTAGTATGGGAAGAGCTATCCAATTTATAGAGGTTCTCTGACACATATGGTAAATGGCTTAACAAAAACTAAAAACAAAACATACAGCAAACAAAATCACAGAAATACTGATGGGAGAAGCAAAACAAGAGCATGCAGTTCACACGCGGCTTCAGTGCTCAGCAGTAAATGAGCAAAGGGACAAATCCGGTGGAGGCGGCGGGGTCTGGGAGTTAAGCACTCATCGTGCCACAGCTCGATACGGAACACAGTTCTGTCTTCTTGGGATCAGCTGCTGGCACACAGACAGCTGTGCATCAACAATATTTACCAGAAGAGAAAAATCAGATTTTAAGTGTAGACTTAAAAATAACATAAAACAGATAAGAAAATAATGAAAAAATGGGGACTCAAGATGAAGCTAAGAGTATGTCCGTCTACAAGAGCTACACAAAGTCTATAAGGAGACTCTAAACCCTAAAACACTCGTGAAAAGAGAGACACGGTCATAGGTTTCAAATGTCCAAGGAAGAACAAATCAGTCAGTTCTCGAAGAATCCTCAGAGAAGAAGCTACTCCGTGTTGTAGAACATCACTCCCAACAGCTTCATCACCGCACAACACGAGGACCTCCCGAGGTCTGCTTTAACAAGGTGTCCCACTGCAGGGCACTGGCGTCACAGCCCAGAGCAATCTGAGAAGGAATAACGTGGCGTGCGCTCGCAGAATGATGGCGTGATGGACCTCTCTGACTGCAGGGCTGAACGCAAACACTGTACAGAATTACAAGGGTCCTAAGCTCACTTGTCTGTAGGGGCCAAGGATAGACTGTGAGCCAAGCAAGCCACTTTTATAGGAGAAAGTTCTTTGGACACCAAAACGCAAACTGCATATGAAACACGCAAGAATATTCTTTCCTTACTCAAAGTGACATGCTTCCATTTTCCTTGACCACGTGGTACCTTCCATGGTTTTCTGTTTGTTAGAAACAGTGACAGAAACTTCTCTGCAGTAAGAGAATGAACAGTGCATCTCCTCTGACAAGTGGCCAGTGACACTCAGCCTTATGGCGGAGACAACAAAACGGGGAACAGCCTGGCAAACTGAGAACCACAGCTTCATCAAAGGAATAACCATTACCTGGTGTGATACTGTATAATAAGATATGATTCCTCACGCTTAGTGCCTGGCACAGAGTTCCTAAAACCCTTGGCATTTCCCGAGTGACAGAGGTGAGAGAAGCATCTTTTGTTATCCATACCAGCCCCCTTCAACCATAAAGATTTACTTTACTAATGAGGTGACGCCTGCTGGGCCCCTAGACAGCTTCAGGATGGGGCTGGCAGCCAGAAGAACCAACCACGTGATTACAGGCTTGGAACTTTCAGATCCACCCCTCAACCTCCAGGGAGGGAAACAGGCTGGAGGTTGAGCTCATCACCAACTGAGAAAGACTGACTCAATCCTATGTAAACACGATGGGGTTCCAAATGCTTCCGGCTGGTGAACACACTGAGGTACTGGGTGTGTGGCGGGGTAGGACAGGGGGTTACTGTGCCTGGAGATGGGATGGAAGTGTAGTGCCCCCCATAGCAGGTCCCTTGATCTCTTCCATGTGGCTATTCCTGATCTGTATACTTTATAATAAACCAATAATAGTCATAAACGGTTTTCCCTGATTTCTGTGAGCGGCTCTAGCACATCACTGAGCTTGAGGAAGGAGTCATGGGAAGCCCCGATCTACAGCTCGCTGGTCAGGAGAACCGGTGCGGTATGGGACTGAGCCCCTAAGCTACGCAGTCTGCCCGGACCCAGCTGGTGTCCGCAGAGAACCGGAAAGCTGCTGGTGTGGAAAAACCCACACATCCGGTGTCAGAGGGCAGTGAGTGATAAAACCAGCTAAGAGTGAAGTGTTCTGGTATTGGAAAAGCAGCGCTTTTTACTTGGCTTCTAACAATTTTTGCCAGACTGTCTTTTCCAAAAGTCAGAAATTCAGATTTTATGCAAAATCTCTGGATGTTAAGTGTTGCCCTAAAAACACAAACAAAAAGCTTTTAAACATGGTTCAGGACAAATAAAACCTACTTCTGACCATCTGCCAATCTGAAACCTTTGGGCCTCTCCAGCCAACCCATAAAATTATCTTTTTTTTTTTTTTTTCAACTGAGTTCCTAAAAAATAGGGAATCCCAGTGGTTCAAGGTTAACCTCCTTGACCACTACAGCCCATTGTGCCATACACTGGATGACAAACACGGCCCTAAATTCCTCCTCTCCCTATATCCACGTCCCCTTGCCCCGCAGCTAGGGGTGTCCTCTCAGCTGGGACTTGCTTTGGCCAATGGAAGTGAGCGGGGATGACCCGAGCAGAGGCTCACTTGGGCATGAAGCTCACCCTCTTGCGCGGCTGTCGAAACCCTGCCCCCATGTGAGGATGTTCAGACGAGCTTACCGGGAGGTGAGAAGCTACAGGAATAGAGGCCAGCGGTCCCAGCCATGGCCGCATAGACCAGCCAGCCCGGCGATCCGCCAACCGGCCCATGAACAACACTGAGACCAGCAAAGCCAGCGCACCCAGAGTTATGAGCTAAATAAATGGTGGTTACGTTGAGTGATTCGGTTTTAAGATGAGTGACTGTAAGAAAAGGTAGCTGACAAGATGCCACGCCGGCTAACGATACCACTATAAAACCACTTGCTTTGGTGGAATTAAGAGGGCCTTTCCTCAAGAGACAAGGCTTTCATGGTCCAGTCACTCCCAGTCCCACTATTAATACTAAGTGTCTTACATGATAAAAGCCCGTGTTAACAAAATGACAAGGCTGCCGAGTCTAACAGCCTTCTCCACTGCCCAAGGTGTTAGCGTCTGTCCACATCCTTGAGGACCACGCCCTGTACAACTGCCCTCGGCGGGAGAACTGCCAGCACGAAGCCACGCACTCCGGAGCCGGAGGGCGGACTGAAATTCTCTTAAGGAAAAGCGTCACGAAAAGGGAAGTAGCCTGAACTACACCTGCGTGTGGGTCAAGGGAAGGCCAACGGACAAAGTCAAGAACCTCCTTAGAAGGTATTAAAGTGTGGGTGGTACTGCAGCAACTTAGGGAAAAAAATTTTAATTAAAAAAAACAACTTAGTAAACCGCCGATCACCGAGAGTGCATCATTATTGCCCAGAGCGCGCTCAGTGATAAAACGGCTGCGAGGGGTTCGCGCGCCGGCTCGGCTGCCTGAGCTGACCCGCGGCACGGAAGAGGCACTACAAACACTACAGGTAACCTCCCAAAGTCATGTCGGTGAGTCTACAGCCCTGTGGTCCTGAAGAAACGAAGACGCCCGAGACAACCGGCATTTGGATTCCTCCCAACTCACAGGACTGGAACAGTATGATCTGGACTCAGAAGCACTCCTCCTCCCGCTCTCTCCTGGGCCAGGGGGTTGAAGGGACAAGAGAGCACGTAGCTCAACTCAGAGAGGCCCTCAGGTCAGGAAAGTATCCGTTGAAAAGTAGGGGCGCCTCAGGCCCATTTTCTTTCACTGCTCTATAGCCCAGAGTATCTGAAACTCGTAGTTTCAAATACTGAGCATCAATACTTAGTTAATACTTAGTCACAATACCAGTTATAACACTTAGTTAATACTTACAATATTAGCTGTAACACTTAGTTAATACTCAGTATTAACACATCTCAGTATCTGGTATGTCAAATCTCAGAGCTGCTCTTCTTTTTCTGAACTTATCACACATCACTCTGGGGAAGAGTAGGGGTAGGACAGTCACCTCATGTTTCGGGCCCCTAACGCCGGGCATGCACGTCACAGCCACACCAGCAGGACTGCTGTGCATTAGAGAAAGGTAGACCCGAACGTCAAGCTCTTCAATCCATCTCTGCTAGGGTGTCGTTAACAGAAATTCTTCTCAGATCCTAGCAGCAGTATGCGGAGCCCAGCCATAACTGTGGATCTCGGCTTTGGGTTTTGCCTCCGTCCACACTGGTATTTCAATAAATAACCAAGATACGCCAACTCTTTGAGCTCCAAACCTAAAGCGGCTCCTTCCCACACATTCTCTCCTTCGCCCAGTAAGGACAACTAAAGAAGGGACGCACGCCCCTGGGCCCCAGCAGCCTTGATACAGGAGCTTCAAGAACGCTTTCCAAATCCACACAAAGGAACTTTCCTTCTCTGAGCACTCTTTCGTTCTCATTACTCATAGGGTATACCCTTCCGTTTCCTAAAAACTCTTATGTTCAACATCCGAGAAATCTGCTGACTTCTCATGCCCCTGCCGCCTCACTTCCTCCTTGCCTCCCTCCCAGTTTACCAGTGCCCACACTAAACAACTGGTTTAATCAACGCGTTTGTGTCCCATTTTTCACCGATGGCAGTCAAGACTAGTGTGGACACTGTCCTATCGCGATTCCCGGGTTCTGAGATGAGGCTGACCAGCAAGAGTGGGGAAGAGAGACCCAAGAACACTCTCTGAACGTTCATGATGTGCCAGGCATTTTGCTGGACACTCTCAAGCACACAGCTTATGCACCGCCCTGTAATCTTCTTCAATCCGTGACCACTCACAAGGAGTGCTGTGCGTGCAAACAATGAATCATCTTCTCTGGTCACCATTTTGCAGAGAGTTACCTACATCCCACTTCTAGCAGATTTATTCTTTTTACATATATATGCCTCAGATTTGGGATAAACTCCCTTTTTGTTGTGTGTATATAAATCCCAACACCTATATCAACTCCTCCCTCATGAGCCATCTGAAAACCCAGGGGTTTTAAACCTAAAAAATGTTTAAAAAGGAATGGTAACCCACACAAAATTTATACATTGACATTTTAAAAACATTTCCCTTTTAACTTTACCTTTTTATACAACTTTAAAAAGTATTGTTTTAGCTATCCTTGTGAAAATGTCACTGGTTTTCTTATTACTGCCCATTAGTCAATTTTATCCAACTCTGATGTCCTAGGATGCTAAATTTTAAACTCACTTTGTGCATGCCTGTGTATGATCATTCTTTTTACAAACAATAATGTCTTCTTTATTGAACAAATTGAGCATGTGACCCTGTAAGTTTAAGGTGTATAACGCGTTACATTTGTATATTGTCATATGGTTGTCAGAGTAACATTTATGACATTACATAATTTAGTACACTACTATTATCTCTATTCATTATACTATCCATTAGGTCTCTATGGCTTAGTTACTACTTGTTACAAGTTTGTACCCTTAAACATCACCAATCTTACACCCTCCATCATTCCCTGGTAACCATCATTTACTTTTTTTTTTTTTTTAACTTTTTGAGATTCCGCACATAAATGGTATCATACAGTACTTGTCTTTCTCTCACTTGCATACCATAACGTGCTTGAGGTCCATCCAAGTTGTTGCAAATGGCAGGATATCCTCCTTTCTTATCGGTCAATAATATTTCGTGGTGTGTATGTACCACACGGTTTTTATCCGTTCATCTGTTGATGGGCAGTTGGGGTGTCTCCATAGCTTGGCTATTGTGAATGATGCTGCAATAAACATGGAAATACTTATCTCATCAAAATCCTGTTTTCATTTCCTTTGGGTATATATCCAGAAGTGGAGTTGCTGGATCATATGGTAGATCTATTTTTAATTTTTTGAGAAACCTCCATATTCCTCCACATTCTTTTCCATGGTGGCTGCACCAACTCACATTCCCACCAACAAAGTATAAAGGTTCCCTTGTCACCACATCCTCGCCAGCACCTGTTGTCTCGTCTTCTCGGTGATGGTCATTTTAACAAGTGTGAGGTGGTACCTCACTGTGCTTTCGATTTGCATCACCCTGACAATGTGTGATGTTGTGAATTTTTCATGCACCTGTTGACCATTTTGATGTCCTCTTTGCAAAAATGCCTATTTAGTTCTTCTGCTCATTTTCTGATCAGGTTGTTTTTTGTTGCTAAACCAACCAAGTTCTTGACTTCCTTTGGAATGTTCCACATATGTCCGTGAAGTCTGTTTGCTCTGAAGTGTGGTTCAATTCCGGGGTTTCCTTATCAACTTCCTGATCCATCCACTGCTGAGATCAGGGTATCTGGGTCCTTTATTGTCATTGCATTATTGAGTTGTACCTCAAGATCTCTTAGTATTTGTCTAATGTACTCAGTGCTTGGGCACTGGAACTGTACACACAAGTGTTCTATCTTCTTGACGTGCAGATTCACTTACCATTGTGTGATGACCTTCCTTGTCCCCGTGACCCTTTTCGACTTGGAGAGAGGGATGCCCCACCTACCTTCTTTTTCTTTTTAAATATTTTTTTTTTTTTTAAGATTTTTTTATTTATTTATTTGACAGACACAGATCACAAGTAGATGGAGAGGCAGACAGAGAGAGAGAGGAGGAAGCAGGCTCCCTGCCGAGCAGAGAGCCCGATGTGGGACTCGATCCCAGGACCCTGAGATCATGACCTGAGCCGAAGGCAGCGGCTTAACCCACTGAGCCACCCAGGCGCCCCCTACCTTCTTTTGATTCCCACCGCCTGGATGGTCACCTTCCACCCTTTTACTTTGTGCCTGCTGGTGTCCTCAGAGCTGGAGAAGAGTCTCCTATAGGCAGCATAGAGCGGAGTCCTGTGTGGTTTATGTTGCTGTTGTTTGAAATCCATTCGGCCACTCTGAGCCCTTGATTGCTGGGTTCAATTTTGGGCAGTTATTGATACGTAATGACTTACTAGCGCCATTTTATCTTTTGCTTTCCCACTGTTTCTTTTTTTCTGTTTCTACCTTTGTAAGTTGGTGGTTTCCATGATTTGCTCAGTCTCCCCTCTTCATGTTTCCTGTCTATGCTCTACATTTTTTGCCTAGTGGTTACCATGAGGATTACAAAAAACACCTCTAGATGAAATAGCCATTTTTTTCTGCAGATAGCCATTTATCTTGATTTGCCTATAATTCCACCCTTTTGATGCTCCAGTATTTATTTTAACTATTATGTTCAGTTAGTCAACATATAGCACACCGTTTGTTTCTGAGGTAGTGTTCAACAGTTCATTAGTTGCGTACCCAGTGCTCATCACAACACGTGCCCTCCTTAATACCCAACACCCGGTTACCCATCCCCCCACGCCCGCCCTTCTGTAGCCCAAAGTTTGGGTCCTGGAGTTCAGCATCTCTCATGGGTTTTCCCTCCCTTCCCCTATAGCTCTGCACTGTTACATTCCACATATGAGTGAAACCATATGATGACTGTTATTCTTCAGTATTTTTGATGTGACATATTACCTTTTCATGCTGTGATTTTGTTACCAAGTGGTAGCAGGTACAATTATTTTTAATACTTTTCCTTTAAACTTTATGCTATAATTAAGGGTTTAATATACTATTGTAAAAAAGTTACAGTCTTCTAATTGTCCATTTACCACCTTAATTAGCATTTTGTGTATTTTCATCTTCCCATTTCAGCTTAAAGAGCTCCCTGCAACGTATCTTGTAAGGCAGGTCTATTGGTGGTGAACTCCCCTCAGTTGTGGTTTGTCTGGGAAAGCCTTTATCTTTACTTCATATCTGAAGGATAACTTTGCCAGATATTCTTGGGAGGCAGGTTTTATCTTTCACTATTTTGAAAAAAATCATTCCACTCTTCACAAGGCTGTAGAGTTTCTGCAGAGAAATCTGCTGAAAGCCTAATGCAGGTTCCTTTGTAAGTTATTGTCTTTTTCCCCCAGGTTGCCTTTTAAATTCTTTACCATTGACTTTTGACAGTTTCAATATAATGTGTCTTAAAGAAGGTCTTTTCACATTGAGATAAGTGTTTTATTAGCTTTGTGGACTTGTCCGTCCAGTTCCCTCCCCAGTTTGAGAAGTTCTCAGCTCTTATTTCCTTAAATATGCTCTCTGCTCCTTTCTCTCTCTCTTATCCCTCTGGAAATTCCCATTCATCTAATCATAACTCTCCAAATGGAGTCTGATAGCTCTCACAGGGTTTCTTTACTTTCTTAAAATCTTAGTTCTCTCTCCTCTTCCACCTGAATCATTTCTAGATCCCTATCTTCCAGCTCATGAATTCTCTCTTCCATCTGATCTGCTCTATTTCCAATGCTTTCAAAATACATTCTTCCTTTCATTTTTTGAGTTTTCTAGCTCCAGAATTTCTGTTTGGTTCTTCATTAGAATTTCAATGTCTTTGGTAAAGTATTTCTTCTATTCACTAATTTTATTCCTGAGGTCACAGTATTGCCTTCATAAGTTTTCTTGTAGTTTGTTGAAGTCCAACATAATAGCTAGTTTTGAATTATGTATCAGATTGCAATAGTCCGTGTTTTGTGGATCTGTTACTAGAAAATTGTCCTTTTCCTTTTGTGATACCATATTACCATGATTTTTCATAGTGTTTCATGAAAAGTGCCTCTGCCACCACATCTAAAGCAGCAGACACCTTTCTTATTTATGTAAAAGCCTTGTTTAGTTTGATTCTAATAGTTTTAACAGGTTGGTGATGGGAAGCCTTCCTCTTCTCTTCCAGAAGGTGGTGCTGCAGCACAAGTCTTTGGTTTCTCTTACCAGCACTGACTCCCCACTAAGGCTGGGAGAGCTGCGCATTTAAAATAAAAGCGGGGGGGGGGGGGTGGCAGCACAGTGGAAGGTGGGGTGTGCTTAGCACCTAGGGCTTTCGGTGTGCCCCATGATCCTCAAGTAGGGGTTCCCAGAGCTCCATGGGCACTTTCACCTAAATCCCCTGGGGCAGACAGCAGGAAACATACTTTCCTTCAGTTCGGTGTCTGCCTTCCTCCCTTCCCTTTCACTTCCCCACCTCCTACCCCTCAAGTCACTGTGGTTTCGCAGAGAGAGCTCTGTAGCAACTGCTTTCAGCCTCTACCTCCTCTGCCATAAGGGTGGTGCTGGCTCCCTACCAGACCTGTCCCTGCAGCCTCTGCTGCCTCCCCTCACTCCATTGCCCAATCCACTCACTTTTGGGTGCACACACGAATGCCTCTCTTGGGTGTCCTGGTGTGCTGTACAGAGGTGCTTTTTTTTTGTTTGGTTATGGGTATCTATCTGATTAGTTGTAAATGGAAGGCAAGAGAAAAAGGGAATGAGGCAGGCCTCCATGACTCTGACATCAATCACTCCTATACGGTCTTTCTTAAATTTGAAAATTATTTTCTCCTTTTTTTCCTGTTATACTTTATTGGTCAGTATTTACAAAACAACTCTGAATTTTAAAAGATCACTGTCTTTTATTCCTCTGTGGAAATTTCCCCAACACTTCACTAGCCATCTCCCAAGAACTCATAGGCACTACACTAGTGACGTGAAGATAAATAAGCAGGGGTCACCGGTCTCAAGCAACTCAGTCTTATGGGGAAAGCACAGGAAAATAAGTAAAATTTAATGTTTTTTTGGTGTTATAATACGTGCACAGTTCAAGTATAACGAAAAAAAAAAACAAGTCATTTCCAGGCCAGAGAAGATGGTCATCTGCATCTGGAAAGCTTTCCCTCTAAGTCACCCAAACCAACTCAACATCTTACGTGTTAAACCTGTTCTTTATTAGATCCTCTACTGCTCCAGGGCCCCATAACCCTAGCAGTCAACATGGCTGGAACCCCTCCAGTCATTAACTGGTCCTCTTACACGTGGAGCTCTCAGAGCCATGCAGTCTGCCAAGCTGATCTCTACATCTCCATGATGTCTTTTGTAGGGTTCCTCATTCTCACTGTCTTACTTTCATCTTCATGACTCTTAACTAAACAAACACTCTCCTGTCTGGTTGCCTGCGTTCTGGCTCTCCCGTTTTATACCATGCTAGCAAACTGCTCTGCAGGAAGCAAGATTTTTCCAAAGAACAGCGCTTGAAGTCCTCTCCAATCTACCCCCTACCTTTTCAACTTGGCTTCCAGCTGCCAGCCTCTTTCGCACACTCTGTGGTCCAGATGAACTATATTTACATAATGGTATCACAAACACCCTAACTTCCTACCTCTCTCAGGAGGTTCTTATTAAAAACTACAGCTTCCTACCTTTAAGATTCCAATTAAACAGTGGCTTCTCTGAGAAGTTTCACCCTTCTGGAAAAAACACTGCATTCTCTTTTGAATTTGCCCAACAATTAATTTGTGCCTCTATTCTTCTTACTAATGTTATCTTCCTTAATAGAGTGAATTTTTAAGAGTAGGCCCATCTCTCACCTCTAAAAAACCAACATGTATATGTAATTAGTAATCAATAAGCCCTTTATGAATACATTAAGGCCTTTCTGCCAAACACAGATCCTAGCAGAGTATCTTAATAAGCTGGATGGCTCACCTGATTTCCACAGGGAATTGTGCATTTGTGACCAGGAAACTAGAGATTTTACACTCGTGGAGTAGTGTCAAAAACCTGTTGATTTCCGGGTACATGATGGGTTCTCCCACTAGGGACAACGCACAGTGCTTTACCATCATTCCTTCTTCAAAACGTTCTTCTTTGACACCCGGTACTCCTGGAGAACACAGTGAAAAAGAACAAGCTCTAGAAAACATGGGGAAAGAATATCACTTTCACTTTTCTTAATGAAAGATTTTTAATTTTTTTTTTAAGATTTTATTTATTTATTTGACAGAGAGAGATCACAAGTAGGCAAAGAGGCAGGTGGAGAGAGAGGGGGAAGCAGGCTCCCTGCTGAGCAGAGAGCCCATGTGGGGCTCGATCCCAGGACCCTGAGATCATGACCTGAGCCGAAGGCAGAGGCTTCACCCACTGAGCCACCCAGGCGCCCCAAAGATTCTTAATTTTTCTTAATGGTTCTTTGGTTACAGAAGGCAAATTCATTTTTTAAACCATCCAAATAATACAAAACAAGGGCGAGGGGAAAGGGCTAGAATTAGTAAATCAGAAAGATCAGGAATATCCCCTCAGTTCAACCCCCACTGAACTACAGGAAAACGAGTTGACAAAGCGAACTCTGTTAGCTAACGATCTGGAATGCGGAACACATCACTTTCCGTAATCTGCTTAGCTCTGTGTTCTTTCATGTTGGTTTAAGAAAATGAGCTCAAATGTTTATCAATAGTTAAGTGGATAAACAAAACTTAGTGTAAACGTGCAATGAAATATTATTCAGCCTTGCAAAAGGAACGTGATGCTGACAGGTGACAACACAGACGAGTCTGTGCTAAGTGAAAAGAGTCAACACATAGGGACGAACTTATGATTCCACTAATCTGAGGTCCCTAGAATAGGCTAATTCAGACAGACAGAAAGTGGAAGGTTACCAGAGGCTGGGAAGAAGGAGAAACGAGTGGTTATTTTTTCTTGGGTACAGAACTTCTGTTCTGGATGATGACAAAGTTCTGAAAATTGACAGTGGTCACAGCTGCACAATATCAAGAAAATACCTAATGACACTGAACCGTACACTTTACAATGACCGCACTGGTAAACATTGTGTTTTGTATATTTTACGACAATAAAAATATGAGGGGAGGAAGCTGAACTCAGTATAAGGAAAAGCATCTTCTAGACCCATCATTTCTCCCTTTACTCACAAGTATTCTGAATTGTGAAACTAAATGGAGTTGGTCCAAAAGTACACAGGAGAGAAAATGAAGAATCCTGAACTTCCCTTTGGCTGCACACCGGAATCACCAGGAGTGTCAAAAACTAGGTCCACTGCCAAAGACTGTATTTAATCGGGGTGGGTTATGGGAGTTTTTATGGGATTATGGGAGTTTTTAAAATTCTTCAAGTGATACTAATGTGCAGCCAAAGTCCAAAACCACGGCATAAGCCAGAAGGCCCCACATCGGCTTACACACTGGACTCACCTGGGAAATCTTAGCACTTCCAAACTCCAGACGCCAGCACAGACCAATTAAATCCCAATCCTGGGGGAGAAGCGTGGGCTACAGTGGCTTTGGAAGCTCCCCAGGTGACTCCACAGTGCAAAGCTTGGGGACCGCTGGCACACACCACAGGTCCTCAGCCCTCACCGGACACTGGAACTACCTACCCAAAGCACTTTTAAAAATCCCAATGTCGGGGCGCCTGGGTGGCTCAGTGGGTTAAAGCCTCTGCCTTCGGCTCAGGTCATGATCTCAGGGTCCTGGGATCGAGCCCCGCATCGGGCTCTCTGCTCAGCGGGGAGCCTGCTTCCTCCTCTCTCTCTCTCTCTGCCTGCCTCTCTGCCTACTTGTGATCTCTGTCAAATAAATAAATAAAATCTTTAAAATTAAAAAAAAAAAATCCCAATGTCCAGGTGGTATCCCGAACCAATTAAATCAAAACCTCTGGGGATGGGACTCGGGCATTTTTTAAAAACACTCCCCATCCGATCCCTGTGTACACAATGGGTTGAGAAGAACTGTTCTCCATTCAAATGCAGAAGGCACTCATGACAGTCCCTCAATCTAAGAGAGAATCTGGAAGACTTAGAGTATAAAAAAGGAAATAAAGATGTATCACCTTTACTTCAGATATTATCAATTAACTCCAGGTTTTTTCCAAAGCACATAGTCTCTGAAGGACAGAGATTCTTTGGGGAGACTGAGGGTGGGGGGAACCATCTTCATAGTCCCTCTCAGTCACTTACCAACTACCTTGGAAACATAATTGCCTGAACTGTAACAAGTCCCTACCTCCAAGAACTTTTGTTGCCATTAATTGAGATAATGCTTGTCAAAGGCTTTAGCAGAGTGCCTGGGACACCAGAAACATTCACTAAAAATTTATTCCAGCCGTTATCCTGGTTTCTTACAATGACTGAATCCCAGTCAACATCACCTTAACAACAACAAACCTAGAGAAAATAAATTCAGATTTCACCACTCATTTGTACCTTAGTTTCCAGGAAGTGATTTTCTTTTATACACACACACACACACACACACACACACACACACACACTCTCACTCTCTCTCTATGTGGAAATAAGCAACTGCAACTAAATCCCCGAGAGATCAAGCTAGCACAACACAGGCTAAAATCAGAGTAACCTAAATTAGGCAGCTGACATCTGCTGAGAACGTATTTCACATCAGTATTTTTAAATGAATAATTTTTTTAGATAACTGAAATCTAAGATCTTAAGAATCAAGTTTTTTTAAAAACCTGATCCTTAACTCCCTGTACGTTGCCAAAACAACTCAACCATAAGCATAACATTTCCTTTTTATAAAAAGCATCATTAACTTTAATTCCCCCAATGAGCAGAAAGTAGAAAGACAGTCTTAACCTGAACTGCAAAACTGACCTGAACGCAGGAACTGGATAACGGAGCACTGGCTAAGCCCTCAGCGTGGGAATCCTGTGCAGCAGGTCTCAATTCTGGCCGCACCACTCCGCTGCTTTGTGTTCCTGGGTCAAGCCATTCAACCTCCCTATGCCCATTCCCTGACCTGCAGTTGGGAATTTTGCACACACACACACACCCCTTTTTAAAAATAGATGCATGTTTATTTAGAGAAAGGGAGAGTACACAAGCAAGGGGAGGGCAAAGGAAGAGGGAGAGAGAGAATCTCAAGCAGACCCCATACTGAATGGAGAGCCCGACAGAGGGCTCAATCTCATACACTGAGATCATGACCTCAGCTAAATCAAGAGCTGGACGCCAACCAACTCAACCACCCGGGCACCCCCATACCCAACTTCTATAAGAAGTCAATGAAATAAATCCCGAGGGCAGCACCAGGCCCAGCACATAAGCATTCCAAAAATGGCAGCTACATTTAACAAAATTATTAAAATATTTTTATTTTAATAATTACTTGGTGAATGAAACAAATTCAATCCTTTATTTCAAATGAAATGGTAATTCCACTCAACTCAACATACATTTATTGATCACCTACTATGGGTCAACTAGTGTTCTAGGTAACTTTTCTACAGTCAATTATTTTATAAGTAATTTCTCTATTTAGAGAAAAAACCTCTGTCTTTATGAAGTTTATATTCTTATGAGAGAAAGAAAGTAAACATCAAACATAATAAATCTGTAAATTCTACACCACTGTAGTCCAGTAATATGTTCTGAGATGCTGTAAATGTTCTCTGTACAATCTAACACAGCAGCCGCCAGCCACACGTGCCTCTTATTTTTTTTAAGATTTTATTTATTTATTTGACAGGGAGAGAGATCACAAGTAGTCAGAGAGTCAGGCAGAGAGGTGGGGGAAGCAGGCTCCCCGCTGAGCAGAGAGCCCGATGCGGAGCTCGATCCCAAGACCCTGAGACCATGACCTGAGCCAAAGGTGGCGCCCCCTCAGGTGACTCTTGAGCACTTAAAATGTGGTCAGTGTGACTGATGATGAACAAGATTTTTTATGTTATTTAATTTTTGCTAATTAAAATACAAAGGGCCATATGTGGCTACTGGCTACCATACAGGATGGTAGATAGTATGTTAGAAAGAGAGAAGCGTGTGGAACAGGAAAGGTGGAGCAGGGTGAAGATGGTCAAGGACCCAAAGAAGAGGCAGCTGCCTTGAAGACAGGGCAGTCTGGAGAAGCTCCCCGGGAAGCTGAGATCTGACCTGAAGAGATGAGGCTCAGGCCCAGAGAGTAAGGAAGGACAGAGCAGTGTCGGCAGTGGATGGCAAAGCAAAGGCCCTGGGGTGGGAGCAGGCTGGTCCAAGCAACCTGAGAAACACAGGGAGCACTGCAGGGTTTGGAGAAAGGTGCCATGATCTAAATTTCCTTCCACGTGTTTGGATCGGATTGGCAGCGAAGCTGAGGACAAAGGGGCAAAGAGGCTCCTCTGGCAAAAGGCTATTGTGTAACCTCAGCAAGAAATGATGGTGGCTTCTACTGCGATGGTGACAGCCGAGGCCGCAGGAAGAGATCGACCAATGGGCTATAGTCAGGAGGACTTTCTAATGGACTGGAGGAAGGATATGAGAGGAGAGGTAATTAATGATTTCTACAAGCTTTTGGCCAGAGCAACAGAGCTGCCACCACCTGAGACAAAGTCTTTAAGTAACGGGTTTCACAAGTCAGGAACAACCTCTGTTCAATTGTAGACGGGTGAAGTTTGATGTGTCTGTTCTCTATGTGTGAAAGAGCGTCCAGCATTCAAGTCTGTAGTCTGGAAGGATGGACTGGATGGAAATAAACATTCTGGCAAACAGATGGTACTTCTATTCTGGGTCTGAGCTAGGGCAGTGAGCGCAGACAGAGAAGTGAACTGGGAGCTAGAAGACGCGCGTGTCTAGGGAAAGGAAGAGGGGTCATCAGAGGACACGACCGAGGAGCAGCTGGGGAAGGAGGAAAGCATAAAAGCAAAGGATCAGCTGTCACTGTCTCTGAGCGCCTGAACGAAAAAATCAACCTGCCCATTTAGACATCGACAAAAACAAAAACCAAGACCAAAAAAAGTCCCCTAAGTAAATCTCCTAAAAGAGTAATGATTCTGGGATTTAAAAATGATCTTAATCTTCTCAAAAAGTAAAGTGTTCAGAAGAGTATGTAAACCCATGGGTCTCTCCTTCACAACAGCAGGCTTCCACTTCATGGTCACTGCCAGAGGCTATTATAGTGATCTTTCCCAAAACAAGGCCCTCAGGGACTCAGTCACCTGGTTCCTTCACTGTCCTCAAGGAAGTAGGTCAGAAAACAAGACATCCTCTAAATTTCTAATAGAAAAAAGCCCCGGAGCAGGAAGGGAGACCACGGAACAGCAAACACTTCATTTCAGTAATGAAGCTAAAGAAATATTTTTCACATGGGGATTGTCTGTCCGTCTCTCTCACATAAACTCACTCTCTCTCTCTCCATTCTCATGTTCCCCTAAGCCTTTCTTCACAACTAAACTCTGCTTTCTTATTCTGATTTTTTTTTTCTTAAGCAAGTTTCTGACATTTCCCTTATCCTGAACAGCTTCCTGATCCTGGACAAACACTACGGTCCTCAGATTAACTAGGAAGCCTACTTTATCTCCCTCGAAGGTGCCAAAGCAGACACTTAAGATGCCAGAAGTGTCATCCTTCTGTCACAGCAAGAAAACCAAGTAACACAAAATTAACACGATATATTGCTCAGCAAAGGTATTCGTGCCTAATTCTAAAGTGTGGGGCAATTAGACATAAAATATTCTCTTTCTTTGCATAAACAATTCAGTCCCAGGCCAAAGATCTTCCTAGAACCCTCCCGGGTAAACGCCACCTAAGTCTTTGATGGAGTCACTTCCACCGTGAGGTTCTCATAAATCACCTTCAGGAACAGTTGGCAGGTGGTGCTCTCTTCCTCACCACCCCCATGTCTCTTCTGGACACGCACTTCAGCATACCCTGTTTGTGAAAACCGTCTGTCGGAGACCCTTATTCATTCATTCTCCACCACTTCACGTCTAAGTTGAACTACAGAGCAGAGCAAACATGTCTACACCTTCAGCGCTGCGGACGTGCCTGACAAGGACTTGACTGCTGAACCGGTGGGAGCCTGACGGAAGGAAACCTCCCGAGCTCCACTCCGGAACGCTTTCTCCCTGCTGTGGGAGCGTTTAGGGGGACAGGCAGCGTTCCGAACAGATGCTGAGCGGCACTGAAACCCTGACCCACTTGTAATCAATATAAAGTTAATTCTGCATGTGTCTGAAGGGAAAGCTAATAAAGGTCATGAGCGAAAGCTATTTTAATGATTCAATTAAGTAACTGAGGAGACAATAATTGCCCTCAGAATTGAGAACAAGCACAAAAGGGAAACATTTTAAAAAAAAATCAGAATATCTTCAAAATCTGTTCAAGGCTGGCCCCTTCGCTAAAGCTTGAAACTCTGAGGGGATAAGCAGCAACACCCACGGCAAAGTCTCCTCTCCACAAAAACAAAACCATAAAACGACCGAACCAGACCCGTGGAGAAAGAATGTAGAAAAGCACACTGAAAACCAAAGGATTCCAAGCCAGAGCAAGGGAAATTATGAATGAGTTAAAGCTGAACCTCTAAAGAGACGCTGAACTTAGGATATCCAAAATATAACCAACTAAGAAGGAAATAATTGGCTCTGATTCTCTGAAAACTGCCTATATGTTCCTACAACATTTCTGTTTAAACCTAAAATCTGTATTCCCACAGATAAAATACCATTAAAATGGAGACTGAGTTACCATTCAAACCCCAACACCAAATTCATCAGCAATAACCCTAAGCTACAGTACTAATGAATCCATTTCAGTGGTAACTAGGCAAACTGAATTTTTTTCTCCTATAGGAAAGTACAACCCAAATTGTAACCAAGGAAACCAGTAATACTCCATTCCTCATTTTGTTTTGCTTTTCTCAAGCCACCAGAGGGCACAAGGTAAGAGCACCGGTGCTCTAATGGGGAAACTAATGTGGTACGGAGAAAGGGGAACTTTCCTGCAGGGCCTCGGTGGGGAACTCTATCCCGAGTTAAGCCACGTCTCCAGACCCATCTCTACGGAGGAGCTCAGCGGCTCAGCATTCGGAAAGGACGGGACCTGTTTTACTTATACCCCATCCCCTAGGGATGAAGAAAAGACAGAACACAGAGATTTCACTTAATGCAGGAGGCACTCAGGTTCATAAAAAGAGAAAACTTTAGACTAGAACCATTGATAAAGACTGAGCAAAGTTACAAAATCTCATTGCCTGATGACTGTCTACCATAAAATAAACAGATGTGGGACTCGATCCTGGAAGTCCGGGATCATGACCTGAGCTGAAGGCAGTTGCTCAACCAACTCAGCCACCCAGGCGCCCCCCACTGTGGTATTTTTTAAAAGAAAACAATTCGCGTGCTTGTTGAGGGCTGCAGACTACCACCAGTTTTGTAGAAGAGCTCTGAATTTTTACAAATTATGTATTTCATCCTTCAATAATTAGAGATTTTTCTCTTTTAATACTCTTTTAATACTATCACACCCAGGTTTACTATAATTATTATAGCAACAAGACAGATTTTCAAAAAAGTAATGTTTTGTTTAAGCTTGGAATGAAATTTTAAAAAGCATTAACAAGGGGCGCCTGGGTGGCTCAATGGGTTAAGCCTCTGCCTTCGGCTCAGGTCATGATCTCAGGGTCCTGGGATCAGAGTCCCACACTGGGCTCTCTGCTCATCAGGGAGCCTGCTTCCCTTCTCTCTCTCTGCCTACTTGTGATTTCTCTCTGTCAAATAAATAAATAAAATCTTAAAAAAAAAAAACAAAGAGTTACCATGATCCAAACACTGAAGACCAAGAGAGCTCTCACCCTTCGTGAAAACAAACTACAATGAATGAGAGCTCCTTTATGCCCACGTGCCTACACCCAGCACACCTTCCAACAGAAACCCATTTTCTACAACTCCTACTACTTTAAAGAAGAACTGCTCTGGCACTTTGACGAGTGGTGGTGTACAAAGGTCAACCAGTTCCAACTTGAAAACCCTTGCGAAAAATTTATTGTTGATTAAAAGAATAGTTGTTGTGCTGACGTGGTTAACACTATGTCAAGTAATTAAGACGTGAAAAAAGAATCCTTTGGGGAAATTACTAGGGCAAAGTAAATACTCTAGAAAAGTTTTTTTTAAGAATGAAGTTGACAGGGGCACCTGGGTGGCTCAGTGGGTTAAAGCCTCTGCCTTCCGCTCAGGTCATGATCCCAGGGTCCTGGGATCAAACCCCGAGTCGGGCTCTCTGCTTGGCGGGGAGCCTGTTTCCCCCCCCCCTCTCTCTCTCTGCCTGCCTCTCTGCCTACTTGTGATCTCTGTCTGTCAAATAAATAAATAAAATCTTAAAAAAAAAAAAAAAAAGAATGAAGTTGACAGTCATTGTTGCATGGGGGCGTCATTCCCTCTCCTTAGGCATTTTAACCCCAATTCAGGATTCACTTGTCCACAGATAGGCTCTATTCTCTCCCTCTCTCCAATCCTTTATCTATCTTCCCCCTATAAGACAACATATATTTTTTAAAGCTCTTCTGTTTCTTATCACATGGGAACCTAACGACAAACCATGTGAGATGCCTACAGACTAAAGTAAGTACGAGGTTGCCAATCAGATACACCTTCTGCACAGGACCAGCCCTTCAAACAGGCGAGGCAGACAACAAAGAACTGGGGCTCCCTGAGTTCACCTAACACACGCTACTAACATGACTAAAGTCAGCCCTATCATTTATTCATCACTGATTTCCATTTAAAGTGAATTTGCAAAAATGCTCCTGTCAGAAAAATAACTACCAAAACTCAAATTGTCATCCTGCATCAAGGACATCTCCGAATGCAAGAGTGAACGCCTCCTCCTCAGCCTGCTTCGTCCCCACACAAACTGCTGGGACACAAATCACGCAGGGAGATCGCCAGCTGCCAGCGGATCGCGCATTGTCAGACATCTCGACCCATCACTAAACGGTACAATGGGCTCCTTAAGCACTAAAGCAACACAAACTTACTAGAATATGAAGATAAATTACTGGCATTTGCCTGGTTCTGATATTAAGATCTGTGATAATTAATTTTATGTGTCAATTTGGCTGAACCACAATGCCCAGATATTTGGTCCAATATTCTGGATATTTCTGAGAAGGTGTCTTTTGGATGATTAACATTCAAATCAGTGAACGCTGAATGAAAGCAGATTGCCCTCTGTAAGGCAGGTGATTCTCATGCAATCGGCTGAAGGCTTTAATAAAACAGAGGCGACCTTGACCGAGCAAGGAAGGATTCTGCCAGCAGACATGACTCTGGAGCTGAACCCTTCCCTAAGTCTCCAGCAACTGGTCTACTCCAAACCCACATCATCACGTGAGCCTGTCCCCCAAATCATCTCTCTCTCCATCTCCACACACACACACATGCACGCACCCCATTCTGCTGTTTCTCCGGGGAACTCTGAGCAAGACATTATCCAAAAGAAAACAAGACTTTGCCTTTAAGTTTTTTAAGAAGGCACATGATTTGTTTGAAGATCAATAGTCAGTATTGACCAAATCAACGACGAGTGCTGCTAGTCAGACACCGGAGCACGGGAACTTGTTCTTCATCAGCTTCACGTAATTTTCCTAAACGCTGATAAGCGGCACTGCTTTATCCACAAAAGAGAAAAGCAATTTGTTTAAAAAAAAAAAGTGCTTGAGACTAAAAGTCAAGATTCACATTTCAATGTTTATCAGCATCTTTGCAGATGGACAAAAGTCAGTCCGCACTTACACAGACACACACGAACATGCACAGGTCCACATTCCTTAGAAAACTCGTGAAGAATAAAATAAAGGTGTAATTATTGACTGATTATCCTTAATAAATCATTACTGATCAAGCATTTGCATTACCTTTCTCAATTTCTCGTAGGAAATAACAGAGCTATAAGAAGCTATATATTTGGTCTTCAGCCCTGGTTCCTGGCACAATGCTCCTAAAACCCTTGGGATCTCCTGAGTGAAAGCGGTGTCTCTGGTCATTCGGAAGGAGCCCCTGTGGAGCACACCAGAGCTAATGAGGTGACTCAGGGCCCCTAAATGGCCTCAGGACAGGGCTGGTCCCCAGAGAGACAAGCTATTAGAGGGCTGGAATCTTCAATCACAGACACCGAGCTCCTGGAAGGGGAGAAGGGCTCCATATTAGGCTGCACTAGAAACTCGTGAGCAGTAAGAGTTGAGCTTCCAGGCTGGTGAGTGCCTCCATGTGCCAGGAGGGTGATGCACTCCAGGTCCACTGGGACAGAAGCTCCTGCACTTGCAGACTTTCCCCTACGTTACCGCTTCCTCTGGCCATCCCTCTGAATCCTCCGTAAAACCCTCTATAAGAAATTGGGGAGTCCACTAAGTGTAAATAAATGTTTCTCTGCTTTCCATGAGCCGCTCCAGTAAATTAATCATATCTGAACAGGAGGTAGCAGGAATCTGCCGTTCACAGCCAGTCACTCAGAAGTGCAGGGAACAACCCGGACTGGAGATCGGGGTCTGACGTGGGGCAGTCTTACAGGCCTGAACCCTCACCCCGTGCGGCCTGGTGCTACCTCCAGAGTGTTACGACTGAATCAAATTTATAGGCCACCCAGCCAGTGTCTACTGAGACCTGAAGACACGGGCTGAGGGGCCTGTAAATTTAAACACACACATGCACACACACACACACACACACAACTTATCAGAAGTGCTTTCATCTCAAGAAGGAGTGAACGGACAAATTTCTTCACATAAAAGAATCATCTGATCTTCAAAATGATAATTACTGAGGTTTATAAGGACTCCCACATAGGAAGTTAGCACCACAAAAGTGTCTCTATCAACACAACCTCGGTTAAGATTTGCATTTTACTGTTGCATAGCGAAAGAAGGGGAACATAGAGGAGAGAAGGACTTCCAGGTGGTAGGTGGAGACAGACACACGGATTTCTCAGGGAACCTAACAAATTTCAGTTCAGCATAGGCAGCTATCACTCTAGAAAGCCAACGCTTTTTAAGTCCACCATATCTATCTGCAGCCATGGGCCTCAAAGCGGGGTCTCCAGTTCCACAACATCAACACCACCTGCAAAGGTTCAGAAATGCATACCCTTGGGCCCCACCTCCAGACCTACTGAACCAATCCGTGGAAAAGGAAGCCAGGAATCTGTTTTAACAAGCTTTCCAGATAATTCTGATGCTCACTAAAGCCTGAGAACTAGTAACCTCCAGTAAAGTATATACCTTTTAATGTAAAACAGAACTGAATCAGGAAATTCTAGAAATTCTGAGTGGCAAAATTTTCACAATACTATGGATCACATGAAATTAATAGAATCCTTCCTTTTTACAAGTCATTTAATCAAAAATGCTTTCCCAATACTACATTACTGATAATATTTAAGATTTTTCCAATGATCTAAACTTTTCTGTCCATTCATTAAGCTGCTTTGTGCTTACCAAGATAGAACAATATCAAGAATTTTTAGGAAGGATGATGATATGCTCCCAGGCAAAACTTACAGGCTAAGTGTGCAATATTCTAAATTGTTAAGCTCTGAATGAAACTTTTTTAGTTCTTCCATCATATGGGACATAAAAGTTGTCAGTAAAAACCAAAAAAGCCAAAATGCATGTAATATTTCTACGAAGTTTTCACTTCCCTATATGAAAATTTGCCAGTGGGAACAAAATCCTGTCAAAGAGGCAACTCCTCAGCCAATTTAAGTCACATTAATTAGCATTCCTTTGTAGAGGGCAGATAAATACCTTTAAACTGCTTAATCATGCTCTGATGGTTTTCAATGGCTTCCTTTAGGATCATTTCAGGCTGGTCCATCTTCCACCGCCACTCGGTGCCCACTGGATTGGTGTGGTGCCTGAGAAGAGGAGGCAAGAGTTCTAAAGGACTCTGGAGTGACATCTCAGCGCGTCATCTACTATGTGGTAGCAGTGAAACCATAAAGTCATAACATCAGGGTTGGTTTCCCCCTAAGAGTTTAGCTATTTAGAGCAGTGTTTTCTGGCTTAGCTCATGAGCTCTAGCAGAGAAGGTTAGTTGGAGGAGTGCCTGGCTGAGACTGAGGTTTAACAGGACAGTCAGAAATGCACGACCTTTCCTCTCAGTCACCAGCCACCAGGCTAACAAGCATCCATTAAATGCTAACAGAATATTCCTGGAAGAGGTCCAAAACCACAGTAATTGACCCTCTGAGAGGCAGCCTAGCTGAACACCTAAAGCTTAGGATGGATGAGGCATGAGGAGAAAACTGTCACAGCAGCCCCCAGGCCACACGTCCAGCATTGCGTAAGGGGATGTTAAAGCCAGTGGTAGAACGAGGTTAGCACAGAAACAGCAAGTCTCAACTGGAGCCCAGCTCCAGACTCGATGAACCTCAACTCCAAAGAGAAAGGCCAAGCAGAAGGGAAAGGTGAACTGATTTCCAAACACAGAAACGCCGCACACCTCAGTCTCTAACGTAATAGATAAGAAGTCTGACTTTAAACAACAAAAAATAGGAGGCACAGAAAAACAACACATTTCCAACAAAGCAGTCAGCAGAACCAAACTCCTGACACAAGTGCTTGAAGTATGTGACGGGGAATTTTTACAACAATCATTACTATGTTAAAAGCCCTAATGGAAAAGGTGGGTAACATGGAAGATGAGATACGTAAATTCAGCAGAGATGGAAATTGTAACAAAGAAAATGTTAAATATGAAAAAACGGGCTTCTGACAGGTTCAGCAGTGACGTAACAGTAACAGCTGTAACAGCTGAGGACAAAGAGTAAAAAAAAAAAAAAACAAACTTGGAGACTGGTGCAAATCAGCCAACAAAAACACAAAGTTTTCTTTCTTAACAAAGTTTTCTTTCTTTCTTTCCCTTAAGGGAAAAAAGTGACACAGCGTCCAAGAGCTGGGGGACAACAAGAATAGGCCCAAGATGCACATACTTGGAATCCCAGAAGGAAAGCAGAGATAAAGAAGCAGAAAAAATAGTCGAAAAATAATCACTAACAGTTTTTCACACATAATGAAAAACCACCACAGATCCAAGAAGCTCACAGAACCACCAGGACATTTTAAAAATAAAAAACAACCTAAAAATACCATATCCAAATGATGAAAACAAAAGATATTGAGAAAATCTTTGAGTTAGAGGGAAAAAAGACACATTACATGAGAACGGAGATTAAAAATTACATGTGACAACTCATCAGAAAACAGCTGAAATGGCAACGACACATCTGAGAAGCGTGCCTAACGGAAACAAAACTCATCAACCAGAATTCTACACCCAGTGAGAGTATCTTTCAGAAACGGAAAATTCTGCACACAAAATCCAAGAGACTTCCTTCTCAACAACCTACATTACAAGAGATGTTAAAGGGAATTGCTCAGACTAAAGAAACATACAGTAGACAGAAACCTGAATCTGTACGAAGAAATAATGAGCACTGGGGAAAGGGGGAGGAAAAGGAAACAATATTTACCTTTTTTACCCTTAATTGCCCTAAAAATAACTGACAGTGTAAGTAAAAAAGAGTAATGATGTATTGTGTGTTCATAACTTACATAAAAGTTATGCCAACAAAAGCCAAAGATGGTCGAGGGGAATAATAAACACTGTTGTAAAATCCTGACACTACACATGCCGTGGTGTGTCATCTGAAGGTAGACTCTGGTTGACTGAAGATGTGCACTGTAAACCCCAGGAGAATCTCTAAAATACTTTAAAGGTTTATAAAAAGTAAGTCAAGACTGGGAATAAAATAAAACCATTTAAAATACTCAATTACAAGAGAGCAGGCAGGACAATGAGAAACAACACAGAGACTAGAAAACAACAAATGTAAAATTTCATCGAACCATATTGAATCAGTTTCAACACCAGTTAAAGGATATTATCAGGTTAAAACATAAGACCTGAAGAAAAAATAATGGGGGTGCCTGGGTGCCTGGGTGCTCTGTCAGTTAAGTGTCTGACTCTTGGTTTTGGCTCAGGTCATGATCTCAGCGTTGTGAGATCAAGCCCCACATCAGGCTCCATGCTCAGCCTGGAGTTGGCTTGGGGATTGTCTCTCTTGCTCCTTCCCCTACTCCCTTTCTCTTTGTCTCTCTCTAATAAATAAATAAATCTGAAAACACACACACACACACACACACACACACACACACCCTTAGACCTGACTATATGGGACCAGCATCACTCAAATACAAAAACCACATTAAGATGTTATAAAGAAAACTGCAGACCTATACCTTCCATGAACAGAGACAAAAACCTAAAAAAAGTAAAACAAATAAAGACCCTAGGCAAACTGAATGCAGGAACACATGAAAAGGAAAATGTGTCATAACCAGGTAATTTATCCCAGCAATAGCAAGGTTGGCTCAGCAGGCAAAAATCAGTCACTCTATAGAAGCATCTAATAAAATTCAACATCCATTCATGACAAAAACTTACAGCAAATTAAAAATAAAAGGGAATTTCTTTAATTTTATGAAGGGGATAAAAAAAAAAACCTCACAGCTAATGTCAGGACTTAATGGTGAAAGAATGAATATTTTCCTCTTATTATCTGAAACATTGTAAGAACGTCCTTTCTACTACTCCTAGACAACATGTAAATCCTAGTTAGTGAAATGAAGCCAGAAAAGGGAATAAAACTTTCTCTTCACAAATGACATGTTTGTCTACATAAAAATTCCAAAGAATCTACAAAAAACAGACTGGAACTAATGAGAACTAGTAAGGGAGCCTACCAAATGCCTAAGATATGTGATCAACACACAAAAATCAACTGTCTTTTTACACATAAGAATGTGTGGTATTGGCCAAAGAGAGACTCACAGATCAACAAGACAAACGAAACCAGAAACGCACCCAACATATGTTATCAACTGAGTTTTGACAAAGGCGCAAAGGCCATTCAAGGGAGAAAGAATAATCCGTTCGGGAAATGGTGCTAGAACAACCGATACCCAAAAGCTAGAACGAAAACAAAACAAAAACAAACCACTTCTGTCCCTACCTTGAACGTCCTCAGGAATAAGACAAACTGACAGCGTGCACGCCCCGGAAGGTCTGATGTACTGAGAACACTACTGCTTCACACAAAATACCCATAATCTCATTCTAATTATGAAACAATATCAAATAGATAATGAAATGATATATTGAAAATATATCAAATATATAATGAAAATATATCAAATACAAATTGAGGAACCTTCTCCAAAATACCTGATCAGTATTTTTCAAAAGTGTCAAAACCGTGAAAACAAGGAGAACTAAGGGACTGTCACAGGCGGGAGAAGACAGACACAGAGCAACTAGAAGCAACGTAGGGTACTAGAGTGGATCCTCGGTTTAGAAAGAACAGTAATGGCAAATCTGGCAAAATCTCAACATCTCCAGTTTCATTAATAGTATTTTATCTGTTGCAATTGAGAAGAAATGTTAATTTCTTGGTTATCATAACTGTCCCATCATCAAGGAAGATATTAACATAACAGGAAGGCGAATGAAGGGTATACCAGAACTCTCCACACAACCTGTCGCATAAGGAAAGGTTTTCTTCCCTTGCAACACTAACCCCCGTTGAAAACACAGGAAAGAAGTACTCATACTCAATACTGATTCACAACTTGATATAAGTTGTGTCCAAAATAGGTAATAAAAATGCAAAACATTTGTACAGTGGAGTACTAATTACACAGCCAGCTACAATAACAAAAAAAGACACTTATCTTGACAAGCACTGAGTAATGTATAAAGTTGCTGAATCACTTGGGGCACCTGGTGACTGTCGGTTAAGCCTCTGACTCTTGATTTGGGCTCAGGTCATGATCTCAGGGTTGTGAGATCAAGTCCCACTACAGGCTCCATGCTGGGTATAGTGGCCTGCTTAAATTCTCTCTCTCCTTCTCCCTCTGCCCCCTCCCCCCATGATCACACTCTAAAAAAAAAAAATTGTTGAATCATTATACTGTACACATGAAACTCATACAATACTATACGTTCATTATACTTCAATTTTAAAAAAGAAAAAAATTATATTTAAAAAAATTAAACCCAACTTGACTATGGTCTTTTGTCATTTTTTGATGCATCGTTGTTTCATTGTTTTTCGATGCTGGGCTCTGGGTTTTTTGTTTGTTTCTTTGTTTGTTTGTTTTGTTTTAGGAGGGACGGGGAGAGTGCCCGGAGTGGGGGCCCTGCAGTGTAGGCAGAGGGAGAGAAAGAATCTTAAGGAGGCTCCACCTCAGCACGGAGCCCCACACAGGGCTCCATCTCACCACCCTGACATCATGATCTGAGCTGAAATCAGGAGTCAGACACTTAACCAACTGAGCCACTCCGGTGCCCCGGACTCCGTATTTTAACGTATTGTTCAGGATTTTACACCAGTACTAATGAGTGAAACTGCACTGCAATTTTTGTTTTCCATGCTGTTCTCTGGGCTGGTATCACGGTTATAGTAGTTTCTTGAAATTATTTTACAAGTGTTCCTTTTTCCTTTGCTTTCTGGAGAACTCCTTTTCCTTGAATGTTTGCTAGAACTTACTTATAAAACCATCTACCTCTGGTTTCTTTCTGATAATGGTTTGTAACTACTGATTCCATTACTATAGTGATTACAGAAGTACTCAAAATGACATTCTTCTTGAATTACTTTTGAAAATCTAAATTTACAAGGAATTTAGAAAATGGGAACAGGCTAATGATTTCCAGGGATTAGGAGCTGGGAGGACAAAAGAGTAGGTGTAGCTATCAAGAGGTAACAAAAAGGAAAAGGTCTGTATTTTGATTGTGGTTTTAGATATGCAATTCTAAACAGATGATACAATTGTATAGAACTACACACATACACCCATCACACAAATGAGTGCATTTAAAACTGGTAAAATCTGAATAAACTCCATAGATGTATTAAAATAAATAAATTTACAAGGAATTTTATTTTTACAAATTTTCAAATATTGATTAGTTAATAAATTAATGAATATTAACCAATTAAAAGATTAAATCCTTGAGACATCTATAATTACAAATATCATCTTTCATTAGTTAATATTATTTATTCCCTCTCTCCTTTTTTGATCTTATACATATAATTTTAGATAAAACTTCTACCAATTTCAATTATATCTGATTGATAATATTGCCACACACAATACCACCTAATCACCAGTTCTTTAAGATTTTGTTCTTCAGATCTGTTTATTTGCTGTTTATCTTCTACCAGAGCAAAAAGAGGGCATCAAAAAATTAAGGGGAACAATTTAAGTTCATCTGCCTTAAAACAAACAACAAAGCATATCCAGATCAAAAAAATAAAAAGAACAACAGAGTGAAAAGGTAACCTGTGAAAGGTGAAGATACTTACAAACTAGATAAGGGGTTAATATCCAAAATATACATAGGATCCTGTTAACTCAACAGCAAATAATATTAATAATAACTCAATTTTTAAATGGCCAAAGGACTTGACATTTCTCCACAGAAGACCTACAAATGACCAACAGGTGTATCAAAAGATGCTCAGTATCATGAATCACCAGGGAAATACAAAGCAAAAGCACAGTAAGATATTATCTCACACCCACTGCTAGGGCCATTATGAGAAAAAATAATAAAAATAAAATAATACACGTTGGCAAGCATATGGAGAAATTAGAATCCTTATGCATTATTAGAAATGAAAAATGGTGTTACCACTATGGAAAGCCATCTGTAAGTTTCTAAAAATAATTAAAAAGAGAAAACCACATGATACAGCAATCCCACTTCTGTGTCTTTCTACAGAAGACTTAAAAACATAATCTCAAAAAGAGACGTCCACTCCCATGTTAATTGCAGTAGATGTGTGAATAAAGAAAATGCGGTACGTATATGCAATGGAATACTATTCCGCCTTAAAAAAGAAGGAAATCCTGCCCTACGTATGCGACATATGGATTAACCTGGGGACATCATGCTAAAACGAAATAAGCTAGCCACAGGAGGACAAACACCGCATGATACCACCTAGACGGAGTCTACAGAAGAGTCAAACACACAGAGGCAGACAGCAAGATGGTGGCTGCAGGGGCTACAGGAGGCGCAAATGGGACATTGCTATTTAACAAATACAAAGTTTCAGTTACATTAGATTCAAGTTCTAGAGAGCTGTTAGACCATATTACAATGAACCATACTGTATTGTACACTTAAAATTCTGTGACGAGAGCAGATCTCATGTTAGGTGTTCTTACCACAACAATAATAATGATAAAATACTACTTTGAAGCAAAATTACAAGACAATCCTATTACATACAAAGAAGGAGGAAATTTTTGTGGAAGACAGAGACCTTAGTAATTACTTTAAAGACAAAGGCCCTTTAAACATATTTCTTTTCTGCTTTCCAAACAGTGATTTAATTTGGCAGATTAAGAGCTGGTTCTGAATCCACTTGCACTTTGATATGAATAAATCTCTCAAAGTGGGAGCAAAAAAAGCAAGACACAGAATACTGTAAAGCATCCTGCCACTTGTGTGTGCATGTAAACAAAGACATGTACACACCCACAAATCCATTCGCAGGTGTGTGGCATATCTCTGAAAACTTAAGTGACAAGAAGACAAGAATGAAAAGAGGACAATTTTCATGGTATTATACATTTTGCATTTTCACTATATTCAAGGGTGACCTTTCAAACTACATTTAAAATATATTTTTAAAACTCATGTTTACTACTCAAGCAAAACTTTTTTTTTAACTTTCTATGATGAGTGGAAATGTCACTTTCTTTTTTTTTTAATTAACTTGTCAGCGAGAGAGAGAGAGAGACAGAGAGAGAGATCACAAGCAGGGGCAGCAGCAGGCAGAGGCAGAGGGAGGAAGCAGGCTCCCCGCTGAGCAAGTAGCCCGATGCGGGACTCGATCCCAGGACCCTGGAATCATGACATGAGCTGAAGGCAGATGTTTAACCAACTGAGCCACCCAGGTATCCCTCAAGCAAAACTTTTTTAACAGCCTTATTGAAATATAATTTATATACCATAAAATTTCATTTAAAGTGTACAACCCAATAGCTTTCAGTATATTCACAGAGCTGTGCATCCATCACTACGAGTCAATGTTAGAGTATTTTTGTCATTCCCCAAAAGAAATCCTGCTCCTCTCAGCTGTCACTTTTCAATCCACACATCCACCCAGGCCCCAAGCAACCACCGACCTACTTCCTGTCTCTACAGCTTTCTCTAGTCTAGGTATTTTAAAGAAATACGACCATACTATTCATGTTTTTTGTGATGGGCTTCTTTGACTTAGTGGTCCGTTTTCAAGGTTCATCATGTCATACTATGCATTGGTATTTCATTCCTTTTTATTTCCAAATAGTATTCCACTGGATGGATATTCTGTTCATTCATTCATCAGTTGGTGAGTATTTGACTTATTTCCAACTTGGGACTACTATTATTGTTCTTAAAGATTTTATGTATTTATTTGACACAGAGAGAGAGAGCACAAGTAGGCAGAGTCAGGCAGAGGGGGAAGGGGAAGCTGAGCAGAGAGCTGGATGCAGGGCCCGATCCCAGGACCCTGAGATCATGACCTGAGCTGAAGACAGAGGCTCTAACCCATTGAGCCGCCCAGGCACCTCCCAACTTGGGACTATTATTACCTTCTCATGTGTTTCTTGGACATCTGTATATCTTCTCTGGAAAACTCTGTTCAGATCCTTTGCTCAGTTTTGTAATCAGGTTATTTGTTCAAGACACATAAAACTCTGAATTTGAAATTTCAAAGTACAAAATTTTCACTTACATCAACAGAAAACAGAGACAAACTGGTAAATCTGGGCTATCTATACACATAGCACTCAACAACTCCAGAAAATTAATAGAGCAATAATATTTTATCTATCTATAACCATCTGCTACCCATATTATCCAAATAAAGCTACAGAAATTCATTAGGGAAAACTCACATCTGCACATCATATGGCAGTTTGAAGAGCTTTCACATGCATCATCTCCCCCAAGCAATTAAGCCTCAGAGCAACCTTGAAAGGAAGGTGTTATTGTTTTATTTTACAGTTAGGAAACTGAGGACCAGAGGCTATTTTTAAGAACCTGTAAAATGAAATAAAGATAAATAAAACATTCACATAAGCATCTAAGTCTATTTCTCTAGGCCTTTTCTAACATGTGCATTAAATTATTTGTAACTGAGACAGATGGTGAATTCTAATCTTAAAGTTAGTGTATTAGTACTTCTTTGTCAGAAGCAAGGGTTAGTGAAATCTCTACACTTACTTTTCTCTAAAATCTCATTAATGACTTCATTAAGTATATCATTTGCTTTTTTAAAAACTGGGTAGGGCTACCTGGGTGGTCAGTCAGTTAAATGTCTGAGTCTTGGTTTTGGCTTGGGTCACAACAGAATCTGCTTGAGATTTTTCTCTCCCTCTCCCTTTTGCCCCTCCTGCTCATTCCCTCTCTCTCTCTCTCTCTCTCTCAAATAAATAAATAAATTTTCAAAAAATTAAAATTAAAATTAACACCTGGGTAAACTTAGTGCCTCAGAAACTGAAGGACTGCACTACTGGCTATAAACAGGTAACGCAGGAAGAGGTACCACCCACTAATTCCCATTATTTCTTTTGAATCTTGGCCTTCAAAAAAAATAGAAACAAAAGCAAACACACACACAATTACTCATGTCAAGAATCTTAGGGACAGTTTAGAAGAGACTGTAAAATGTGATGCAGCGAGGACTGGGACACAAAGCCCCTGATTCCTTCTCCTACGAGCTAAGTACTATGTGATCCGATATGTCAGTCCGCATGCTCCCACGGCTTTTCTTTGGCAAATGTTCATCCTACAATATTTTAAGTTTCATAAGCACAGACTCTACAACTAAAAAGGAGATGTGCTGCATCATTTTATTCCAACGACATCACATCGCCGCAGTCCTTCTGACTGGAAAAGTCCCTCTGGCCCACTGCACACAGGACTTTTCAGTGGCCGCACAACTGACACTTTGGACTAATTCTTTGTTGTACAGGTTTTCCTGTGCATTCTAAGATGTTTAAGAGCACTGCTGACCTCTGCCTACTTGATGCCAGAAATACCGCCCTCAGCTTTAACAATCAAAAATGCTTCCAGACATTGTCAAATGGCCAAGGTTTCCCCACAGAGTGAAAAATAGCAATTTTGCTCCAGTTGAAAACCACTGATTTAACAGGATGTCCAAAGAGATATTTTTCAGGTCTGCTTGTTTGTTTTTTCCTATAGCCCTGGATAACTAGAAAAGAAAATACATGCATTCCCTTTAATAGGAGATGAAGAAAATTTAATATGAGATGATGGTATTATGGCTATACTCTTTCTTAAAAGGTCTTTTTTTAATATTATCTATCAACTTAAGTATATACAGACAGAACAATATCACGGCTGCCATCTGCATCAAAATAGTGAGAACCGGGGTAGACAAATGGAACACGACTGGCTTTGTTCATTATACTATTCATCCATCTATATTCAAAAAAACTCTGTAGCCACAGTGTTAAAAAAAGGAACTCCACACAGATCTCAGTAGATAAATAAACAACCTGTTGCTGACTACACCAAAGCCTTACAGGTCAAGAAAACAACAGTTAGCTGAATGCCTGGAAAGAAATGCTCAGAGAAAGAGCGCCGGGTGAGTCAAAGCACTGAAAAGCATCCCATACCCCGGGGAATAAAGAAAGCCTACTGCACACCCAGACAGAATCTATGCTAAGAAAAGCCCTGAGAAGACACTAAACTTTCACCCACAACTGATTTCAAGCTCAGCACAAATAGGAAGTGAAGACAAAGGCAGAGCTGGCAACAGCCTGGCCAAGTTTTGAAGGAATGCCCCCAACACACAATCAGTCTGCAAAGACTGGGAAAGGGCTTTTATTCCTCTTTTTTTCTTTCACTCCAGGTGCTCAAGGAGATCTCCATCAACACATTCCCTGGCCGCTAAAACAAAGGCTTCACAGGTAATACCCAAGAGAGTACAGAGTCTGTACGAAAATGGTCTCGAAAACTCATTGAGCAAACAAACAACTAAAACCCAGAGCAAGCAACAAAAACAAACATGAACAATGGGAAGAACCTGATTTCCAGAGTTAACACATCATAATCTCCAAGATGTGCAGTGCTCAAGAAAACGTCACAAAGCATGTGAAGAAGCAAGAAAAGTATGGCCTATTCACAGGAGAAAATAATAAAAACTGTCCCTGAAGAAGCACAAACATCACGCTTAAATTGCTAGAAAAAGACTAAGTCGACTGTCTTAAACATGGTCAAAGAGCTGAAGGAAACCAAGTAAAATGTCTGAACAAACACAGAATGTCAATTAAGAGATAAAAACAATTAAAAAAAAAAGAAACCAAATTTCAGAACTAAAAAGTAAAATAACTGAAATGAAAAAGTCACCAGAGGGTTGCAACAGCAGACTGAGCAGGCTTTGAGAAGAATCAGTAAGCTTGAAGGTGTGTCCATCACCCAGTCTGAGGAGCAGGAAAAGGAAAAGAGCATGTGGCTTTACGGACCTGTGCGACACCATCCAAGAATATCAACATATGTTTAATGGATGTCCCAAGAGGAAACAGAGAAAGGGGCACAAAGAATACACGAAGAAATAATGGTTAAAAACTTTAAAAACTTCCCAAATTAGATAAAAGACATTAATTTACACATCCAGCAAGCTCAATGAACTCAAGCAGAATAAATTCAAAGAGATCCAAACCAAGACACATCATAACTAAACTGCTAAAAGACAAAGCCTTCAAGAATCCTGAAGGAAGCAAGAGAAGAATTCATCACATACCAGGGATCCTCAGTAAGATTAACAGCCCATTTCTCAGCAGAAACCATGTAGGTCAATAAGTAGTGAGATAACATATTTAAAATGCTAAAAAGAAAAACAATGTCAACCAAGAATTCCGTATCTAGCAAAACTATTCATCAAAGCTGAAGGAAATACAAGGCATGTCCAGAAGCAGCAAAGCTGAGGGAGTCCACCACTAACAGAACTGCACTACGAGAAATGCTAAAAGCAGCCCTGTTAAGCAGAAAGGAAGGGACACTAGATAGACTTGCACCACACAAAGAAATATAGAACATAAAGCTTGTTACAAATACAAAAAAGTCTGTATAACTGAACTTTTTGGACTTTAGCACCTCTTTTTTCCTATACAATTTAAAAAATAAATGTATAAAACAATAATCATAAATCTCTGTTAATAAGCCTATAATGCATAAAGCTGTAACCTGGGACAACACAAAGGAGAAGGAATGAAGATTTGTATGAGCAAAGTTTTTGAACACTGTCGAACCAAAGGTGGTATTTGTTCAAAATAAAGTCAATCCTCATTATTTGCTTATGCCATATTTGTAAAAATTACCTACTTCCTAAAATTTATCTGTAACCCCAAAATCAATACTTGAGGTCAATATTTATGGTCATTCATGGTCATTCACAGAGCAGCATAAAAATCTGAGTCTAGTACATACATCCCAAATGAGGTCAAACAACACAATGTTCTCTTCGCCTTCTTGTTTAAGCTCTTATACTGCAAACGATGTTCTTTTGGCAGTCAACTTCATGTCCCACTTTTTGCATTCTGTGCTTTTTCTTAGCGATGTTGCTATTTAAAATAGCTCCCAAGCACAGGGCTAAAGTGCTGTGTAGTGTTCTGAATCACAAGAAACTACGATGTACCTTCAGGGAAAATATCTCTATTAGATAAGCTTCATTCAGGCATGAATTACAATGCTGTTGGTCATAAGTTCAATGTTAATGAATCAAAAGTATATGTAAAATAAGGCATCTTTACACAGAAACACACAGAGAACAAAGTTACATACTGAGAAGATGGCAAATACATTGTGACAAGAAGACTCCAAGAACTTAATCCTTTATACCCCTAAAAGTCAGTTTAGTACTTGCTAATGCAGCATTCGTGCAACTCCACAGAACTTAACTGCCACAGATAAAGAAAATTAAATGTAGACTGTTGTAAATTTAAGAGGTTGGTTTTAATCCCCAGAGGAATAACCACCAAGAAAAAAACCAAAACATGTATAGAAAGGGAAACAATAATGGAGTCAAACTGTACATAACCAAAAAACAAACACAAAAGAAGACAGTAATAAGGTGTACAACATAAAAGATACAAAATTTACAAAAACAAAGAGCAAAATGTGAATGGATTAAATTATCTACATTAAAAGCCAGAGACTGGCAGAATGAATTTAAAAAAAAAAAATCCAACAATATACTGCCTAAGATATTGACTTTTGATCCAAAGACACAGACAGAAGTGAAAGGAAGGAAAACATTTAATGCAAATAGTAATCGAAAAAGACTTGAGGTAGCTATACTCATATAACACAAAATAGACGTTAAGTCAAAAACCATTAGGAAAGAAAAAGAAGAACATTATATATTGATAAACAGATCAATCCATCAAGAAGATATTAATAATTATAAGTATATACATAATAAAAGAGCACCAAAATACATGAAACAAAAATTTGTAAGTGAAAAGAAAAATACAGTTCTATATTAATAATTATAAAATTCAAAAACCTTATTTTAAATAACAGAACTGGGCAGAAGATCAAAAAAGGAATAGTGCATTTGAACAATATGATAATCCAATAATACCTATGACAAATATAAAACAAAACACCCCCCCCCCAAAAAAATACACATTTTCTTCAATTGTACATAGAACAATTTCTAGGATGCACCCTATGTTAGGCCATAAAACAAGTGTCAATAAATTCTCAAAGACTGAAATCATACAAAATATTTTCTTCAACCACAATGGAATAAAAGCAGAAATAAAGAACAGAAAGAAAACTGAAAAACCAAGAGATAAGTGGAAATTAAGCAACAGTTTTAAACAACCAGAGAATCACAGGGAAATTACAAAATACTACAGATGAACAGAATTTTGCTAAAACAGTGCTCAGAGAGAAATCTGTACTTGTAAACACTCACATGAAAAAAAATCAATAACCTACCTACACACCATAAATACTAGTAAATGAGAAGGAAACTAGGGTCAAGGCAGCAAAAGGAAGGATATAACGAAAATCGTAATAGAAACAAATGAAACTTGAGAACAGAAAAACTTAAGAGAAAAATAATGAACCCAAAAGCTGGTTCTTGCAAAGATCAACACCAATAAACATTTACCTAGATTGAGCAAAAAAAAAAAAAAAGACTCAAATCAGTAAACTCAGAAATGAAGCAGTACACCACTACCAATCTTACAGAAATAAAGGATCATGATAATACTATAAACAACTATATGCCAACAAATTAGATAAACTAGATGAAATGAACAAATTCCTAGAAACATACAAATTCCCAAACTGACTCAAGTAGAAAAGGAAAATCTTAACCAAATTACGACAAGTAATTGAATCAGTATTCAAAAACCTCTCTACAAAGAAAAGCCCCAAAAGAGGTTTCACTGGTGAATTCCTCTAATCATTTTAAGAATCAATACCAATTCTTCCCAAACTTCCAAAAACGTTAAGGGAACACTTCCTAACTCATTCTATAAGATTAGCAATATCCTAATGCCAAAGCCAGATAAATCCATCCTATGATAAATTTACTTCTCACAAAGGTGTGAGTTTGTAATTCTGAAGTCCTTCACATGCATATAACTAAGGTTGAAGTTACTAAGTTGTAGATGATGAGGGCCAGGCTGGGTTCCTGACTGTCCAAGAAAAAAGTTACAAAAAAGCACAAAAGGAATAATAGAATGAACTCTATGATGCTGATGGGAGTTGAAGATACTAGTAAAAACTCTTAGTTGTGTATTTTAATATACACCGAGAGATACAAATACATTTTCTACTTCTATCTGCTGAGAGGCCCTGGAAGCACTAATACCCCAATATAAAGGAGCGTATCAAGCATCCAAATTTCGGAATCTAAGTATCATTCTTCAGTAAGAGGAACTAGAGTTCCTTAGAAAAGTGGCTGACCCCAAAGCTGGGCAGGAAAAACACAAGCTGGACCTGGAACCTCTTCTGGAATCAAATAATATGCAAGTGTTTGTTGTAAATGCAAGAAAAGACACAGAAGCCAACCCAACAGAGCTACTAATGGCCAAAGCTAGAAAAATATGAGCAATGAAGTAAATAACAGTATTGGATTTTCTTGAGTCCAAACTAATATAATAATAAATTTTAAAATGAGGGAGAAATGAGTCTTCCTTAAAGAAGCAGTCCAATTATTAAATGTAAAAAAAATAATCAGTGGAACACCAAAGTAATAATTTGTAATAATCCACCAATGAATGAAAAATTTAGTGGGCAAATGCTTAAAGAGAAACAGCATATTTGCATAGACTCAAAGTATCTTCCCAAATACTTATTAATTATACAAAGGGGGAAAACGTTAAGGTGTAACTTTACACTTGAAAGCCTAGGGGCGCCTGGGTGGCTCAGTGGGTTAAAGCCTCTGCCTTCAGCTCAGGTCATGATTCCAGGGTCCTGGGATCAAACCCCGCATCGGGCTCTCTGCTCAGCAGGGAGCCTGCTTCCTCTCTCTCTCTCTCTCTCTCTCTGCCTGCCTCTCTGCCTACTTATGATCTCTCCCTGTCAAATAAATAAATAAAATATTCAAAAAAAAAAAAAAAAAAAAAGCAAGCCTTGCAGACACCCTCTTAATCCAATGATAAAAGCTAACACCACCGGAATAGGACAGAATGTTATCATGTATCCTTTGAATAGGACCAGCTGAGAAGGTCATATCACTCCTATGGTAGTTTTCCCAAAATCCATAACTTCACTCTAACCACGAGAAAACATTAGACAAGATTTGTGACCAGCAGTCTTCCAAGGTGTTGAGGTTATGAAAAACAAGGACGGACTGAAGAACTGTGACAGGCGACAGAAAACCAAAGAGATCTAACGACTATATGTGATGAGGGACCCCAAACTGCATCCTGAAAGAGAAAGGGTGTTAGTGGGAAAACTAATGAAACTCAAAGTTTCTAGTTTAATTAGTAGCACTGCACCAACATTAATTTCTTTTTTCATTATTTTTGATAATTGTTTTGATAACTTTTCCATAGTTAATGTTAATGTCCACAGTTAATGTTCCCTAATTAACATTGGGGAAAGTTAGGTGAAAAATATACAGAAATTCTACTATCTTCGTAAGTCTTCTGTATATCCAGAATTATTTCAAATCAAAAAGTTTATGCCTGTAAGACTTTAATGACAGAGCAAGAGTCTTATATTTTAAAAAATAAAAACAGGATAAAAAACAGAAAGTAGAGAATGATTTCAACCATGTTTTTGAAAACATAAGAAGACTCGGGGGGGAGGATAAAAGAGAAAGAAAGCAAATGCTCCAAGGCATTAACAGTGATTTGTCTGGATTCTGGAATTACAGAGAGTTGTTTCTCTTTATATTTTATACCTTCTATATTTTCTAAAAGTTTCTATAGTAAGCATGGATAACTTTTATGATCAATGATATAAAACCATTTTTAAAAAAAGAATTACAGTTCTTGTACCAATATGATAAATTTAAAAAAGAATTATAGCTCTTGTACCAATGTGATAAATGAAGAAATGGCATAGACTGGCAAGTATTAAATCATTTTGTTTGCTAAAGGGTGAAATATTAAGAATGTAAAACAAGGGTGCCTGGGTGGCTCAGTGGGTTAAAGCCTCTGCCTTCGGCTCAGGTCATGATCCCAGGGTCCTGGGATCGAGCCCTGCATCAGGCTCTCTGCTCAGCGGGGAGCCTGCTTCCCTTCCTCTCTCTCTGCCGCCTCTCTGACTACTTTGTAATCTCTATCAAATAAATAAATAAAATCTTTAAAAAAAAAAAAAAAGATTCTCGCTCATCCTGTCTCTCCCCGTCTCTCCTCCCCCCACCCCGCCAACCCTGCACCCAGCTTGCAAGTTCTCTCTCTTAAAAAACAAAACAAAACAAAAAACAAGAATATAAAGGTGTCAATCTACAGGTATTTAATGAACACATAGAGACGGTTCACTTCTACCACTATAATGCAGAGCAATAAAAGAAAGCCAAGGACGAAATCAGAGAGAATTAGGCAGAGAATGAGCCAAAGAGCTAAAGAGGAAATTAAAAAGTAACTGACAAAGGACTGGGAGAAAATACTAAAGAGACTGGTGTGTCTGATAAGGGGTTAATACCCAAAATATATAAAGAATTCATACAACTCAACACCAGGAAGCAAATCATCTGATTTAAAATGGGCAAAGAACCTAAACAGACACTTTTCAGAAGAAGACATCCACATGGCCAACAGACACATGAAAAGATGCTCAGCATCACCAGTCATGAAGGAAATGCACATCAAAACCACATGAGCTATCACCTAACACCTGTCAGAATAGAACAAAATAGACAAGAAATAACAAGTGTTGGCAAGGGTATGGAGAAAAAGAACCCCTTGTGCACCGCTGATGGGAATATAAGTTGGTACAGTCACAGTGGAAAACAGTATGGAGGTTACCCGAAAAATTATAAATAGAATTACCATATGATCCAATAATTCCATTCCTGGGCATTTATTTACACAAAGAAAACAAAAAGATGTATGTATGGCTGTTTACTGCAGCATTATTTATAGTAACCGTGATATGGAAGCAGCCCAAGTGTCCCCTAATAGATGAACAGATAAAGAAGATGTGGTACACGTGTGCAATGAACTATTACTCAGACACAAAAAGAATGAGTCACTACCATATGTGACTATTTGGTTGGACCTAGAGGGTATTACGCTACATGAAATAAGGCAGACAGACACAGACAAATGTACCATATGATTCCACTTATATTTGTAATCTAAAAACAAATGAATAAACAAAGAAACAAAGAGAATCAGAACTATAAATACAGAGAAATGATGGTGACCAGAAGGGGACAGGGATGGGAGATGGGCAAAATGCGTGAGGGGGGGGGTGAGAGATACAGGCTTCCAGTTACTGAATAAATACATCATAAGAATAAAAGGTAGAGAATAGGGAATACAGTCCAGTGTACTGTCACAGTGTTGTATGGTAACAGATGAGAGCTGCCGTCATGGTGAGCACAGCGTAAAGCATAAACTTGTTGAATCACTACGCTGCACGTCTGAAACTATCATGTATGTCAACTATATTCAAATTTTGAAAATTTTTAAAAATAATTAACTAATCAAAATCTATGGAATGTAGCTGAAGAAGTACTTAGATGAAAATTTTTGATTAAAGACTTATAGAAGACTAATATTAATGAGTTAACAATCTAAGTTATAAAAAGAAGAGGGGTCAAAAAAAATAGTAGTAGATTACTGAACAAGAAAACAAAGATATAATGTAGAGGATTCATGAAAGACAAAAAATTGGCAAACCCTTGATAAAACTAATCAAGGAAAAACAACCAAATGCATGAATGTATTAGGAATGAAGAGGGGGGTTAATTATAGAAACAGCAGAGCTTTAAGTAAATTTGCGTGCAATGCTGAACAGAAATTGATTATTACAGATGGTTACATATTTGGTCACCACAGCCATTCATTTTTTACTTACCGCCAACAGAAGACACATTTATTTGCACAAGCCAAGCTTGGGGTAGTTTCCATGCAACGATGGCTTTCAATGCCATAGAATGTATGTTTATAGCAACCTCCTCTCCCTCGGAGCATCGACTGTGAAAGTGAAAAAACAAATGATTATCTGGATAAAATCCTCAAGGCAAGGAAACAGAACACCAAGTACATCATATTTAAGAAAAAATGTGCTTTTCATAACCATAAATACCCCTACTGGTACCGGCATGACGCAGAAAATTATCATAGTGTTTTGATGGTGCTTTGGGTTTTGATGGTCCTTTAAGTTTTCTGAAACCCAGTGAAATAAACCTATGATTCATTAACTCTGAAAGATCTATAGAGAAAGCCACTGATGCTTGCGCTTTCAAATCCATTCAACTGCCTCAAATAATATTAGTCCAATAATACAGAAAACCAAGGGATAGGTACGATAGGCTCCAAGAAGAGGGCCACAGCACTCATATGAAGGGTATCTCTGCTTTGAGTAAGGGAGGGTGGATAAGGGAATGCATCCTGAAGTATATTCTGTGTCAACTGAAGGGCAGAACTTGAACATACTGAGACTGTTAAGGGGACAAGCAGCATCAACGTAAAAGACATATTTTTCCCAAAAAGGACACTATTTAGTATATGAGTCGTAAAACCACGGTGAGTGTAGTAAGAATGAAAAGTTGAAGAAATAGTGCATCTAACTTAGGGTTAGACTCACGAGATATTACCAAGCTTTCTGAGGTCTCATCAGAAAGATCCACCTAGAAATTCTGCAAGACAGGCTGGGTTTCAGTAAGAGCGAGATCTGGGGGGAAGCTATGCAAATAAGGTTATGGTGACTTGGCTCCTATTAGTGGAGAAAAGAGGAAGGGTGCTAAGAAGGTGTGCTCACAGGCACTTCCCACTGGAGGGTCAAAACAGAGCTACCCAAGGTAACTCTGATGCTGCCTCATCTCAGCTGCGACTGAATTAACAACAGAAACAAACAAGGAGATGCAAGGAGCCCGTGTGTGTGTGTGTGTGAGCGCGCGCATGTGTGTGATATATATATACCAGTGTGCTAATATTATAATCCTATCCACAATGAAAGAAAATTACCAAAAGATCTACCAGCTTGATTACTATGTTGGTTGATCACAAAGTCTTATTTTTTGCCCTGATAAAAAAGGTTCCCTTGTCCATCTCACTTGGTACTTGCATAACGAAAAATAAGAAAAAATACTGTTCAAGGTAATGACAAATTCTCTTTCAACTTCCCAATAAAATATCCAAAAGGCAAACAAAACATCCTGCAAACAGCACCGGAAACTAAAAATAAAAGCCTTCCAAATGCCAAAGTCAGAGGGAAACCAGCACTAAAGGAGAAACGAAGTTGAGGACCTGAAGATACCATTATTTACAGAGAAGGTAACGAACCTCAAGGACGGGTGTTGAATGTACAAGAATGAGTAAGACCGAGCCCCCAACCATGATCCAGTATGAGGAAATGTCAAGTAAAGAGGCAAAATGGGGGGCGCCTGGGTGGCTCAGTGGGTTAAAGCCTCTGCCTTCGGCTCAGGTCATGATCCCAGGGTCCTGGGATCGAGCCCCGCATCGGGCTCTCTGCTCAGCGGGGAGCCTGCTTCCCCCTCTCTCTGCCTGCCTCTGCCTACTTGGGATCTCTGTCAGTCAAATAAATAAAATCTTAAAAAAAAAGGGGGGGGAATGGGTAATGCTATTGCAATAGGGTATTTGAATCAATCAAGAGTGTCCTGCAAGCAACAGAAACTGACTGTGGCTGAAAAGAAAAGGGATTTATTAAAAGAACCCCACAGCTCCCAGAATCTTTAGAAAGGCAGGAGTACGGCCGGCCGGCAGCAGGACCAGCCCTCACTCCCTCGGACGCCATCACGCTCGGGACACATCACCGGCACCAGCCTTGAAAAGCAGAGGATACTGCCAGGAGCCCAAGTATGAGGTGTCCGTGGCCCAGGTCCTTGTCCTCACTCACCTCACATTCCCAGTCTCAGGCAAAGGCAAGCACCACCCTACATGACACTGTTACACCCACCGCCAGCCCGAGATACCAGGCAACAGTGTCTCTCCTCCTCGGCTTCTGAAGCAGGCAGTGGGTCCTTGCGCTCAACAAAGCTAATGTCACAGGAATTCCCCAAACACGAAAAGGCCCAGATGCTGGGCAAGCAGAGAAAAGCCAAGTGTCCACCAGGCGTTACCGGAGCCCATGAGATGGACGCCAAGCCAGCTGGCCTTGCAGGAGCAGAGAGAACTTCCCAGAGGGGTGCTGTGCACACTCAATACCGGAGGGCTAAAAGGATAAAGGGACGGAGGCACATGAGAAGAAGGATGACACGCTGCTCTTTTTAAAACTGTTTTTTCAGGCGCCTGGGTGGCTCAGTGAGTTAAGCCTCTGCCTTCAGCTCAGGTCATGGTCCCAGGGTCCTGGGATCGAGCCCCACATCGGGCTCTCTGCTCAGCGGGAAGCCTGCTTCTCTCTCTCTCTGCCTGCCTCTCTGCCTACTTGTGATCTCTGTCTGTCAGATAAAATCTTTTAAAAATAAAATAACTATTTTTTCTGTAAGTTTTATAGCTTTAGTTTAGTTCATGATCCATTTTCAGTTAATTTTTATGTAAGATGTGAAGTTTATTTTTTCAAAGATTTTATTTTTATTTATTTGACACAGAGAGAGAGGGAGGGAGGGAGAGCACAAGCAGGGGGAGGAACAAAGGGAGAGGGAGAAGCAAGCTCCCGCTGAGCAGGCATCACACTGAGCTTTAATATCAAGCTGTACGATTCCTCCCACTTTATTTCTCTTCCTCGACACTGTTAAAGCTATTTTAGGGCCGGGGCCATTCCCTGCAAATCTGAGTAGGTCTGTCTATTTCTACAGAACCCTCTAGTAGGGATTCTAGTAGGAACTGCATGGAACGTATAGATCAGTCTGGGGAAAGCGACAGTTTCCCGTACTGTGTCTTCTAACCTACCAACATTTACTGAGATTTCCATTTAGATTTCCATTCACATGTACCCGCGTTCAGATTTTCATCGGTTTCTGCTTCGTTCTCTTTCCGCATTTCCGGCGTAAGCACTTGCCGCTGTAAACGTCCCTCGGACCCCTGCCTGACTCACCTCCCACATCTGGTTTCGCTGTACTAAGTCTTCGCTTGTGCGGATTTTTCCGTTTCCTTTGCAAGCTCTTCTGTGGCCCAGGGCTTTCAGAAATGCACTGTTTAATTTCCATACAGAGATTTTCTTTTTGTTTCTATTATTCATTTCTAGCTTGATTGCATTACGGTCAGAGAACAACCTAATGATTTCAATTCTTGTAAATCCACTGAGATTTGTTCTTTGGCCGAGGACATGGCCGGTGCTCCACAGGCACTCGAAAATGTGTATATTCTGCTGTTGCTGGGTAGGATGCCCTTTATCTGTCAACCAGATCCTATTAGTTACTAGTGTTGCTGTGATTTTCTGTGTCCTTGTGATTTTCAGTCAAGTAGTTCCAGCAGATGCTGAAAGGGGTTTCAAAGTCCCCAACTACAGGGGCACCTGGGCGGCTCAGCCAGTAAGAATCTGACTCTTGGATCAAGCCAGGTCATGATCTCGGGGTCGTCAGGCTCTGCACTCAGCAGGGAGTCTCTCCCTCTGCCCCTCCCCCCGCTCACATGTGTGCTCTTTAAAAAAAGGTGCCCAGCTGTAACTGTGAATTTTTATTTTTTTAAGGTTTTTCCATTCAACTACATCAGCTCTAAGCCTCCAGTGTCTGATGTAACCTCATTTAGTGTGGATTATCCTTTTATTATTATGAAACGTCATTCTCCGACTCTAGTATGTTTCCTGGCTCTGTGCTCTGCTTAATCTGACTTGATAGAGGCAATCCTGCTCTCTGGGTTACTGGTGGCGTGCTATGAATCTTTCTATCATTTTACTCAACCTGCCTGCGCCACTGGGTTTGAGGTGAGTTTCTTGTCAATGTATTCTGGGGTCCTATGTTGTTGGGTTTTTTTGTTTGTTTGTTTGTTTTTTAACATTTTATTTATTTGACAGACAGAGATCACAAGTAAGCAGAGAGGCAGGCAGAGAGAGAGGGAAGCAGGCTCCCTGCTGAGCAAAGAGCCCGATGTGGGGCTCGATCCCAGGACCCTGAGATCATGACCTGAGCCGAAGGCCGAGGCTTAACCACTGAGCACCCCCAGTGCCCCGGGGGTCCTATGTCTTGTACCTGCTCCACTGGTTCATGTATTTAGAATATTTACATTTGAGCGTGCCTGGGTGGCTCAGTGGTTAAGCCTCTGCCTTCAGCTCAGGTCATGATCTCGGGCTCCTGGGATCCAGCCCGAGTGGGCTCCCTGCTCAGCGGGAAGCCTGCTTCTCCATCTCGTCCTGCCACTCCCCCCGTTTGTGCATTCTCTCAAATAAATAAATAAAAGCTTCAGAATGTTTACATTTGAAGCAATCACTAATTTATTAGTCCTCGGGTCTGGTATTTTGTTATTTGTTTCCTGCTTGTGTCCTTTTTGTTCTCATACCCTTTACTCTTTTCTTGATTTCCTGCAGGTTACCTAACACTTTTAGTATTCCATCTTAATTTATCTTGGATTTTTTTTTTCTTTTAGTGTATCCCTTTGTAAACTCTTGTCAGAGTTGTTGGCTGCTCTTTGCATAGTTTCGTAGAAGTTATTCGGAGTCTTGCATATATACAGGACTTTTGCATATACTGCATATATCTGTGTGTGTGTGTGTGTGTGTGTGTGTGTGTGCGTGTACACTTACATATATAGGTGACTCTCAGAGTCGGCTGCTACTAACATTTTATACCTCATGTGAAGTGTGGAAATATCACTTCCATTCCCTTTAACTTTTCCTCTTTTAAATGAAATATCATTGCCCTGAGTATTACGTGGTACTTTACTTTGTTTCAATCATCAAATATGATTTCTAAAAATCGTGAGGAAAATGATCATCTCCTGCACATACCCATATTTCTGATCTTTCCATCATTCTTCCTGACTTTGTGCTGCAATAATCCGTATCATTTCATTAGAAGAACTTCCTTTAGCCAGTTTTTAAGGGCACATTAGCAAACAACGAATTCTTTGTTCTCAATCATGTATGTCTTTATTCAATCTTCATTATGGAAGGACAGTTTTGCCAGATACAGAATTAATGCTCATCACGTATTTTCTTTCAACATTTGAAAAATGTGTACCACTTCCCTCTGGCTTCCATGATTTCAGATGAGAAATCTGATGTCAAATAAATACTAATACATCATTTTTCTCTAACCTCTTTCAAGATCTTTTCTTTTTTACTTTTCAGATCATTAATTCTAAGGTATTATGATGTGGATTACTTTAGTTTTATCCTGTTTGTGGTTTGCTCTGTTGTTCAGATCAGGTAAATTCTATCGAGCTATGCTGTTTATAGATCATACTACTGATGTGGAAAGACCCCTATCCTCTGTCATCTCCACTCCATTAATGAGCCTCCTTAAGTGGTTTTCTGCTGCTAAATTAAGGATTAGGAAATGTGGGATCTCAGCCTTCCTCTTTAGACAGACAGATGTAAAACATCCTATTGCCCTATCGTTCTTCCACTCCTGGAGTCCCAAACCAGTTAGCCTTCCTCTTACCATATTTCAAGGTTCTCATCTGGTGCCTCTTGTGTTTTCCTGGGTTCAGAGTTATGCATAGTAGAAAGGAAGAGGGAGAAAGGGGTTTATATCCCTCGTCCAGACCACAAATCCTCAGATAACACATTCTGAAACGAAGTGCTCTCCCATCTGAAAATTAGTAAATAACGAGGATGGAAAAGGAAAAGACCTGAGGGTAATACACACTTAGAATTAAATCTATGTTATAAATCTAGGGGCAGAAATTATAGATAGCCTCAGAGTTAGGAATCCATGAATTCCTGGCCTCAGGGCAAATGAGAGCCCAAGAACATAGAGCTGCAGCCCAGCAGAGCCACACTGAATGAATGCAAGACACCATCCCCAGGCAGGCTTTATGCACATCAATCTGGGGATGGGGTGCAGGGGGAGGAATGGAGATGGGGTGTTGGGAGACAGAACTCCATGGGTCTCTCTCTGAATTCATGCAAGCAGCACTGACTGCCTTTATTCTAGACTATCTTTTCAAAAAGGTTTGTATAGTGAATGGCCTTAGAAGATACAGTGTCTCTCTCTGGAGCCAATGATATGTGTGCTTATTGTCCAGTATAATAAGATGTCCCTCTAGGACAAAGGTCAGGCAGGATTACTGTCAACTCTAAGAGCTTCCTGTTCCCTAAACTTGGGGTTCCTCTCCTATAGCACATACAGAGATGTTACTGGCCCTTCCAGAGCTGCCCCAGGGGCACCAGGGACTCCGGAACCAGAGTAAATAATGACATTCCGGCTACAGCTATCATCATCATAAACTGCCCGTGCCTTCTGCCAGCATCCATGACCCTGTGGCCAGCTAACCGGCTATACACAAGTGGGTAAAATTTCAGACTCAAATTTTTGTCAGAGGATGGAGAATGCAATGCAGAGGTCAACGAACGCCAGCGATGGGACAAAACCAGTCTGCTGCTGGCTTCTGCAAATACAGGACTGCTGGACTCCTGCCCCCCACCCCCCCGTTGTGTACTTACTGCCCATGGCTGCTCCTCTGCGACAGCAGAGCGGAGGAGCTGCCGCACAGACAGTGTGACCCACAGAAGTTAAAAAGTCACTATCTGGCCCTTTAAGAAAAAGTCTACTGACCCCTAACTCTGGTATTTCTTTCCTACTCTAGAGCAAAATAAATTCCAAATGATTAAAACTTAAAAAGTACAAACAGGAGGTGAATTCAGGGAAGATGGAGGAGGAGGACCCCCCAGGAATCAGTCGCCCCACCTGGACCACCGCACTGGCAAAATCCGTCTAACGCAACTACTCGGAAACTCAAGTCGGTTGAAGGGTTCCAACGTCCAGGAAAAGGCTTGGACAGTTCCTTTCAGCTCTTAGCACAGCAGGAGCTACCCACCCCCAGCCACGTGGCAGACAGCTACGCGCATGCTCCTGAGGCAGCTTGCACACCATTTGTGGTGGCTAGGGTAGGCAAAAAGGACCCTGTCCTGCAAAATACTGGGCACCTGTGCTGTGACTGCTAATTGTAGCTTCTGATCGCAGAAGTATGAAAAGGCATAGAGCCAGTGTTGCTGCACTGCTCCCCATCCGGATTTTTGCAAGGCGTTACCCTGCTAGCTGAAGTGACTTCCAGGAGACTGAAAGGGCCTCTACCTATTCTTATCCCCCTCCACTGTACACTGTCACCTTTCATGGAACCAGACATTAAAGACTAGAATATTCACATACAGTGGAACATTCAGGGAGAAACAGAAAGTTACTCTCCATGCCCAGGGAAAGGCTCAGAAAAAGATGTAAGACATTAAATTTACACCTCAGCCTGATCCTTATAGAGAGAGCCTACAAAACTTAATAAAACAAAAACAATAATAAAAAACAGCAAACCCTGTGGAAGGGAGAATCTGATTTCCAGAGTTACCACATGACTAGATTAAAATGCCCAAGGGCATACAAAGACATAGGAAAGTCTGTCCCATTGGAAAGGAAAAAAATAATTCAACAGAACCTATTCCTGAAAAATACTTTACGGCAGATATATTAGACAGGCCTTAAAAACATGGTCCTAAAGTTTCTCAAAGAACCAAGGGAAGATGTGAAAACAAAACAATGTGTGAACAATATGGAAATAGTAATAAAAAGCTAAGAAGCCTAGAGAGAAACCAAAAAGAAATTCTGGAGCTGAAATGTTTGATAATGGAAATGAAAAATTTAATAGAGGGATTCAAGGGCAGATTTGAATGGCCAAAGAATCAGCGAACCTGAAGATGAAACAGTAGAACTTACCAAGGCTGAGGAGCAAAAAAAAAAAAAGAAAAATGAAGAAAAGCAAAGAGAGCTCAAAGGACCTGTGGGACACATCAAGTGGAACAACACGCACATTGTACATGTCCCAAAAGAAGGGGCAGAGAGATTATATAAAGAAATGATACGTGGACAATCCCCAAATTTGATGACAGACATGAAGGTAAACACCCAACAAGCTCAACAAACTCCAATAAGATGAACTCAAAGAGACCCACACCAAGACACATCACACTCAAGCTTTCAAAAGACAAGGAATAAACCTTGAAAGTGGCCAGAGAAAAGTGAATCATCACGTATAAGGGGTCATTCATAAAATTATGGGCAGATCGCTCGTCTGAAACTTTGGAGGTCAGAGGGCAGTGGGCCAAGATATTGACAGTGCGAAAAGAACAAAAACCGTCAACCAAGACTTCCATATCTGGCAAAACCATCCTTCAGAACGGAGGGAGAAATCAAGACATCCCCAGACGAACACAACCTGAAGCAGCTCGTGGCCACCAGGCCTGCTCCAAAAGAGACGCTCGAGGGGTTCCCGCAGGAAGTGAAAGGGGACCACATAGTACCTCCAAGCCGTACGGAGAAGATCCCAATAAAGGTAACTATGGGGACAATTGTGAAAACTACTGTTACTGTGTCAATAGTTTGTAACTTTTGTTTTCTGCATGATTTAAGAGACTAATACATTTAAAGAAAAAAAATTATTAGTATAAAACTAGGATTTTGCAACTTTGATTTGTAATTCCAAATCTTGTTCCCCACCTAATTTAGGAGGTAACTGCATTAAAGGAATTACTAGTTTATGTTTTTCTGCTCACAAGGTATAAAGATGTAGTTCCATGCCATCAATTAACTGAAAGGGGTGGGGACCGAGCTGTAAAGGTGGAATTTTTGCATGTTACTGAAGTTAAGCTGCGGTAACTTTAAAATAAAATGTTACATCAATGTTAAATGTAATCCCCATGGTAACCACAAAAAAAGTAGCTATACAATATACACAGAAGGAAACTATGAAGGAATTTATACATTTCACTACTAAAATCAACTAAAAAAGACAAAAATGTAGGGAATGAGGGACAAGAAAGCAATAGGGGATACAGGGGAAAGAAGTATAATGACAGAAGTAAGCCCCTCCTTACCAGTAATTACTTTAAATTGAAATGGATTAAACTCTTTAATCAAAAGACAGACCTTGGCAGAATGGATAAAAAGACATGATCCAACTCTATGTTGTCTACAAGAGACTCACTTTACCTCCAAAGTCATAGATAGGTTGAAAGAAAAAGGTCGGAAAAATAGTCCATGCAAACAGTAATCAAAAGAGAGCAGGAATGGCTACTATTAGCAGACAAAATAGATTTTGGTTACAAGGGACAAAAGACAAATCAAATCAAAAAAAGATTACAAGAGACAAAAGACATTATATATTAATAAAAGGTTCACAATAGCAAGAATATATAATAATTATAAACATTTACACACCAAATGACCTATCTTCAAAATATATGAAGCAGAAAGGAGGGGAGAAATGGCTCTACAATACAGTTGGAGACTTTAATATCCCACCACTCACAATGAAAAGAACCACGAGAGAAGACAAGGAAGGAAGCAGGACTTCACGCACAGACCAACTAGATCTAAGACGTACACGTGGAACACTCCAGCCAAAAGCAATAGCATACGCAATCTTCTCAAATGCACACAGGATGTTTCCAGGATAGATTGCAAATTAGGCTAAAAATTAAGTTGAATGGATTTTAAGAGACAGAGATCATACAAAGTATCTTCTCTGACCACGATGGGAGGAAGTTAGAAATCAGTATATAAAAAAAATTGGGAAGTTCACGAAATTGTGAAAATTAAACCACACACTTTTAAACCATCAATGCATCAAAGAAGAAATCACAAGAGAAGTTAGAAAATACTCAGAGATTAATGAAAATGAAAAAACACATACACACACAAAAACAAAATTTAGCAGTGCTGAGGAGGAAATTTATAGCTACAAATGCTTATATTACAAAGAAAGAAAGAGAATTCAAATAAACAAGCTAACTCTACAACTTAAGCAATTAGAAAAAGAATAAACAAATCCAAAGCTAGCAGAGGGAAATGAAATAATGAAGATGAGATCAATAAAACAGACAATGGAAAAACAAGAGAGAAAAATGAAACAAAAAGTTGGTTCTTCAAAAAGATCATCAAAAATCAACAAACCATTAGCTAGACAGGGCTAAAAAAAGAAGACTCAAATTACTAAAATCAGAAATGGGGTGGGGACATTACCACCGACTTTACAAAAATAAAATAGATCTGAGTACTATGAACCCTTGCACCCCGGGAAACTGGAGACGCTCATTGAAGTGGACACAACATCTACCAGGAAGTCACAAAGAAACAGAAAGCCTGAACAGACCTACCACCAGCAAGGAGACTGGCTCAGTAAACACCAATGTCCCAGCAATGACAACAAAAGCCTCATACCTGACTCCTTTACTGGATGAATTCTAGCAAATATTTAAAGAAGAACTAATACCAATCAAAAATGGGCAAAGGACCTGAATAGACATTTCTCCAGACAAAGTACACGGATGTCCAATAAGCAACGAAAAGATGCCTGACCACACTAACAGGCAGTGAAACGCAAACCAGAACCACAGCGAGACACACCCATTGGGATGGCTACTCTCCAAGAACAAAAACAAAACAAGTGTTGGTGAGGACACGGCAAAACTGGAACCCTGTGTACTGTTGGTGGGAATGGAAGATGGTACAGCTCCAGTTGAAAATGATATGACCGTTCCTCAAAAAATTAAAACTAGAATTACCATAAACCCAGAAATTCCACTTTGGGGTCTGTACCCAAAAGAATGGAAAACAGGCTCTCAAAGGGCTATCTGTACACCTCCCTTCATAGCAGCATTATTCACAACAGCTAAAATATGGAAGGAACCCAAGTGTTGATCAACAGATAAATGGAGAGCAGCACCTGGGTGGCTCAGTTGTTAAGTGTCTGCCTTCGGCTCAGGTCACCACCCCAGGGTCCTGGGATCTAGTCCCGGATCAGGCTCCCAGCTTTGCGGGAAGCCTGCTTCTCCCTTTCCCACTCACCCTGCTTACTGGCATTCTCTCTCTGTCAAATAAATAAATAAAACCTCTAAAACAAAACAAATGAACAGCTAAAGAAAAATGTGGTATATATGTACAGTGGAATATTATTCAGCCTTAAAAAGGAAATTCTGACACATGCGACATGATGAACCTTGAGGGCATTATGCTAAGTGAAATAAGCCAGTCACTAAAAGATCTGCACTCTATGATTTCACTTATATGAGATACTCACAGAAGTTGAAATCATAGAGACAGAAAGTATAATTTAGGTAGTTACTAGGAGCTGTAGGGAGGAAAGAATGGGGAGTTATTGTTTAAAAGGTACAAAGTTTCAGTTTTGCAAGATCAAGAGTTATGGGAATGGATGGTAGTGACAGCGGCATTAGGAAAAAGTATTTAATATGACTGAACTGTTTAACATGATGAGGATGGCAAACTTTGCTTAACAGAATTTTAAAAATTAGCTTTAAAAGGTAGTATCAAGAAAGAAGTGATTATTTTCTAAATCTCTGGGTGAGAAAGAATTCCATAAGTTAAAAAAGAAGAAGAAGAGGGGAGGAGCAAGAGAGCGGAGGAGGAGGAGACCTAAATTTCGTCTGGTCCCAGGAGTTCAGCTAGACACTTCTCAAACCACTCTGAACACCTATGACCTCAACAGAAGAGTGAACAGAAGAACAGCAAAAATTCCATGCATAAAAAAGGAACCACTTTCTGGAAGGTATAGGACACGTGAAGTGAACCCGAGGCAGTATCTGAGAAGACAGACGCTGCGGGAGGGAGCCTCTGTCAGCCGGCCCCCAGCACACGGTAGAGCAGCAGAGCACAAAATCAGAACTTTTAGAAGTTCGGCAGAGGGACATCGCTCCTGTGGTTAAGCAGGGGGTGGAATCCTCGCTGGGACAAGTGTGGTCTCAGGACCCTTGGGGTCACGGAATGACCAGGTGTCTGAGTGTGGCGGAGCTCCCAGGTATCAGAGCAGGGAAGCGGCTGCAGAGACAGAACCCTGGAGGGGGCTCTCAGGTAGGGGCTGCCATAAACCATGATTCCCTGTACAGTCGGGCCACTGCTCTTTGAGCAGGGATCCCGCAAGTGGCAGACCCAGGGAGGCCCTCCTTTCCTCCACCAGGAAGAGCAGCACAGGGGCACGCTGCAGCAATCTGCTGGGTTTGGAGACTCCAAACAGGGCCGTGTGCCAAAGACAGAAATGCTCGGTCACAGGCCAGGTGAGCTCAGAGTGCGGCCAGAGACCAGGGAGATGGGGGGATTGACTGCTTTTCTCTGAGGAGGCAGCGAGGAGGGGGACCCAGAGTTCTCAGCTCCTCCGGAGCTGGAGATTGGGAGGCTGCATCTCCATTCTCCTCCTCCAAAGTTGTAGGGAAAGCATTCAGAGAACAAAAGCTACCAAGAGAAAACCAGATAACTTAGCCCGGCCCCTGGCAAGGGCGGTGCAATTCCACCTCGGGCAAAGTCACTTGAGAATCACTGCAACAGGTCCCTCCCCAAGAAGATCAGCAAAAACATCCAGCCAAGACCAAGTTTACCAATCAATGAGAACTGCAAAACTCCAGTGCTGGGGGAATACAGCACAGAGAATTCATGACTTTTTTCCCCCATGATTCCAAGTTAAATTTGCTTAATTTTCTTTTTCTTTTCCTATTTTTTAAAATTGTTCCTCTTTCCTACTTTAACCATCTTATCAATACCTTTTTTTCTTTTTATTTATCCATTTGAGAGAGAGAGACTGAGAGAGAGCACGAGAGGGGAGACGGTCAGAGGGAGAAGCAGACTCCCCGTGGAGCTGGGATCCTGATGTGGGACTTGATCCTGGGACTCCGGGATCATGACCTGAGCCGAATGCAGTCACTTAACCAAATGAGCCACCACCCAGGCACCTTTATCAATACCTTTTTTAAAATCTTTCTTCATTTTCATTTTTACAATCATATTCTATCCCTTCATTGTATTTAACCTTATTTTATATATATTATATATATATACACACACACATACACACACACACACACACACACACACACACACATATAAGTTTTTCATTCTTTAAAATTTTGGGACACAATTTCTTCTAAAAGACCAAAATATATCCTAAATCTAATGTATGGCTTTATTCTAGCCTCCTGCCTGATTACATTCTCTCCATTTTTTTTTAACTTTTTTCTTTCTTTTTTCAACAAACTTATCAATTCCTTCTTTAAAATATTTTTAAATTTTCATCTTTGCAGTCATACTCCACCCATCATCATATTTACCTTTATTTTTGTATATATATGTATGTTTTCCTTTCTTTAAAACTCTGAGAGGCAGTTTCTGCTAACAGACCAAAATATTCCCAAAATCAAGTGTGTGGCTCTGTTCTCTTCACCAGCCGGACCGTATTTTTTTTCCTTTCTCCCCCCACCCCAGGTTTCAAGTCTCTTCTGATTTGTTTATTTTAGGGTCATTGTTACCCTTTTAGCATTTTGTTCTCTCATTCACCTATTCTTCTCTGGATAAAATGACAAAGTGGGAGAAACCACCTATAAAAAAAGAACAAGAGTCAGTATCAACTGCTAGGGAAAATAATCAATATGGACATTAGTAAGATACCAAAACTAGATTTCAGAATGACGATTATAAAGATACTAGCTGGACTTGAAGAAAGCATAGAAGATAATAGAGAATCCCTTTCTGCAGAACTAGAAGAACTAAAGTCTAACCAAGTTGAAATACAAAAAGCTATTAATGAGGTGCAATCAAAAACAGAGGCTCTCGCTGCTAGGATAAATGAGGCAGAAGAGAGAATTAGTGACACAGAAGAACAAATGAGAATAAAGAAGCTGAGAAAAAGCGAGATAAAACTACTGGATCACAAGGAGAGAATTCAAGAGATAAGTGATACCATAAGATGAAACAATATTAAAATAACTGGGATCCCAGAAGAAGAGAGAGGGGGGAAGAAGGTATATTAGACCAAATTATAGCAGAGAAATTCCCTAATTTGGAGAAGGAAACATGCATCAAAATCCAGGAGGCACAGAAAACGCCCCTCAAAATCAATAAAAATAGGTCCATATTCCCATCATCTAATAGTATAACTTATAGGTCTCAGAGACAAAGAGAAAATCCTGAAAGCAGCTGGGGGCAAGAGGTCTGTAATCTACAATGGCAGAAATATTAGATTGCCAGTAAACCTATCCACAGAGACCTAGCAGGCCAGAAAGAACTGACATGATATATTCAGAGCACTAAACGAGAAAAATATAAAGCCAAGAATACTACATCCAGCTAGGCTATCAATGAAAATAGAAGAAGAGATAAAACGTTTCCAGAACAAACAAAAACTAAAAGAATTTGCAAACGCAAAAGCAGCCCTACAGGAAATATTGAAAGGAGTCCTCTAACCAATGAGAGAGCCTAAAAGTAACAGACCAGAAAGGAACAGAGACAATATACAGTAACAGTCGCCTTACAGACAATACCATGGTACTAAATTCTTACCTTTCAATAGCTACCCTGAATGTAAATGGGCTAAATGCCCCAATCAAAAGACACAAAGTATCAGAATGGATTAAAAAAAAAAAAAAAAAGTCTCATTGATATGCTGTCTACCAAGAGACTCATTTTGGACGCAAAGACACTTCCAGATTTAAAGTGAGGGGGTGGAAAACAATTTACCATGCTCGTGACATCAAAAGAAAGCTGGGATGGCAATCCTTGTATCAGACAAATTACATTTTAAACCAAAGACTATGATAAGAGATGAAGAAGGACACTATATCATCCTTAAAGGGTCTGTCCAACAAGAAGATCTAACAATTTTAAATATCTATGCTCCTAACATGGGAGCAGCCAATTATATAAACCAATTAATAACAAAACCAAAGAAACACATTGACAATAATACAATAATAGTAGCGGACTTTAACACCCCCCTTCACTGAAATTGACAGATAAGCAAAAGATTAACAAAGAAATAAAGGCTTTAAATGGCCCACTGGACCAGATGGACATCACAGATATATTCAGAACATTCCATCCCAAAGCAACACAATACACATTCTTCTCTAGTGCACATAAACATTCTCCAGAATAGATGACATCCTGGGTCACAAATCAGGTCTCAAACAACACCAAAAGATTGGGATCATTCCCTACATATTTTCAGACCACAATGCTTTGAAACTAGAACTCAACCAAAAGAGGAAAGGACTCAAATGCATGAGGCTAAAGAGCATCCTACTAAAGAATGAATGGGTCAACCAGGAAATTAAAGAATTTAAAAAATTCACAGAAACAAATGAAAATGAAAACAACTGTTCAAAATCTTTGGGATGCAACAAAGGTGGTCTTGAGAGGAAAGTATATAGCAATACATGCCTTTTGCCACAAGAAACAAGAAAGGTCTCAAATATACAACCTAACCCTATACCTAAAGGAGCTAGAGAAAGAACAGGAAAAAAAAAAAAAAAGCCTAAACTAAGCAGGAGAAGAGAAATAATAAAGATCAGAGCAGAGATCAATGAAATAGAAACCAAAAGAGCAGAGGAACAGATCAACGAAACTAGGAGCTGGTTCACTGAAAGAATTAATAAGATGATAAACCCCTGGCCAGACTTACCAAAAAGAAAAGGAAAAGGACCCAAATTAATAAAATCATGAAGGAAAGAGGAGAGATCACAACCAACACCAAAGAAATAAAGTTATAAGAATGTATTCTAAGCAACTATACATCAGCAAATTAGACAAAAGAAATGGATGCATTCCTAAAGATGTATAAACGACCAAAAGTGAACCAGGAAGAAATAGAAAACCTAAACTGACCTACAACCAGTAAGGAGATTGAAGGAGTCATCAAAAATTTCCAAACAAACAAGAGTCCGGGGCCAGATGACCCCCCCAAGGGAATACCAAACATTTAAAGAAGAACTTAACACCTATTCTATTGGAACTGTTCCAAAAAATAGAAATGGAAGGAAAACTTCCAAATTCAATTTATTAGGCCAGCATTACCTTGATCCCAAAACCAAACAAAGACCCAATCAAAAAAGAGAATTACAGACCAATATCCTTGATGAACACAGATGCAAAAATTCTCACCAAAATACTAGCCAATAGGATCCAACAGTACGTTAAAAGGATTATTCACCACAACCAAGTGGGATTTATTCCTGGGCTGCAAGGTTGGTTCAACATCTACAAATCAATCAATGTGATATAATACATTAATAAAAGAAAGAACAAGAACCATATGATACTATCAGTAGATACTGAAAAAGCATTTGACAAAGTACAGCATCCTTTCTTGATCAAAACTCTCCACAGTGTAGGGATAGAGGGCACATACCTCAATATCATCAAAGCCATCTATGAAAAATCCACAGCAAATATCATTCTCAATGGGGAAAAACTGAGAACTTTTCCCCTAAGGTCAGGAAAATGGCAGGGCTGTCCACTATCACGACTCCTATTCAACATAGTACTAGAAGTCCTAGCCTCAGCAATCAGACAACAAAAAGAAAGAAAAGGCATCTGAATCACCAAATAAGAAGTCAAACTCTCACTCTCTGCAGATGATACGATACTATATGTGAAAAACCCAAAAGACTCCACTCCAAAATTGCTAGAACTCATACAGGAATTCAGTGAAGTGTCAGGATACAAAATCAATGCACAGAAATCAGTTGCATTTCTATACACCAAGAATAAGACAAAAGAATAAGAAATTAAGGAGTCAATCCCATTTACAATTATACCAAAAACCATAAGATACCTAGAAATAAATCTAACCAAAGACGTTGGGGCGCTTCGGTGGCTCAGTGGGTTAAGGCCTCTGAGGTCAGGTCATGATCTCAGGGTCCTGGGAGGAGCAGGGAGCTGAGCAGGGAGCTGAGCAGGGAGCGGAGCAGGGAGCTGAGCAGGGAGCTGAGCAGGGAGCCTGTTTCCTCCTCCCTCTCTCTCTGCCTGCCTCTCTGCCTGCTTGTGATTTCTCTCTCTGCGTGTCAAATAAATAAAATCTTTAAAAAAAAAAAAATCTAACCAAAGACGCAAAGAATCTGTACTCAGAAAACTACAGAATACTCATGAAAGAAATTGAAGAAGACAAAAAGAAATGGAAAACCATTCCATGCTCATGGACTGGAAGAACAAATACTGTGAAAATGTCTATACTACCTAGAGCAATCTACACATTTAACGCAATCCCTATCAAAATGCCATCAACTTTTTTCAATGAAATGGAACAAAAAAATCCTAAAATTTTTATGGAACCAGAAAAGACCTGAATAGCCAGAGGAAGGTTGAAAAAGAAAAGCAAAGTTGGCAGCATTACAATTCCAAACTTCAAGCTCTACTACAAATCTGTAACCATCAAGAAAATATGGTACAGGCACAACAAAAGACACATAAATTAATGGAACAGAATAAAGAGCCCAGAAATGGACCCTCAACTCTATGGTCAACTAATCTTCGACAAAGCCAGAATGAACATCCAACAGAAAAAAGAGTCCCTTCAACAAACGGTGTTGGGAAAATTGGACAGCCACATGCAGAAGAATAAAAATGCACCATTTCCTTATACCATACACAAAAATAGACTCAAAATGGATGAAAGACCTCAATTTGAGACAGGAATCCATCAAAAACCTTGAGGAGAACACAGGCAGCAACCTCCTTGACCTCAGTTGCAGCAACTTCTTCCTAGAAACAACTTCAAAGGCAAGGGGAGCAAGGGCAAAAATGAACTACCGGGACTTCAAAGGAAACAGTCAACAAAACCAAAAAACGAATGACAGAATGGGAGAAGATATTTGCAAATGACAGACCAGATGAAGGGCTAGTATCCAAAATCTGTAAAAAATTTATCAAACTCGGGGTGCCGGGGTGGCTCAGTGGGTAAAAGCCTCTGCCTTCCGCTCAGGTCATGATCCCAGAGTCCTGGGATCGAGCCCCGCATCAGGCTCTCTGCTCGGCAGGGAGCCTGCTTCCTCCTCTCTCTCTGCCTGCCTCTGCCTACTTGTGATCTCTCTCTCTGTCAAATAAATAAAATGTTTAAAAAAAAAAAAAAGAATTTATCAAACTCAACTCCCAAAGAACAAATAATCCAACCAAGAAATGGGCAGAAGACATGAACAGACATTTCTGCAAAGAAGACATCCTGATGGCCAACAGACCCATGAAAAAGTGCTCCACATCACTCGGAATCAGGGAAATACAAATCAAAACCACAATGAGATACCACCTCACGCCAGTCAGAATGGCTAAAATTAACAAGTCAGGAAAAGACAAATGTTGAAGAAGATACAAAGAAAAGAAACCCTCCTACTCTATTGGTGGGAATGCAAGCTGGTGCAGCCACTCTGGAAAACAGCATGGAAGTTCCTCAAAAAGTTGAAAACAGAGCTACCCTATGACCCAACAATTGCAGTACTGGGTATTTACCCTAAAGATACAAATGTAGTGATCCGAAGGGGCACATGCACTGGAATGTTTATATCAGCAATGTTCACAATGGCCAAACTATGGAAAGAACTTAGATGTCCATCAACAGATGAATGGAAAAAGATGATGTGGTATATATCTACAATGGAATACTATGCAGCCATCAAAAAACCACGAAATCTTGCCATTTACAACAACAGGGATGGAACTAGAGGCTATTATGCTAAATGAAATAAGTCAATCATAGAAAGACAATTATCATATGATCCTACTGATATAAGCAATTTGAGAAACAAGATAGAGGATCATAGGGGAAGGGAGGGAAAAATGAAACAAGATGAAACCAGAGAGGGAGACAAACAATAAGAGACTCTTAATCTCAGGAAACAAACTAAGGGTTGCTGGAGGATGGATGCCGTGGCGGTGGATGGACACTGGGGAGGGCATGTGCTATGGTGAGTGCTGTGAATTGGGTGAGACTGACAAATCACAGACCTGTATCCCTGAAACAAATAATACATTAATGTTAATTTTTTTAAAGTAAAATAAAATTTAGATCTTATTTTTCTCCTGCTTTTAAAAAAAGAGAGAGAGAAGAAAACACAAAGGCAACAATAAATGGATAAAAATGAATAAAAATGTAAAATTAAAGCACATCAACAACAGTTAACAACTGAAGGAGCAAAGAACAGACTAGGAAGAATATTCCCAATAATGACAGATCCAGACTTCATTAATAGTTTTACAAACAGTTCATAGGAAATTACAAGAAAAGACAGTAAACCTTTTCAGTTGGTAATGTCATTTCTAGGACTCTAAGGAAATAATGTAAATGCTAACAAAGCTTCATACAAAAACACATTCTTCACATAATTCATTATATTAGTGGGGAAAAAACCCACATCATCATCAGATAAATGGCAAATTAAATTATAGCACTTTCATTTGTAATTACGTAGTCTCTATGCTTAGAAAAGACTTCAACAGGAAAAAGCTTGTTACAATGTTCAGTGAGAAAAACTGATACAAAACTTCATATACAATATGATTTCAAACATGTAAAAATATACATAAAGGTGAATAGTACAAAAGGCTGAAAGAAAATACACTTTAAGATTTCTAAGGTGGAATATAAGTTTTATTTTATTTCTATATTCTTCATTTTTTTTACAAAGACACCTTTTACAAAAAACACCTTTTTTACAAAGGTGTTATTAAAAAGTAGTTTTGTTAAGGACAAATGATTTGAATAATAAAGATGAAAAGCATCATCCACAAGGCCTGTGAACCTTTTCACTAAGTGGAAGATCATACGTTTACGCACGGATTATGGTCTCTCACCAGAATGTGACCGCTTTCGGAATGGCCATCTGCATAACTCATCACCGTGCATCCTGCTTCACGCTACTCTCGAGGCTGAGAACGTGCTTTTTCATCACTTACTTGTGGCTCAGCATTTCAGAAAGACTCACAGACACTCCCTCCCCCACAACTTACTGTGTTCGCAGAACTCACTGCAGGGAACAATCATGTGAATTACTGGGGATTTTTCATCGAAACCATGAAACCAGAAGACAATGGAGCAGTACCTCTGAAGTGCTCAAAGAAAGGCCGTCAATCCACAATTCTATACGCTTGCAAACAAAGAATGAAAGCAAAATAGGACATCCTCAGGTAAAGAAAAACTAAGAGAATTCATTGCCAGCTCACCTGCTCTGAGCCAGACTCAAGGAGATTAAAGCAGAAAGAGGGGGAAAGGATAGTCTGCAAGCAGAAAGCTGGGATGGCTAAACCAACACCAGACAACTGAACTCCTAGACAAGAACCCTTACTAAAGAAAATGAGGGACATCACATCCGCTGAAAGGGCAGATTCAGCGAGACATAACCATCCAAGCAAATATGCACCGAACATCAGAGCTGCAACGTACGTGAAGCAAAAACTGATGGAACTGAAATGAGAAAGGTGAGTCCACAATCAGAGCTGGAGTTTTGAACACTCCTCTCTGAGAAAGATGGAAAATGACAACAAAACCCAGCAAGGATATAAAGACGATTACCAAGTCAACCTCTGATCTGGGCTTGGGTTTACTGGTGTTACTTGGGGCTGGGTAGAGGGAAACCAGAAAAGACAAACAAAGGAAGAGACAGGAGAAGACCCTTTCACCAAGCTGAATCACAGAATCGGCGAGAGCAGGCCTCTCTCTCTCACATCCCTATGGCCTGCACTTCTCTCAGCACAGACAGTGTCTGCTGAGTGACTGACCGTGATACAGCAGTGTCACACTGTCGTATCTCCTACTCCCGGGACACGTGACGTGTGATTTTTCTATACTAACACTGTTTTAACAGTAATAAAGCCACGCTCACAATGAAAAGTGGAAGTGCTATGATACAGGACATGTGGCATATACAACGTATATATTTATGTATACACTTATGACAAATATATATACCTTTTCCAGATCGCAGTGGTAAAGACGGGAAAGTACACTGCCCATTAAAGTGACCACCAAAAAGGCACGCCCTCCTCCTCCCTCAGTACCCTTACAAAGTCACGTTTCCTTTCTTTCAGCCAGGACTCCACTCAGATGACAGAGGTTTAGAAAACGAAAATGGCAAAGCCACAGAGCACTCGACAGAATGCTTGCCAGGCCCTTAAGCTTTCAAGGAAATGCTCCCTGAAAAAAGAATCAATCACCTTTCCTGTGCTTTTCTCAGAATTCCCATCTAAACTCCTGTCTGCAGGATGACAGATGCCACAAAGGTATCTAAGACCCATCAGATCAGCAGCAAACCATGACTACTTCCTTCTAAGCAGCCAGTACATCTGGCTCAGGGACGTCTTGTTGCTTAACACGCTGGTCCACAATTCAGCGGCTTAGCACAACACCAGTCTATTACTGTCTCTGTTAATTCTGTGGGTCAGCTGGGGGCTCTTCCCACCGCCTATGGTGCGTCCTAGAGCCACTCGTGCAGCCGCAGCAGACGTGGTTCAGCGGGGCTCACGCCCAGAAGACCTCACACAGACATCCGACACGCGATGCCGCCAGACAGGCCTCGCGCATTCACTCCACTGGTCTAGACGGGCTTCTTTCAGCACGACGCTGGGTGCTCAGAGGAAACCTTCCAAAAGGACAAGCCTCAATGTCCACGCATTTACCAAGTCTCTGCTGGCGTTGTGCTCTGCTGGCCATTAGCCAGATGGGCTAATGGCCCATCAGCCCAAGCAGGTCACACAACCACCCCCAGAGGCCTGTGAGAAAGGACTATGAGAGTGTGGACACTGAGTCATGGTTCGTTGAAGGCTCCCCAGTCCGTAGACTCCGACATCGTTTATACTAATTACGTTCACGCCTAGTCTGAAGGCAGAAATGCCTCACATCACAGTTCCTTAGTTTTCAAAGAGCTTTCACACTCAATATAGCAGCTAATAGCTCTAGATCAATTTTTGGCTTATTATAACAAAATCCTTTTAATATATGGTGATTACTGCAGCTCTCTGGGTAGACAGTCAAATATACTGATTTTAGATATTTAATATATGTTTACTTAATATATGATTACCATATTCTGTGCTAAGAGAACCAGAGGAAAACTGAATGATTGATTTCATCGTGTATCTTTTTTTTTTTTTAAGATTTATTTGACAGAGAGTACACACACACAGCGGGACATGCAGAGGGAGATAGAGAAGAGATGATCTCAAGCAGACTCCCTACTGAGCACTGAGGCCGCTACAGGACTCAATCCCACGACCCTGAGATCATGACTGAGCCAAAATCAAGAGTCGGGGACGCCTGGGTGGCTCAGTGGGTAAAAGCCTCTGCCTTCGGCTCAGGTCATGATCCCAGGGTCCTGGGATCGAGCCCCGCATCGGGCTCTCTGCCCAGCAGGGAGCCTGCTTCCCCGCCTCTCTTTCTGCCTACTCTCCACCTACTTGTGATCTGTCAAATAAATAAATAAAATCTTTAAAAAAAAAATCAAGAATCAGATGCTTAACCAACTAAGCCATCCAGGCACCCCTGTATATATGTTTTTTATATAATCCTAAAATGTTTACCTTGAAAAACATAAAAGCTTATTAACCTACTAAAAAAAATGTTTTTTAAAAATTTTTACACTGAAATCTAATTGATATATATTAACAAAGATCGAATTACTACCATAGTCACACAGACATACAATTTATTACAAAGAACTTTAGAACACATATTTGGAATGTGCGTTCTTAATGAGATGAATTCTACTGACAGAAGGAGTTACTATGAATCTTTTTCTCTTCTTCAAAATTATGGAGGATCCCAAAGAACTTTTATATATGTGGTTTGTAGCAATCAATCTTAACATAATAGAAATCAGAACCAAGAAATGTTTAAATTATCTTTACATTATTTCATTTAAGATAATAACAAGCCTATTACATGTTCACAAAAAAAGCACGGTTTTATGACAAAAAAATTTCTTTCAAGACAAAAAAAGAAAAAACAGTTGGATTCTTATACGTATCTACATTCCAACTATTGTGATACATTGTTTTGGTTACAGTATATGAACAAGATCCACAAAGACATGCAGCTGGAAAAAAAAGGAGTGCTTTAATAGCTTTTTCAGAAAATTGTAAAGGTTCTACTTTGATACTATACCAAAAGTCCACAAGTTTCATTAAAAACTGACTGCATTATGGAATCTGGAAATATTAATGAACTTCTCATATTTTGTTACAGTAAAAACTATTTGTCTATCTTGCATTTTGAATTTCTCTTACAGCATCATGCACTGGAAAACAAAGGTTCACAAAGTTAGGCAGATCTTCCAAATATTGGCACATTTCATTACATAGTATTTAAAAATCACACTTTTTAGTATCAGAATTGATCTCATCATTGGACCCTGTAAGTACTGGGAAACTGCCAAACTTATGACATTAATACAAGTTTTCTAAAATTCTAGTTTTCATGTTAAGGCTCAAATTTATTACTGGCAATAAATATTTTTAATGGCTTTCCTTGAAATGTCAGGATCATTTTGATTATGTAAAAAAATCAAAAACAAAAACTGTTGGCCAAATACCTAAGCCTGAATAACCATTCTTCATTGTTTTTGTATGTTAAAATGGCATTCCGTGGACACAGCAACCCGCAGCCGACCTGTAACACTGCTCTTCTAAAGCGACTGTAAACCCTGGTGCGCAACCCAAGTGCTCTATGCATCTCTCCACTTCTTCATACAGAACACTAAACAGACAAGTATTCAAAGGTAGAGATCTTAAATAAAAAGTTCTAATTTCTCCTACTTTATCAAGGTAATTCTTAAGTATAATTGACAAAAATTTTTTATTTTTTTATTTTTTTTTATTTTTAAAGATTTTATTTATTTATTTGACAGACAGAGATCACAAGTAGGCAGAGAGGCAGGCAGAGAGAGAGAGAGAGGAGGAAGCAGGCTCCCCGCAGAGGCAAGAGCCCGATGTGGGGCTCGATCCCAGGACCCCGGAACCATGACCTGAGCCGAAGGCAGAGGCTTAACCCACTGACCCACCCAGGCGCCCCGACAAAAATTTTTTTAAAAAGAGTGACTGTACCTTGACTACCAGTACAGTTTGGTTTGCTGCCTTAATTCACACTGAGAAGTCCACTTTCTTAACCACCACTGCTCTTGTACCATCAGTTCAAATGTCCACACAGCAAAAAAGACAATAACATCACAGCGTTATTATGATGAAAACAGTTTTGATCTCTGGGACTCCACAGGATCTGCAGATCACGCTTTAAGAACCACCACTGTAGCTTTAACAGCAATAAGAAATCATGTCAGTACCCAAAACCAAGATTTTTGTTGAGGGGGGAAAAAGTGTTACAATTATAAAATCAAATCAACTGAAAACTAATGTTAAAACTGAAATAAAGGTTCAACTACTTTGGAAAACTATCCATAATACTTACTAAATCTCAACATATGCTTAAGCAATTCCATGTCAAGGTGTACACCCAAGAAAAATGAGTGTTATGTCCAAAGACTGTACAGGAGGTTAACAGCACTGACTTCATAGGAGCAAAAACAATAGCAAAAAAACTAGAAACAGTCCGTATGTCCATTGACAAGTGAAAGAATAAATAGTGACCTATCTATATAACAGAAAAGATCCAGGAAGAAATGAAATATTGATTCACACAAGAACATGGAAGAACCCCAGTAATTATGCCAAATGATCAAGCCAGATCAAAAGGAGAACATAAGGCATAACTATATTAAATTCTAGAAAATACATACTTATATACACAGAAAGCAAATCAGTGGTTTCCTGGAGACAGGAATAAAGAGACAGATGGATTACAAACAAGAACAAGGAAATTTGGGGGTGTTCATTACCTTCATTTTGATGATGGTTTCACTAGTACATATATATGTCAAAACTCATCAAAATTTACATGCCATATACAATTTCTCGTATGCCGATTATACTTCAATAATGTCGAAAATATTTTAACTTAAAGGGGAGGGGCACCTGGGTGGCTCAGTGGGCAGGGCCTTTGCCTTCAGCTCAGGTCATGATCTCCGGGTCCTGGGATCGAGCCCCGCATAGGGCTCTCTGCTCAGCGGGAAGCCTGCTTCCCCCTTTCTCTTTCTGCCTGCCTGTCTGCCCACTTGTGATCTCTGTCTGTCAAATAAATAAATAAAATCTTAAATAAATAAATAAAGGAGAGTGGGGAGGGAGAGAAGAGAGACCCAGGAGTCAGCTAGAAAAGTTCCCACCAGACAAACTGTGAAAATTTAGGTCCAACAAAGAAAATGATTGTGATGGGCTGCACTGAAGAAAATAACATAATAGTATTCAAAAACAGAGAAGAAAATTTGCTACCATTTGAGCAGCTAGTAAAATAACATCGACTTGGAGAACTGGTACCTAAAGTAAATTAACCATTTTTTCCTTACTTGCCAATAGGAACTACATTTCCGAGTAACCAAATACCCACAGTTAATAAGAAAAACAAATTCTTCTTTACAGAATAATGATAGCCAATTAACACAGAAGAAATAACAAAACTAAAAATATTATTATATGAAGCCTAAATATGTACTCTCTCAGACAAGTACCATCAAATGGTATTACCAAAAAAACAAACAAACAAACAAGAAAAAACAGTAGTTTAATGAAGTTGAGAAAAGGCTAGAGAAATGTATCTCCAATACGTATATATATTTTCACTAAAATTAGCAAACTGTGCCATATTAGTTTCAGGTGTACACTACTGTGATTGGACAGTGATTACTCAGTGCTCATCACAGTAAGTACTTTTAATCTCCTTCTCCTATGTCACCACCTCCCCTCTAGCAACCAATTCATTCTCTGTATTTAAGTGTCTGTTTTGTTGTTTACCTCTTTGTTTTGCTTCTTAAATTCTGTATGAATGAAATCATACGGTATTTGTCTTTCTCTGACTCATTTATCTGACTTAGCATAACACCCTCTAGATCCACCCATGTTGTTGCAAATGGCAAGATTTCATTGTTTTTACGGCTGGATAATATTCCATCATATATATACATCACAATCTTTACCCATTCATCAGTGGATGGACACTTGGGCTGTTTCCATAATCTGGCTATAGTCAATAATGCTGCAATAAACATAAGGCGAATACATCTTTTCAAAATAGAGTTTTTGCATTCTTTGGGTAAATACCCAGGAGTGCCATTACTGGATCATATGGTAGCTCTATTTTTAACTTTTTGAGGAACCTCCACACTGTCTTCCACAGTGGCTGCCCCACTTTGCATTCCCACCAAACCTGCACGAGGGTTCCCTTTTTCTCCACATCCTTGCCAACATTTGCCGTTTCTTGTATTTTTTTATTTTAACCATTCTGACAATTTTTTTATTTTAACCAATGAAGTGATATCTCATTGTGGTTTTGATTATGTTTCCCTGGTAAGTGATGTTGAGCACTTTTTCATGTATCTGTTGGCCATCTGGATGTCTTCTTTGCAGAAATGTCTGTGCATGTCTTCTGCCTAATTTTTAATTGGATTATTTGGGGTTTTTTTGGTGTTTAGTTCTTTAAGTTCTTTATAAATCTGGGATACTAATGCTTTAGCAGATACGTTATTTGCAAATATCCTCTTCCATTCAGTAAGTTGTCTTTTAATTTTGTTGATTGCTTCCTTTGCAGTGCAGAAACTTTTTATTTTTTAAAAAATATTATTTATGTATTTGACAAAGAGACCGAGAACACAAGCAGGGGGAAGAGCAGCGGGAGAGGGAGAAGCAGACTCCCCGCTGAGCAGAGGGCCTGATCCCAGGACCCTAGGATCATAACCTGAGCTGAACGCAAAGTCTTTTTTTTTTTTTATTTTTTTTTCAAGGATTTTATTTATTTATTTGACAGACACAGATCACAAGCAGGCAGAGAGGCAGGCAGAGAGAGAGGAGGAAGTAGGCTCCCACTGAGCAGAGAGCCCAATGTGGGGCTCGATCCCAGGACTCTGAGATCATGACCTGAGCCGAAGGCAGCGGCTTTAACCCACTGAGCCACCCAGGCGCCCCTGAACGCAAAGTCTTAACAACTGAGCCACCCAGGTGCCTCCAGACAAACTAATTTTTAAACCAAAGACTGTAATAAGAAATGAAGGACACTATATTATGATAAAAGGGTCTATCCAGCAAGATCATCTAACAATTGTAAATATTTACGCTCCTAACTTGGAAGCAGCCAAATATATAAACCAATTAATAACAAAATTAAAGAAACCCACTGATAATACAGTAATAGTAGGGGATTTTAACACCCCACTCACAGCAATAGACAGATCACGTAAGCAGATCAATAAAGAAACAAGGGCTTTGAATGATACACTGGACCAGATGGACTCAACAGATATGTTCAGAGCACTTCACCCTAAAGCAGCAGAATACACATTCTTCTCAAGTGCTCATGGAACATTCTCCAGAACAGATCACATACTGGGTCACAAATCAGGTCTCAACTGGTACCAAAAGACTGAGATCACACCATGCATATTTTCCGAGCACAGTGCTATAAATTTTGAAGCCAATCACAAGAAAAAAATTGGAAGTACCACAAATACATGGAGATTAAAGAACATCCTACTGAAGAATGAATGGGTCAACCAGGAAATTACAGAAAACTTTGAAAAATACATGGAAGCAAGTGAGAATGAAAACAGGGCAAGTTCAAAACCTTTGGGATGCAGCAAAGGCAATCCAAAGTGGTAAGGATATAGCGATACAAGCCTTTCTCAAGAAACAAGGAAAGTCTTAAATACACAACCTAACCCTACACCTTAAAGAGCTGGAAAAAGAACAGCAAATAAAACCTAAATCCAACGGGAGAAGAGAAATAATAAAGATTAAAGCAACAATTATATATAGAAATGAAAAAAAAAATAGAAAAGATCAACAAAACTAGGAGCCAGTTCTTTAAAACAGTAAGATTGATAAACCCCTAACCAGCCTCATTAAAAAGAGAAGAGAAAGGACCCAAATAAATAAAATCATAAATGAAGACGAGGGATCACAACCAATGCCAAAGAAATACAAATAATTCTAAAAGAAAATTATGAGCAATTTTATACCAACAAATTGGGCAAACTGGAAGAAATGGATAAATTCCTAGAAACATATAAACTACCAAAACTGAAAGGAAAGAGGGAGAAACAAAAATCTGAAAAGACCCAGAACCAGCAAAGAAGTTGAATCAGTAATTAAAAATCTCCCAATAAACAAGAGTCTAGGGCCAGATGGCTTCCCAGGGGAATTTTACCAAACATTTAAAGAATTAATACCTTTTCTTCTGAAGCTGTTCCACAAAATAGGAATGGAACCGTAACTTCCAAACTCATTCTATAAGGCCAGTGTTACCTCGATTCCAAAACCAGACACAAACCCCACTAAAAAGGAGAATTAGAGACCAGTATCGCTGATGAACATGGATGTAAAAATTCTCACCCAAATACCAACTAATAGGATCTGAAAGCACATTAAAAGGATTATTCACCATGACCAAGCGGGATTTATTCCTGGGCTACAGGGGTGATTCAACATCCACAGATCAATATGATATACCACATAAATAAAAGAAAGAACAAGAACCGTATGATCCTCTCAATGGATGCAAAAAAGCATTGGACAAAATACAGTGTCCTTTCTTGATAAAAACTCTCCACCATGTAGGGATAGAGGGAACATATGTCAATATCACAAGAGCCATATATAAAAGACCCACAGAGAATATCATCCTCAATGGGGAAAAAAAAAACCTGGAGGAGAACTCAGGTAGCAAACTCTTTGACCTCAGCCACAGCAACTTCTTGCTAGACATAGCAAAAGCAAAAATGGACTGTTGGGACTCCGTCGGGACAAAAAGCTTTTGCACAACAATGGAAATAGTCAATAACACTAAGACGCAACCTATGGAATGGAAGAACATATTTGCAAATGTCTTATCAGATAAAGGGCTGGTATCCAAAATCTATAAGAATTTATTAAACTCAACACCCAAAAAACAAAGAATCCAGTCAAGAAACGGGCAGAAGACATGAACAGACATTTCTGCAAAGAAGCCATACAAATGGCCAACAGACCACTGTTGAGAAAAAGTGCTCCACATCACTCAGCATCAGGGAAATACAAATCAAAACCACAATAAGATCCCACCTCGCACTGCCAGAATGTCTCAAATTAACTCAGAAAATAACAGATGTTGGTGAGGATGCAGAGAAAGAGGGGCCCTCTTACACTATTGGTGGGAATGCCAGCTGGTGTAGCCGCTCTGGAAAGCAGAATGGAGATTCCTCAAAAAGTTAAATAGAGCTACTCTATGACCCAGCAATTGCACTAGTAGGTATTTATCCAAAGGATACAAAAATGCTGGTTCAAAAGGGCACCTGCACCCCAATGTTTCTAGCAGGAGTGTCCACAATGAGCAAATGTCCACAAAAGAGCCCAGATGTCCATCAACAGATGAATGGATAAAGAAGATGTGGTATATAAATGTGTCTCTCTCTCACACACACACACACCGGAATATTACACAACCATCAAAATGAATGAATCTTGCCATTTGCATGCAATGATGTGGAGAAAACTAGAGAGTAGTATTATGCTACATGAAATAAGTCAGTCAGAGAAAGACTAATACCATATGATTTCACTCATATACAGAATGTAAGAAACAAAACAGATGAACAAAGGGGAAGGGAAGGAAAAATAAAATGAAAACAGAGAGGGAGGCAAACCATAAGAGACTCTTAACTCTAGGAAACAAACAGTGGGTTGCTCAAGGGGGGAAGGGTGGGGGATAGGGTAGTTGAGTGATGAGCATTAAGGAGGCACTTGGATGTGATGAGCACTGGGTGTTCTATGCAACTGACGAATCACTAAATTCTACCCCTAAAACTAATAATAATAGTATATGTTACCTAAATTGTATTTAAATAAATTTTTTTTTAAATATACCCCCAAAACAAAGAAACAACCAGATAAATCTGGAAGGTTGAATATTGTGCAAAACTAGCCTAATTAAACAAGCCAATATCATTTAAATAAAAAACGTCATAGACAAAACCAGATGAAGCAGGAGGATTCGCAGGTTTAACTGTCATTTGGGGGCTAATTCGGGAAATATGAGTGTGTTCTGGGTATTAGATCAGATGAAGATTTACTGTAAACTAGAGATTCTCCGCCAGGAAAAAACAGGTCATAAAACGGTATGATTTTATCATATATATACTATGAGCTCATGCAGGCTAAAACGAACACAGGTACAGGGAAAGCTTCTGTATTAAGGTGTATTAATGTATTACATAGTGCTGAGCCTATGGTGAAAGGATCTTTTACTTTGTTTTTATCTCTCCCCAATTTTCCCATTTTCTACAACGCATGGACAGTGTCTCTACAATAGTAAATGACGATGTCTGAAATGAATCTGAACAAACATCTCAGTGTCCTGTGCACACCACTTGTGTTATGAATTAGAGACGGAGAACTGCTTTCAGAGAGGTGCAAAGAAACGGCTTTGGCATCAGGAGTGGTCAAAGCCACTTCCCCTTTATTAGAGAAACAAGGAAAGCTCCTTTAGGGAGTTAGGAAGGACGATGGAAAGGTCTGGAACTGCACTGCCCAATGTAGTAGCTATTAGCCGTGTGTGGCTATTTAAGTTTAAATGAATTCAGAGTCGATAAAATTTAAGATTCAATTCTTTAGTCACACCAGCCCCATTTCAAAAGCTCGAAAGCCCCAGGGGGTTGGCGGCCGGCATCAGGAATGAGCTAGGTGCGGGGTACGCGGCCGGGGTGCCGAACCGTGTGGCGCAGATATGGAACTAGCGGGGCGGAGAAGGCCCGCCGGAGAGAGCTACAGAGGTGGGTGCAGCTGCGTCTCCTCTCCCTGCTCCCCAGGACCCACTCGCTCCACTGCTCACGCCCCTCGGACGCGGACGGCAGCTCACCGGATCCCCGGGGAAGAACGCCTCCACCGGATCCCGGAGGAGTGTCGGCCGGCACTGCACGCCGGCTGCGCAGCTCCCCCACCAGCTCGCCTTCCAGGCTGTTTTCAAGGACGTCTGTAGAGCAAACAGCCTTGGAAGACCAGTGTCTCCCTCCAGGGCGGAAGGCAGATTTGGTGTCTGTCCAGGGTAATAAATCAGTGTCTACCCCCGGCTAAGGGGTGGGCGGGTTTGCAAACCACGCTCTCGGGACGCTGGGAGTTTCCTAACTCGGGGTTCCTCAGTTCCAGCGAATCCACTGTGCACCCCGCATTCACCTGGGCCCACTTCCACGTCACCCTCACGGCATCTGGGGAACAAGGGAACCAACACCAACGTGACGTTCGAGCTGCCGCTGTGCTTTGCCTTGACCCAAGGGTCGTCTGCCAGGCTCACTTGTTAGCTTGCAGGTAAGACGGAAGAGCACACTCGGCCCAGGTTTTAAAAGTTCACACAACGACCCGGCTCCTTTGAGCTCCTCGTGCCACAGGAACAAGTTCTGTCAGGAACCAAGGGGATCTCTGGGGCACATCTTGGGAGCCATGGACAACAGGTAAAAGTTAAGAGAGCAGGAGGGGCAACGGCCGGCCCAAACGCTTCCCCGGCACACTGGACCCCAGCTTTTCAGGAAGCAGCCTCTGGGGCATTCGCTGAGCACAAGGAAATGCGACCGGCCCAGTCGAAGGAGAAAACTGTAACTACCAACCGCAGTGGGTGAGCAGGTGCCAACAAGGACGGTTGTATCTAGGCAGACTAGCCTCCCCCGCTCCTCCAGCTACTTCCAGAAGACAGGCCGGCGGCAGGGAGCCTTGTAATTGCATCCTCAGGTCCGAGATCTCGGAACGGTGCTCCCCCTTCTCGAGGAGCAGGTGAGGGAACGCAGCCTCCCTCGCAGGAGCAGCAGCCCCGCACCACGCTTCTCGGACTCCCTGGTCCGAAGGAACCCACCAAGGAGACGCACTTACGCAAGATTCGAAGACAAGGAGGAGGGCCGATGCCTCCTCTCTGGCAGCCGCTGGCAGGCACGAGGGCAGACCGCACATATCAAGCCTGCAGTGGCTCCCCGGCAGGCTCCCGGGAACATTCGCTTCAGTGCTGCGGCACTCAGGTCACAAGCAGTGTCCGAGGCCAGCGCCTTCCGACTTCCTCAAAGCCAGAAGCAATTCTCTCTGACCTTCACCCCCGCAGGCCTCTCAATGGTTCTGTAAGCATTTAGTTCATTTCCTTTATTAAATCTGTTCTCACTACAATCCCCAGGGCGGGTCCGTTTTCCTGACCAACAGAGACGGGCAAGATCCGGCGGGTGGAGATCACCGGCGAGAGCATCGGCCCACCGTGCACAAGGTTACAAGAGAAGGAAAAGGTTGAGCAAGTGGGTCAAAACGATACGAAGTAGGATCCTTCTCAGGTTCAGGGCTTTATCCTACTACCCTCTGATCTAACCAACGTCGACCACGCGACCATCACACACCAGGCTCCACTCCCGCTATGGGAAAGAAAAACAGACTCGCGGGTTGTGGGGGCTGCGAGGATGAGCGGGGAGAAGGCTCGTGAACAAAGGTTCAACCTAGTAAATGGCAGGGAGCGCTCCGGGGAACCGCAAGCAGCACAGGCCTCTTTGACAAGCTCTCCGAGCCGAGATCTAGGGGCGCAGCCCGAGAGCAGAGGCGGGAGGAGCTGGGAGGAGCCGGGAGGAGCCCCAGCTCCGTGCGCTCAGGGGACTGTGGGGAGGCGAGCGTGGCGGGACTGAAGCTCTGAAGACCAGATCGCAGGGGGCGTGGGAGGCCAGGGGAAGGACTCGGGCTTTTATTGTGAGGGAGATGGGAACCCCTGGAAATTCTGAGTAAAAGTGACAGGATCTGATCTATCTGGAAACAGACGAGAGTGAAACCAGGAAGGGCACTAACATCCCTGAAATAGTATAAGGAACCCAGGACAGTGCCTCGCACCAAGGCAGAGCAGTATGAGCGGTGAAAAGCATTCACATTCCGGATATATCCGAAAAGAAAATGTGCTTGGGGACGAGAAGTGGGACGGGGGAAAAACAGGGGAGGAAAAATGACCCCCCGTTTCCGACCCGAGCAAATGACAGAACCGCCATTAATTGACAGTAAAGACTGAGGGAAACAGAGTCGGGGGTGAGAATCAGAATTCAGTATCTGATATGCTAAGTTCAAGATGCCTATTACACACCCGGATTGGTAACAGAGAGCAACCATAACCCCCCGAGAAGGGGGCAGCTAGAAGAGAAGCCCGCTCCGGACACCAACCTGGTTAACGTCAGATAAGTGGACGGGCAAGGCAGAGCAGGAGGGCTCCCTGGAAGCTGCTACTAGAGCAGAAAAAAACTAGATGCAGTCAGTGCTCGAGAAAACCTGAACCTGGGAGGGTAGCAGTGAAAATGCCCTGGGACAGAGGTTCTCAGCGGAGCCAACACCACCTGATGGGGCTGTGGCAACTGGCGGAAATAGTGTTGTTACTGACGTGTTTGGGAGGCACCAGCAATAATAAGCGGAGCCACTGCTCAGGATAAGCCCCATAGAAAAGGGGGGTTCTACTTCCTTTCAAATGACTCACCAGACCTCCATAATGGTGAAAAATCTGATCATAATTATCTGAACCTAGATTCCAACTTCATTTTGCTAATAAAATATTTTCTGTACAATTTTAACATACACTGAATTTTCCAGAACGCAGCTACCATGTAAATTTTTTAAAAATTTAAAAAAAAAAAAAAAAAAAAGAACACTCTTGGAACATCTGGGTGGCTCAGTCAGTTAAGCGGCTGCCTTCAGCTCAGGTCATGATCCCAGGGTCCTGGGATTGAGTCCCGCATCGGGCTCTCTGCTCAGTGGGAAGTCTGCCTCTCCTCTGCCTGCTGCTCCCACTGCTTGCACCTTCTCTCTCTGACAAGTAAATAAAATCGGAAAAAAGGAAGAAAAGAGAACACTCTCTTTTATGCAAAACTTTCTCCAAGAAATTTCACCATTTTGAAAAACCGTGGCATAGAAAATAATGCAGTTTTCTAATATTTAAGTCACCAGCAAAACACCTGCATCTGTGTTACCTGTAGGTGTCACCTACAGATACATTACAGGAGAGACTCAAGATGATCTTGGAAGACTTAGCACCAAATGTTAAATAACAGACACGTCAAATGCAGGATTCTCACGAATCAAATCTGTTTTAAAATTATGACAGTCACCTTACACATTGTTAGTTTTTATGGCATAAGAACAGGTATCTATCTTGCAATAATTATTTGAAATTAAACTTATTTGGGGGGGGGGGTTGCCTGCCATTTAAAATCTTACTCTGAGCCTGTCACCAGAGGTCCAGCACAGTTTTCTCGGCCACTCTTACTACATTTTCTGCTTCCAACTCATCCTCTGTTCCTACTGACACTTAAAGGATTTTGTTACAAATTGGACACAGACTGTGGCTCTCAACAAGATGTGGAATTTCAAGGCAGGAATTTTCTATGACAATTTGTCTCCACTCCTCCCAAATGACAACATAGAAGATTTTTCTTTCTCAACACTCACAAATGAGATACCACTCACTTACAAGTACATCTACATTTTTCATTTTTCTAATTTGATAGCCTACAATTGATGGGTATGTAGCCCTATTTCGATTAGGGTTATTTTCCTCCTTCTGCTATTATACCTAAATAATTCTGGCTGCTATTACCTCTTATACAGAATAACTTCTGTTTATCTCTCTTCACTATAAACTTGTCCATTATAAGCAGGTAGAAGTAGCTCCTATTTTACTATGCCTTCTAACAAAGTAGTGCCTAAGCATCTTGTAAGAAATATAAACTATTTTAATATAAAGTACTTCCTTTTCTCTGTCCTTACATCACAGCTAGAAGAGAACACGGACTTTTTCAATTACGTACGTGAAATTATATTTGTAAATCTGTGAATTTAATCTAGAATAGTAAAAGGGAATTATAAAACACTGGTTATAAGCAGAAAGCACTGAGTCTGACATTACTGAAAATCACTGGATTGGAAGAGACAAATACTGGATGTTAAAAGGGTTTAAAAAAAGATAAAAGACAGTTGAGCACAAGAATATGCTGAATGACAGAGTGTCAGAAGTGTCACCAGAATGTTCCTGCCCCTAAGGGTGAAGGCAGAAAAGCAGCAGTGAGAAAAGGTAGAAGAGTTTCTCAAATATTCATAGGCAGTAGCAACAGGACTAAGGAGCAGACAGCACCAGAAACCGCTCAGAGGAATGTTGAGAAGATACAATATTCCGAAAACAACAGGGGCTGGGGCAGCAGGCTCCTTATTAAGGAGGGCCATCAACGCACTGAGGCACCAAGCAAAGGTCAAATACGGACTATGACATCGAGGGCAGGGCCATTCTGGGAGAAAGGTGAAGACAAAAGGTTGTTTCCTCGCCAGGTACAAGATGAGGCGGGAGTCATGAAGGACAGGACACACAAAAATGCGAAGTAAAAGACAGACATCAGAAGGCAGTAGTGTGAACTGAGGGTAGAAATTTTTAAGAACAGGAAAAGAGAACATAAGAAGCCAAGCATGCCTAGAGAAGAAAGTCTGGTTTTATTCAAAACGGCCAGGCGTGGGCTAACCAAACTGCAAGCATAGATCTTTGTGGGCAGTACTCTCTATGGGGACAAGCCAGGCTGAGAGAAGGCCTGGAAGACGGCAGTGGCGGTCCCACGACACCGGAAGCCCAGCTACCAGAGGCCTACAGCAACTCCACCCCTGGCAACGGGGCCGCCAACAGCAGTGGGAGAGTTAAACCATACATGCGATAAAGAACTAGTATCCTGGGGCACCCGGGTGGCTCAGTTGGTTAGGTGACCACCTTCAGATCAGGTCCATGATTCCAGGGTCCTGGGATGAAGCCCAGCATGCATCAGGCTCCCTGCACAGTGGAGAGTCGGCTCCCCTCTGCCCTTCCCCTGCTCATACCCTCACACTCTCTCTCGCTTTCTCTCAAATAAAATAAAATCTTAGGGAAAAAAAAAAAAAAAGAACTAGCATCCAGAAGACATAAACGACTCTTACAGCCCAACAATATAAAGGCAAAGAACCTAACGTTAAAACGGTCAGGGATCCAAACAGACATTTCTCCAAAGAAGATTCCCAAATGTCCAGTAAGTACACATAAACAGAGTCAACGACATTTGTCATTAAGGGAAAAGCAAATGCAAATCAAAATCACTGTGGGATAACAACTTCACACCCACGAGGATGACTATAATCAAAAAGAGGGAAAAGAACAAACATTAGCAGGTTGTGGAGAAACTGGGACCCTTGTACAATGCCGGTGGGAATATAAAATATAATGGTACAGCCACTTTGGAAAACAGTTTTGCAGTCCCTCAAACAATTTAAACATAGTAACCATGACCCACAAATTCCACTCATAGGTATATAACCAAAGCACAAAAAAACACATCCACATAAAAACTTATACATATAATGATGTTCACAGAAGCATCATTCATAAAATCCAAAAAGTGGAAGCAAACCAGATGTCCACCAACGGACGGACAACACCAAAATGGGCTATAGCTATACACAGACTATTACTGGCCATAAAAAGGAATGGAATACCGATATATATTATCACACGCATGCACCTTGAAAACATGATGCTAAATGGGAGAAGCCGGACAGAGAAGGCCACATAATGTGCGAACATCGGTGAGGGGAATTTATGAAGATAGTAAGGAGATTAATGGGGCTTTAAGGCTGGGAGGAGAAGGGACAATGAAGACGGACTGTTACTGGGCGCATGAGTTCTTTCAGAGGGGACAAAAATGTTCTAAAGTCAGACCGTGATAATATTTGCACAGCCCCGTGAATATACTAAAACCCATTCAACTGTGCACTTTAAATGCAGGAGCTGTATGATAGGTAAATTATATTTCAATAAAGCTGTTTAAAAATACCATCTTACTTGGACCCATGGGATTTGAATTTATGGAAGTGACTGAGTGCCAGCCAACCTGGAGAGCCAATGCCAACGAAAGAAGACACTACTTACAGCTCTCAAGACAAGGGGGGCACCCACACCACACAGGGTGACAGAGAAGCAGCAGGTTTGCTCAGGAGGCAGAGAGAGGAGCGAGGGGAAAGCCTAGGCCAGAACTTTTATTGGGGTTTCTGCAGGAAAGGCAAGCCAGGACAGAGTAAACAATGCAGGACTGGCTTATTTGAGTAATTCAGGCTGTAGCACTGTCTCCAGTCCTGTACCTGGCCCTGGAATAATGCAGCACAGGGAGAATACTGGCCTGGTGTGTGGGTTAGATAAGGAGGTACCCGAAGGCTGAAGATTCCGGATTGGGTGATTTGCACATGAAAGGCATACTTCAGGCAGGCTGTTGGTATCTTTAGGAATTAGCTGGCCCTGGGAGGGACAGTTTCTCCCCAGGTCTGTAAGGCCCCCAAAAGCCAGAGCATCGAGGATACACTAAGAAAATATAGTTAACCTAACTGGCCCTGTGATGAGTGGATGCCAAAGAGACAAACACAGAATCTGAGGAGATAGAATAAATGCATACAACAGAAATTCACAGGGTGATTCTAGAATTTATATGGAAACGCAAAAGAACCAGAGGGGTGGAAACTATATTGGAAATTTAAAAAAAAGAAAAAAGAAAAAAGGACAGAGAACTTACACTGCGTAATTTCAGACTTATTACAAAGCCACAGTTATTAAGACAATGTGGTATTGGCAAAAGGATAGACAAAGACACCAATGACCAGAATAAGGAGCCCAGAAATGGGACTACCCATAGACAATGACTGATATATTTTACAAAGGCCTAAAGTAATGCAATGGTTAAAGGAAATTCTTTTCAATATCCTCATGGGGGCAGGTAAAGGAGTAAGTCTTGACCTTTGTCCCACACCACTCATAAAAATCAATTCGAGGTGAAATCAAAGACCTAAAACATAGTTTAAATTATATATGGGGACGCCTGGGTGGCTCAGTTGGTTAAGCAGCTGCCTTCGGCTCAGGTCATGATCCCAGGGTCCTGGGATCGAGTCCCACATCGGGCTCCTTGCTTGGCGGGGAGCCTGCTTCTCCCTCTGCCTCTGCCTGCCATTCTGTCTGCCTGTGCTCGGCTCTCTCTCTCTCTCTGACAAATAAATAAATAAAATCTTTAAAAAAAAAAAAAAAATTATATATGAAGCTTCCACAAAAAAAAAAAAAAAGACACAGTATCTTTGTGACTTTGAAGTTGGCAAAGATTCCTTAATATATAAAAAACACTAAACAAACAAAAAACTAAAAGAAACAAAATGCACTAACCATTAAAAAAAAGACAAACTGGACTTTATTCAAATTTAAGACTTCAAAAGATACCATTTGGGAAATGTAAAAAGGGAGCCGCAGATTAGGAGAAAATGTTCACAATGCATATTGGGGGAAACGACTCATTTCCACAATAGGAAGGACTCCTACAAATCAACAATATGATGTTAAACAACCTAATTTGGACAACAGACACTTCACAAATAGAACAGCCCATGTGCACATGAAAAAAGGCATGCTTCATCATCAGCAGTCATCTGCAACATGCAAATTAAAGCCACAATGACAGCACTTTACACTCACTAGAATGGCTAAAATTAAAAAGACTTTCAATATCACAGGCTGGTGATATCATGTTCCAACTGGAACTTTCAGAAATTGCCAATCCAAGTATGAAACAGTACAGCCACACTGAAAATAGACTGGGAGTTTCTTACGAAGGTAAAATATATACCTACCCTACGACCTAGCAGTTCCCACTTTGGGATGTGGACCCAAAGGAAGCCGAAATATATGTTCATAACAAAGTGTTGTATAAGAAGGTTCATGGCAGTTTTAGTCATAATAGCCAAACACTGAAAGCAAGCCACTGCCTTTCAACAGATTAAACACTGTGGTACTTCCACATTATTGAACGGTACTCAGCAATAAAAACAGATAAATTACTGACATGTACTACAACACGGACGACCCTCAGAAACATTACGTTCAGTTTAAGAATCCACTTGCCAAAAAACACACATTATGATTCCATTCGTATGAAATTCTAGAACAGGCAAAACTAAACTAGCGACAGCAACTAGAACAACTGTTCCTGGCTGTGGGGGGCGCTGCTGGCTAGATACGGACACGGTGAACTTACCAGGGTGAGGAACATGGCCGGTATGTATCTTAATTTGGGTGGTGGAAAAGGGCTTTTTTTTAACATCCATCAATATGAGCTGAACTCGTTTAGCAAATTTGTTCAAAATCATTACATTAAACGTAAATCATTCTTTAAAATGGTAAAATTCATTGGCTGCGTATCATAGCCATACAAAAGTTGCATGAAACAGAAATAACATTTAAATAAAAATAAATACCTTTGTCCATCTACAAAGCTTCACCCCGGAGTGGCTCCCAATCAACTGATACCCTAAACAGAAAAACAAAGAACACAACATTGAATTGATTCAAAGCCTCATATTAAAAGGTGATTCAAAAACTGTAACAAAATCATTTTTCTTTCCTTAAATGATGGCAAGCAACAATCCAGTGGCAAAAAACAGGTTTAAAGGTTTACTTCACCAGGATGATCAAAACCTTAAAAGGTATATGCATTTAATAACACAAACTAGAAATACATAAGGAAACAAGAGGCTAATCCAAAATCATAGAAACTTTTCACATCTTTCAGTATCTAAGAGATCCCACAGACAAAAACTCACTTGAGTTCTAAGACCTAAACAACACAGTAAAGGTGACAAAGAACACAGAGTACTACACGCGACACCTACAGAATGACACCTACTGAATGCACGTGATTTTGGAGGACTCAGGGAAACTTTCTTAAAAACAAATACAAGGGGCACCTGGGTGTCTCAGTGGGTTAAAGCCTCTGCCTTCGGCTCAGGTCATGATCCCAGGATCCTGGGATCGAGCCCTGTATCAGGCTCTCTGCTCAGCGGGGAGCCTGCTTCCTCCTCTCTCTCCGCCTGCCTCTCTGCCTACTTGTGATTTCTGTCTGTCAAATAAATAAATAAAATCTTAAAAAAAAAAAAAATACAAAAAACACATGCTGGGCCGTAAAGCAAAAGCAAGAACAACAGACTGGGGAACTTGCGACCGTAATCTTTGAAAAAAGATGAAGAATCAGACGGCCAAAAGAAGACCGAAATAAGGAAACACTGCCCCAAGAAGTGGAAGATAAAATTCCAGGACCCATAACCTAACATGAATTCTCAGCACCACTCCATAACCCGGCATTTAAAATTCGTGAGCCACGGAAGACATAAAAAGCGTGGAAAAGCCATGCCAAAGTGATCACATTTCCTTTTGTAATGGACCAGAAGAGCAAACAAGTAGAACATTCTGATTTCAGGAAGCATTTAATAAAGTTTCTCACAAGGCTTCAAGTAACAAGCCACAATTAGGAGTCTCTTACACAAAAGACTCTTGACTTGCAGACGAATGAGGCAAAAGGAGAAATCTAGTCTGGATGGTGGCATAAGTGGCTCCGTGGCTGGTTAAACACCCATATTCACAGGGTGATGATTCACGGAACAATGTCAATGTGGATTACAAGTCTCTAGCAGCAATATTACACGGCTTTGTCTTTTACCCTCTTCCACCTGCGCGTAAACATCCCGCACATCAATAAGGCTCTCCGTATCTATCGGAAGACAGAACTGAGTCCAACGGAGTGAGTAAGCTCAGACACAGAACAAGCATTTAAAAGATTCCCGGAGAAAATTCTAGTTCTTCTTTTGGATTTCTATATTATATGTTCCTGAGACCATCATCATAGAAATCACGGTCTATTACGTTAGTTCTTCACATTCTCCTCTTCCAAGATACACAGGGTTTTACAAAATGTTCATTTAGATGGGTATGAAGAAGACCGCAGAGTACAGGACGGACAGACCTGCGGCTGACCACCATGCCAAGATAAGCCAAGGGTCTGCAGCTGCTAAAAATCACGGTGCACAATTCTGTTCTAACCAAGATCAAGTGACAGAGGATTTACTCTCCCATCTGAAATGCCAAAAATGGGACAAAATATATGAACCCCAAGACATGAAACATCAGGACAGTAATAGGGAGACGGGAAACACAAAAGATGAGCCCTACCGTTCCCAGAGCTTATTGCCTTGCAAGTTTCCAGGTCATGCCACGGAAAGGGGCAATCTGAGAACAGCTCAGTACTCTCTGAGGTGAGGACATGAAAGCCAAGAGTCCGGGGAGCCCATATGGCTAGAGTTTGCAGAATGGAGTACCAGAGAGTCAAGAGCTATGCAGAGATTCAACCCAAGAATCTGCAGAGGATTCCCAGAAATACCTAGCTGAGGACTGCCTAGTGCAATAGTGAGAAAAAAAACTCATGGAGTATTGGAAAGAATCACCTGAAAGGCCTAGAGGTACGCCTGGCACTCAGCTGGCTGGGAACTGTCCCTGGTCGTACCAGTCGGAAGCTTAAGATTCACAAGGCACTGATGCCCCGATAATCAGAAGTAATTAGCCATATAGTGGGTAAGCTGTGGTCTCACTTGACAAATCATAAAAGCCAGATTAAAAGGCTCAAACTGCTTCTAAGTAACTGCTCGTCATCTTAGAACTAAGCTTAAGAATGTTTATGGGAATACAAAAATATCTAGCACCCAATAAGGTAAAATTAGATCTGGCATGCCATTGAAGATTACCAAACATGCAACATGACCGATGAAGAAATAACCCGTTAGCAACTAAACTGATCCAGAAATGACACAGGGGTTGGAAGTACATTACAACAGTTGTTAATTATAATATGTAGGCTCAAAAGTTAAGTAGAGACATGGAAACTATAAAAAGACCCAAACTCAACTTCCACAGATGAAGACTATAAACCCGGAAGCTGAAAAACGCACTAGATAGAATGGAAGAGCAGACATCAGAGAAAAAAGATTACTACATCGGACCCGAAGACACAGCAACAGAAGCTATGCAAAAATGAAAGCTAGAACAGAAAAAAGAATTTTAAATGAAAAGAGTATCAGTGAGCTATAGGTCAGATTCATGAAATTGAAGTCCCCAAGGAAGAGGAGAGGGAGGCAGTGACAGGAAAATTTTTGAAGAAATAATGGCCAAAATTTGTCCAAATTTGATTAAAACTATAAAATCTACAGAACCAGGAAGCTCAACAAATCCCAAGTAAAAGCAACATGAAGAAAACTACGTTGAAACACATTGTAACGGAATTGCTCAGAATCAGTAATTAAGAGAAGATCTTAAAGGTAGCCCACGGGTGAGAACATCACATCCAAAGGAACAAATGAAAGACGGACACAAGCTTCATCAGAGGCAACGGGCGCAAGTTGACACCTGGAAGGCACCAAAAGAGGAAAAGGCGTCCATCGACAATTCCACACCCATCAAACAACAGCCTTCAAAAATGAAGGCAAAATAAAGCCGCTTTCAGAGACACAAAAGCTGAGATAATTAATCACCAAAAAGCCCACATGACACAAAATGCCAAACGAAGCCCGTCAGGCAGGAAGAAAGGGCTGCTGGGCAAATACCGATCTACGCGAGGGAACGAGAAGCCCAAGCGTGGTACCTACCAGAGTCAGTTATGTACGACTGCTACTAATCATTTTAATTAATTCAATAAATTGACATAAAGAATTATGTGAGCCTGTTACTAATTATTTTAATTTAACTGAGTCGATGACTGACTATTCAAACCAAAATAACAACAGCGTAGTGTAGGGTTATAACACACGTAAAAGTAAAATGTGTAGCAATTGCTTAGAGGCTGGCCAAGGGGCTAGAGACGTTATTCCTGAAGCCGCTTCTCCCCCAGGAAGCGGTGTATCGGCTCAAAGATACACTGGGACAGGATACAGAGACACAGCGTAGAACCGCAAACAGCCACCAAACGACAAGACAGTGCTGTAACTAATGAGCCAACAAGGATGTAAAACCAAATCATAAAAAAGTAATGTAAGGAAGGCAGAAAACAGGAAAGAAGGAAATCAAAGAACACATGAAACAAGTAGAAAACCGACAGCTAGAGGAAAGACTTGAACCTATCATAAAATCACTCTGAAGAGTAAATAATCTCAACATCCTTATTAAAAAGCATACTACATATACCTGATATATATATGAGCACAAACATTACACAAAGATATATACACATGACCTGAATGTTCCTGTCTGTCTCCTCTAATAGGCTGAGGGCTCCTTGAAGGGGATACTGTAGGTTTGTCTGCCTTGCCACACTATTACACAAAAGCTTCTCAATAAATACAGAAAGACTCGAGTGAGGGGAGAAAATCAGTCTACTGACTCCCAACTGACCACTCTTTCTTCCTCAGGAAATCAAAACTATTATTTGATCTCAAGCTATAGCCTCCTTAGTAGGTGATGACCACAGAACCCCAGACATTTGCTACAGAAAACACTTCTAAGCGATCCAGCCTCATCGCAACACGAGCTTTCTCCTGCATTTAATAACTTCCACTTAATAAACGACGATACATAAAGAAGCCCGCGACGGCATCTTCCGTCTGCATACCTGAGCCACACTGACGCTAACAACCCAATAAGCCAAGCAGAGGGGAAACGTGCTGGCCCAGCAGGCCACACACCCGTGATCTGTGGGAACAAGAGGGGGGTCCCTCGATAGTTATACGGTGACACAGCTGCTGGGCTGACCCCAGAAGGACCTCCTAGCCCTTCCTCCCCCGTGGCAGTCCCAATTTAGGCTTCCTGGTCTAGGTATGAAATCAGAAGGCTGCGAGGGCCGTCCTGGGACCGCACCGCCCGAGGAGCCACACCTTGTCTAGTGAGGGCCTCCCGGAGAGCGGGGGTTATCATAGCTCTTCGTTCGCCGGGGCCGTTCTTCCCCGAGCTCCTGAGCAAACCGCTCTTCTCCTCTTGCTGCTCCTTCTCTCTCTGCATGAAAATTAAAAGAACAAGTCAGCACGGGCAAGGGCACAAGAGTAACAGCACGGCACTCACGACCACACAGCGGCGAGGACAGGGCCCTCGCGAACCCCGGCCCCCAGACCCGGGCTCCTCCAAAGCAACCGTGTTCCCAGTCAGACAGCAATTAAAGAACTGCCAGCCTCATTTTTCCCTTTTCTTTCCAAAAAAGTCACACACACACCCACCAACTGTAAATCAACAACCCCCTCATCCGGCTGCTAATCATCCTCAGCGATCTGAGGGCAGACGGCTGCTGAAATTCACCCAGTCATTTCTCTGAATTTCAATTTCCTCACCTGAAAAGGGAGGAAGGTAGCATCTGGGGAGCAGGGTTGTGTTAAGATTAAAAGAAATAAATCACCAGGCACTAAGCCTGATACATAACAGACTTCAGGAAGATGTAAGATGCTGGTTATTCTATCTGCAAAGCCCCAAAACAAGTCAAAATAGTGCTTTGAGCCATTTGCTCGGAGACCAAATTACTCCTCCACCTGTCGCCCTGATGGCTCCTTCCAGAAGATCCTGCGGGGAAAATGTGTCTTCAGCGAAAAAAAGAAATCTGGAGGATAACACAAGGCTGACTGTGTCTGACTGTGGCCCCCAGAAAGTTCAGCAGCAAACTGACGACGCGTAAAGCCTCACGTCACGCTTGTCGTGGATTCTCTGTACGTGGCTTCTCACTGCACGATGACCTTCACCCTTTAAACTCGTTTCTTCCTCTTTTTAAATCTTACCATATACACGTAATTTTAAATTCTCTCGATGTCTTTTCGCAAGGTGGTGGAATGCTAATCGGTAATTCCGAGGAAACACACGATGTCCGTGTTACCCGTCAGAGGAGACACTTAGCGGATCTTACTAGGAGATGCAGAAATTCAACATAATTCACCCTGGCAGCGGCCCCACCACCAAACCCATTTCCAGTGCCCAGTCCCTAGCAACCAGTAAGCAAATGCAAGAGTAATATCCTTTCTGCCTAAAAGTGGAAACACCTCAGAGACCACAGGGCGACTGAAATCCTCAGCCAACTGAGACAGACAGGAGGATGGTCCGTGTTTGAAGCTGATGGGGACTCACTGTATCATTCTGTCTACTTCTGCGAACATGCAAAGTTTTCTGTACAAAAAATGTAAAACGGATTATAATTTTTTTAGAAAGAAACAGAAAGGCTTGTAAGCCAAAGAAATTTGGAGTTGATTTCTCTACCTTCCTTGTTACTTCAAGGACTTGCTCCAAAACTGGAAGTCAGTGAAAAACTACTTTAGAGACTCAAAGGGATTAAATGAGAAACAATGAACCCAAGTTAGCTCTACCTGTCCTAAAGTCAGCGTTCCCGGTTACAAAATATAATCCAAATGAAAAGCTAATGAACAATTTTGCTTCTGTTAATACAGTTCTCAACTACACCTTTTCAGATAGAGCTGAAAAAAATTTATAAATAAGCATCAATGATTTTCTCATCCATCATAAAATCCGTTTAATGCTGGGTATTTTATTTAAAAAATTTAGAAGTTTCAGTTAGTCTTTTAAAACATTTAAAATCAGGGGCACTTGGGTGGCTCAGTTGGTTCAACACCTGACTCCTGATTTTGGCTCAGGTCACAGTCTCAGGGTTGTGGGATCCAGTCCTGCGCTGGGCTCAGCACTGAGCACGAAGACTGCTTGGGCTTCTGTGTCCCTTTCCCTCTGGCCCTGCGCCCTCTACTCTCGTGTTCTTCCTTGCTCTCTCTCTCTCTCAAAAAAATAAAAATAAAAATACAATATTTAAAAATAAAAGAATCCTATGGCTTTTTTTTTTTTAAGTCTATTTCCGATCCAAAAGCAAAGATGTGAGCTTAAAAAGGAAGTGTTGGTACAGCAGATGAGCTGACCTTGAAAGCGAGTCAGTGTCTCTGGGTCACTGCATGGCAAGCTACTAGAACTCCCCACTAACCACGCGAGAAGGACCGGGAGGTAGCAGTATCTGCTCTCCAAAACCTCTGTCTCCACAAAACATCACCAGCTTGTCCGCTTACCCCACAGGCCACATCAATACAAAGCTGGACTCAGAGCTCCAGAGACACCCACTTGTGGTTAAAAAGACACACTCTGACCCCTATGAAATGCAGACTCCTAAAACGGTGATCACGGAGGACGATCCAAGTCCCACTACTAGAGAAGTTGTCCAGGAGAAAATATGAGTGTAGCTACTGCATTTCAACCATTTACACACAAAATTTAGATGGGAAAGCAATCAGAGGCCATGATGAAAGGTCTTGAGCATTCAGGACAAACATTCACCCTTCTCGGTCTCTGTGGCAGTTCAGCCCCCTGCCTTCAGTACGCAGCAGTCACACTTTATTTCATGGTTCAGAACAGTCCCCCGGAAGGGCAAAGCACCATTCAAGTTCTAATTCTAATCTCCTGGGTGTGGACACTGTCCACTGTTCGCCCAGAATACAATAATGTAACAAACATACGTACGTATGTACGGCCGTTACACAGCCTAAGCCGAAGTCAGTGAAAATTCCACAGCTGGCCAACCTTGATTCCTCCCTCCCCCGGACGCCCCTCTGGACAATGAGTGACCAGTTCTGAAGCTCCACTTCCCACAGATTGGCTCAGTCCATCCACAAGGCCCTGGTCTCTCCCAAGGACAGGACAACTGTAAAAGCTAGCCTATCTCCCCATCTCCAACCTGTAATTCCCTCCCTTTCCAACCCCACACCCACCGCTCCTGCCCTGAAAGAAAATGCACGTCCTCTCCAAGCTGCTGCTTCCCGACAAGCAGAGAGGAAAGCTGCTTATAAGCTAACTTCCTAGGCATTTAGGAAAATGACGATAAATAAGTGAAAAGTCCTTTAAAAACAGACAAGACTATATTAATCTTACATAATCTTGGGAGCAAAAGTGTACTAATTAATTCCTTTTTAAAAAAGAAGATACTAACAATATCAGCTAATTCATTTTCATACTGTCATCCCAGAAACCGCAGTACCATCCCAATTATCAACCAGGAAATAAACAAGCCAAAAAAAAAAAAGTCATCCATTAAAGATCTGAAGGTAAAATTCCACCTAGCCAGGTGCCAAACAGATGTTTTGCCACACACAAGTTTTTCATTACCAAAGTATACAGACGTTTCTTCTGGGAAAAAGAATCTGCTTAAATCTGTTTATTTTACTGATCCATGCTTTATCATCCAGTGACTCCCTCCCTCAACAAGCCATGCAGGAAGCCGTCACCAGGCTCTCAGGAGAGGTCGTTCTCCTATATAGTCAGCCGGCTCAAGCCTGGGGCCTTGCTGGCCCAGGGTGGCGCGCAGCCAACGTCTGGCCAAACAAATGAATGCCTCAAAACTTGAGCACAGCTACTGCTAGCTCGAGAAATGCCATCTCACTTCTCTCCATAGGGATTCTAGACCTGGCAACTTTCGATACTAAAAACTCTCCTTCGGGTACCGAAACTAAAACTCCTTCTGCTGCAATTTATCCCCACTTCTGTGGGGTCCTATTTCTTTAAGAAAGGAAGCCCCATGGGGCACCTGGGTGTGCCAGCCCTTATGCATCTGTCCTGCACTGTCCTGGGATCAAGCTCGCTCTGAGGGAGCCTGCTTCTCCCTCTGCCTCTGCTGCTTCCCCTGCTTGTGCTCTCTATTTCTCTCTCTTCCTAACAAATAAATCTTTTATTAAAAAAAAGAAAGAAAGAAAAAGAATTCCAGAACTCACTGTAACAGCGCTCCTGGCTACAAAGGCCATGGTAAGACAGGTTGGTTTAAAGGCGGTGTCTTGGGGTGGAAGGGCTGTGTCACCTGTGTTTCTGGGTGAATTAAATACCCAAATCCTTAAAATTAATAAAGAAAGGAGAACAGCTGCATGTTATTCCGCTGCAGTACTATGCAACTTTGTAATCAGAACTGGACACACCAAAATACCTCTGCAAATTGAAATGCTTCTCTGGTGAGTAATTACCAAGCATTCACCATTTATTTCCAAAACGAACGATACTGTTATCACTGTTTGTCTGCTTAACCAGAACATGCTGTGGGGAGTATTTAACAACGTTAATTTACTGCAGGGAAAAAAAGGGACATTCTGCTCTATATTTATAAATCACAACCAAGAGAAAAACAAAAAATAAACAACCTAAGAACTGCCGGGCTCTGTCTAACTCCTTGGGCCCTACCCAAACTCTTCAGATTCTCTTCTAAAAACCACTGTTCCCCTGGAGGATGAAACGGAGAGACAGAGTCTAGCCTTGACCCCACTTTGGACAAACTGCTGTACTTCTCTACACCTGCTTCCTGCCCTGTAAAATGGTAAAACGGAGACGGTAACAGTATGGATATCAGGGTCCATGTGGGGACCGAATGAGACAATCCAATGTGTACTTCAATCTCTCCTAATATCCTGAACGTGTACTGGACCTACCCTCTTTCCCCACAGCCCTAAACTCTCCATCCTATTCAATCGAATCGCACTGCTTCCCAACGCCTGTCGTTTAAAGGTCACAGCCCCACGACAGAGAATGAAAAGGCCTCCCGTATCTTGCCCCTGCCTCGCCTTCCTTCTCACGTTCACTCCACACCTGCCCACCCCCCACTCGAAACTCTAGACACATCACACTGTTTAGGAGTTCCCCAAACATGCCGCGCTCCCCGGCACGCCACCCTCTGCTTCTGCATCTACCTTCCTGACCTTCCAACATTTCCCACGTTGGCTCTGGTTCGTGGACATCGCTGCGACCCCTCAAACTCTCTTCAGCCCTGGAACTACCGTCTTGGATCCTGCTCCAGAAGACGGGAGGCAGAACCCCATGGTGGTATACCAGTCAACCAAACTCATGCTGTTCGAAGACATCTCATACAAAAATGGCTCACGGTTACCACGTACACACCACAAGGCAGGCAGCAAAACCCAGTGGGCACATGAGTGACCTCCGCCGTCACAACTACTGCTTGTGAAGTTGCTATCTCCCACCTGAGAGATGGGAAAACAAAATGACAGAGTAAAATGACATGCACCGGCTGAGACAGTGTGACTCCGTGGGAATCGGGGACCGTTACTCAAAAAAAGGTCCTACAACAGGAGTACTCTGGCCCAACACTCACCAGTGCTCGCGCTCGTCTACAGTGATAGCTCTGGAAAGTCAGTGCGCGCTGGACAAGCATCAGGCGGAACTAGCACCTCGGGAGTGCGTATGAACGGACGCCGAAGAAAATGCCAAAAAATACAGAAAAAGAAAAGCCAGGTACCATCCACCACTGAGTTTACATTATGTCCAGTATAAAATGAAAACACAAGACATACGTGGAAACCCTGCCATCGCTGAAATGAAGAACAGAAACTGCCTATTTTCACGTCACATGGAAGTTGGAAAAACATTTATATTTATTTTTGCCCCAAATCTAATGACGCCATGAGGAACTTCTTATGAGAAATCTAAAATATCATAAATCAATTGCTTAAAGTTCATAAAATCCAAAATCTTGTCATTTCAAAAAATAATTTACAGAGCTGTCCAAAACGTCCATTCGCTCTCTCCAGTGCCCTCTAACGGACAGAAGATGAAAAGTACAGGAAAAATGAACCCACGAATTACTCCGCTCTTGACGGTACACTTGGAATTTGCTGAATTAGATCTTAAGTGTTCTCAATACACACACATGCACACGCACACGCACACACGAGGTAACTGTAAAGGAAGGACTTGTTAACTGTTTGTGGTAACCATTTCACAATGTATACATATATCATCACATAATACACCTTAAAAAAATCAGTGTGCAACCTGAACATATAAAATTATCAATCATACCTCAATAAAGCTAGAGAAAAAAATCATTCCAAACTCTTCACTCACTACAAATAAAGTTTAAATATCTCCTCTTAGCCTTACAGAAAAATCCAGAAATCTGTCTAAATCAGGTATCTCATGCACAGAAATCTACCCTGTTTTAAGACCATTTCGCCACTGAGAAATTACTCGGATTTTTCATTAAGAGTCATAAAATTATACATTTGCTTTGACCCGGTGTACCAATATGGGGAAAATATAACCTAAGATAATATCAATACATTTTTTAAAGTAAAAATGGTCTAACTGTGCTAATTGTAACTGTGCTAATTGTAACAGCAGAAAGCCTGAAAGGGACTGGCTGGCCAGCTGTAGGAAAACGTACAAAATGTCTAAGCAATCTCGCTTCTCATTTTGATGTGTGTCAGGCTGGGACTGGGACGCACGGTCACATGTGTTCTCATCTGACTCACACACGTGAGGGAGGCAGAGGGCGCGGGCCCTGCTCCACAGACAAGGGGATTAAGGCTGGGAGGGTTAAGCTGTGCTCTCGGATCACTGAGTTACACACTCGCTGGGCCAAGGTCTGAACCTACACCACACACACCTCTGCCAGGGCTTCCGAAACACAGAGCTTCCAAAATCGACAGAAGCAACCACGCACGACACAGGCAAGTATTTAAAAACGAGCAACAAGAACGCTCCGCAATCTTAAATCAGGACAATAATTCTAGATATTACAGCTTAGAGTTGTGTACTCACCAAGAATTCGTTTTGGTTCTGAGCTTTACAGAAAAAGCCGAATGAGCCAATATAAAAATGGACACAGGACAGCATGTACTAAAAATTGTGGCCCTGCCGAAAGGAAGTCTGGCCTTTGCCCCCAGTTCCTGGAAAGTTACTTCTAAACTCCTGGAATTTCCTGCGTGAGCGCATGTCTGCTATTCACGGTGGGCCCCTCGGACCACACCAGACTGCCAGGGGCTTCGGGGGAGGCAGTGGAGACAGAGTTCAGCCACAGGGGCAGGGACTGGGTCGCGGCTACGTGCTGAAGCCCCAGCAGAAACCGGACAGTGAAGCTCAGATAAGCCTCCCGGGCTGCCAACACCCAGGTGCACCGTCACATTATCGGTGCTGAGAGGGCCGCACGTCCTGGAGAATGAGTAAGTTCTTCCCAGACTCTGCTCTGTGCATCTCTCCCTTTGGCCAATTTTTCTGTTCCCCTTCCCAGCAACAGACCACAACCACGAGGATAACAGCTTTCGGGGAGTTCTGTGAGTCCTTCCTGCAAATTATCAAACCTGAGGATGGTTTTCAGGAACCCCCCCGCCCCCCGCAGCAAAACTTGCAGTTGGTGTCAGAAGTGAAAGCAGTCATGGGGACGATGCCCTCAGACCTTGTGGTTTATCAAATACCAGGCAGACCCAGAAAGAAATCGTTCACAGGAAAATAAAACAGTTCAATCTCACTCAAAATGAAAGAAAGACAAATTAAAATCAGGTTATTATTTTTCACCTGTCAGGCTGGCAAGATAACTCCTGTGGGTTGGCAAAGATATAGAGAAATCTCATCTCTCCTATAAGAATAAATAAAAATAACTTCAATTATTTATAGGATAATTTGGAAGTATCTATTAAAACTATAAAATCCCCTTTGATCCAGAAATTTCAACTTCATGAACTTGTTGAGACAACTTTATACCAGCTGCAAAAACTGTAAGAGCAACAGTATTCAAACACCTACGTGTTAACCAGCAGGAGGCTAATACACCGCGGGACACGGTCCTGGGCCACGACGCAAACGTGAAAACGAGGTGGGCAGGTCTCTATGCCGGCCCTGGAGAGCTGTCGAGTTACAGGGAAAAGCGGTCTGTAGACCCGCGAGTACAGAAGGATCCCAGCTGTGTAGCCAGAAACACAGTCAGACCACACGCAGGTGTGTTTGTCAAGCCAGTGAAACACCCGGAAAAACACTGCCGACCTGTAAACCGCGGCCTCCTGTGAAAACGAGATTGAGGAAGAACAGGGACAGGGGGCCGCACTCTTCGGATTTTTTAAACACATGTAAACAGGGTATCAAGTTAAACGCAACTCCAAAGGGAGGGTCAGATCACGTTACGTGTTTTCAAAGGGACGATCTGAGAAGCAGCGACTTGGGACGGGGACGGGCGTTAAGCCTCACACTCCCCGTGCCGACCACCGGCCGTTGTATGCGACGGACGGACCGCGAAGCTCTACCCCCGAAACCGGTGATACGCTGTATGTTAACTGGACTGAATTTAAATTTTTAAAAAATTTTTAAACGCCTCCTTCACGTCATCAATGTGAAAGGGTAGAGCAGGTGGGGGTAAGGACAGAGGACTTTTGAAAACTTCTTCAGGGAGTTTTGGGAAGGTGCTCTGAGCGCCCCCGTTCGGAGAGAGGCTGGGGGTTGCTGCCTACCTCCCGCCCCAAGCCCCAGGAGAGGCTCCGGCGTGGCCCCTCGAGGAAGCTGCCACGTATGCCCCGCACTCGGAGGGCATCACTGAGCGGTGCAAGGCTCCTGCCCCGAAGTCCAGACACCAAGGGACTGGCCGGCTTCCTCAGTGAGTGAGCACGGCTGCGGGGGGAATCGGCCCGTCCTCCTAGAATGAAGAACTCAGCAGCCTCCCGCGGCAGCGGACCAGGGTGCGGTGGCGAAGGTCTTCCATGCAGACCAAATGGGGACCACGGAGAACAGAGGCGGACCTCCGAGAGACGAAGGCAGAGCCACGGGGCACGGAGGAGGGAGGAAGCCACCATCAGAAGCACACGTCTCGGAGGACGCTCGGTCCGTGCAAGGAACCTGGTCAGGGGCCACCATGGACAATGTCCCCAGAGAAGCAATGACAGTGCTGCTGGGAGACGAGTCAACTGTAAACCCGGGGAGGGGGAGAGCACAGAGGCATCTTAGGCCAGTGCCCCGGAAGAACTTTCTACTTCTCCCTCTCCTGCCTCCCCAACCATTCCCCAGACCCTAGGCAGATCCAAAACAGCAGCTGGCAAACAGACCAGAGAGCAGACAAGATGGAAGGAGTTTCACCTTCAAATTAAATTAGAAACTCTGAGTTTCGTTAGTAAGACTAGGTATATATTACACAAATTGGGCATTGTACTGCCAAATTAAGACTTTGTATCTTAGGGGCACCTGGGTGGCTCCACAGTTTGGTTAAAGCCTCTGCCTTCAGCTCAGGTCATGATCTCAGGGTCCTGGAATCGAGTCCCGCATCGGGCTCTCTGCTCAGCAGGGAGCCTGCTTCCCCCTCTCTCTCTGCCTGCCTCTCTGCCTACTTGTGAACTGTCTGTCAAATAAATAAAATCTTTTAAAAATATATATTTTTTAATAAAATCTTTTAAAAAATATTTTTATAATGGAGATTTAGGTGCATATGAAACAAAATTAAAATAAATACTCCAAAGACTGACAGTGATTTTTCTGGAGCAATAGAATTATTGATAGAATTTTGCCCTTTCTCTATTTCCTAAATTCTATTATTATAGATATGTTCTTTTATAATGAAAAAGTTTAATAGGCAAAATTAAATAAACGTTGAATTTGTTTTTTTTTCAATTACCATTTGTTATAGTATGGGACCACCATGCATAAAATTAGAGTCCTCATGTTTTACAGAAGAATTAAGTTCTTAATCCTTATATAATTCAAAACTAGCAAAAAATTAAAAACTAGCAAAAAAAATAGCAAAGATAGGGGACGCCTGGGTGGCTCAGTGGGTTAACCATCTGCCTTTGGCTCAGGTCATGATCCCAGGGTCTGGGATTCAGTCCCACATCCGGCTCCTTGCTCAGCAGGGAGTCTGCTTCTCCCTCTGCCTCCTGCTCCCCCTGCTTGTGTGCTCTCTCTCTCGCTCTATCTCTGGCAAATAAGTAAATAAAATCTTTTTAAAAAAATGGGAGACAGTCTTATATGGCAATATCATAAATAGTTTATGATTCATTTGATAATTAGATTTTTCTTGTTTTGTTTTGGGAGCATGGAGGGAAAGTAGGTCCTCATACTTTCCATTTCAAATCCTCAGAAAAGGTGAAGGGTACAAGGAAGCCCCCCAGGCCCCCCCCCCAGATCCACCACTTCCGCTCCACCATTACCTGGCTATCCATCCATGTGCGTGCACACGAGAGCATGCGCATACACATGCACACACACACGCCCTACAAGACACACACGTGTGCAGAATGAACCACTTGCACGTGGTAGGCACCGTGACACTTTACCCTTAAATACTGTGAATGCATCTCCTAAAAAAGGCAAGACAGAACTGTAGAACTATAATATCATTATCATAACAAAGGGAATTAATGAAGAGCCGATATTATCTACTTCAAAAAATCCATTTCAAATACTCTCAGGTGTCCAGACAACGGCTTTTTCTCTTCAAGATCAAAGATCATACGATGCATCTGGTTATGTTTCATTTGTCTTTGTAAACCTTAGAACTGTCCCCACTCCACGTTTTGTTGTGTTCATGATGCTGACTCTTTATTTCTGGGGGCACCTTGGTGGCTCAGTCAGTTAAACGTCTGCCTCTGGCTCAGGTCAGGATCCCGGGGTTCTAGGATCAAGCCCTGCATCAGGCTCCCTGATCAGCGGGGAGCCTTCTCTGCCTCTCCTTCTGTTGCTCCCCCTGCTTATTCTCCCGCTGTCAAATAAATAAGTAAAATCATTTTTTTTAATTTTTTTTTTTTAACATAGGCTCCACACCCAACACAGGGCTTGAACTCACGACCCTGGGATCAAGAGTCACATCCTCTACACACTGAGCCAGACAGCCACCCCAGACATTGACTCTTTCTAGAGCCCGGCCAGCTGTCTCCAAGACTATGGCGTTCTGGGTTTGTCTATTTCCCCACGATTAAATTCAGGCTCAACATTTTTGACACAGAAGTAAAAGACAATACTGTATACATCTTACCATACCCATCCTATCAGGAGGCACACAAGGCTGGTTTAATACAGATGACGAAGCTGAACTTGACTGTGTGTGGAATCCAGGCACATCATCTCTTCCCGCCACATCCGTGTGTTCACTAACTGGGAAGCTACACTGAGCTTTCACGTCCAAACATTTACTGGGATTTCCTTCACTCCATTTGTAAAGGTACATTTTATCCTTTGTAAAGAGCAAAATATCTGAAAGGGTATGCTCCCCCCACTGATTTATTTATTTTTGGCGCATCTAAGTGGGTTAGTTTGGGGGATATTTTGAAACTATGTGACTATCTGTTCCCCAAAGGCATTTCACCCAATCCTTGCTTAAATCAATTATTACACGGGATTGAAAACAAGTGATTTTCTAATTCAATCATGGCTTCTGTATTACCTGAAAACCTTCTACAAAGACATTCTCCTGTACCTCCTCTTTGTTCAGTAGCACAACGACTGATTTTCTTTTAATTTGACACACATGGTCATTATATAATCACTGCACTCATCTTTGATGCCCAAAGTGTCCCAGTTTGGCCTGTGGGAAACTCTTTGAGCTGGTTCTTACGTCCTTTGGTCCTTTGGACATATCTCCTTCAGTCACTGAGGATCTATTTTCCCAACGAGATGTCCCAGGCCCATGTGACTCTCCTTTCCTCAACCCTGGAAGAAGTCATTTTTCCACGAAGTCCCGGTTCCTTTAAGTGAAGGAGGACATTTAGAAAACCAGATTCGAGCGCTCACTACCTTGGTTTCCAGGCCTGCGGCATAACAGAGCACACATCTGTTCTCTGTCCCCAGTTCCTGGCAGGGAGCTTCAGAAAACCTTGGCATTTTCTAAGTGCCAGAAGGGTCATTGTTATGCAAATGAGGTGACTGGACTGGGGGGGTTGTCCCTAAATAGCTTCAGGATGGGGGCTAGTCATCGGAAAGACCAACAGCTCGGTGCAACTTTGGGCCAGCTGGATCTGCAGGGCAAGAAACAGGAAGGGAGGTCAGCTGGAGAACGAGTTCAGTCCATGGCCAATGACCTACTCAGCCGGGCCTATGCAATGAGACCCCAGTAAGAGTTCCGGATGTGAAAGCTCAGCCCAGCTCCGTCAGTGAACACGGGGTGCGGCGGGAAGGGGCGATGTGCCTGGATTTACAGAAACTCTTGAGTCTCTTCCCCATCCCTCTGCTCTCGACCTTGCTCTATGTGTCTTTTCCAGTGGTTGTTTCTAATTTGTATTCTTTAAAACTGTCATTGTGAGTGCTTTTGGTGAGTTCTGGGTCATTCCAGCAAGTTACCGAAATGGGGGATCACGAGACCCCCAAATTTATAACCAGTTGATCCGAAGTACCGGAGGCCCCCAACTGAGAGCTGCCAACGGAGTGGAAGCCGTCTGGTGCAAGACCATGACCTACGCCTGCAGAGTCTGAGGCTGACTCCAGGTGGTGTCGGAGTCAAACCCAACAGCAGGCCACTTGAACAGAACTGGGTGTTAGCTGGTGTCAGAGCATGAAGGGTTCTGGGGCACCTGGCTGGTGCAGTCGATTAAGCGTCCGACTCTAGGTTTTGGCTGTCGTGATCTCACTATCATGAGATCGAGCGAACCCATGGCAGCCCCGTGTCAGGCTCTACACCCAGCACTGAGTCTACTTGAGATTCTCTCCCTGTCCCTCTGCCCCTCCTGCTCATGCTCTCTCTTTCTCAAATAAACAAATATATCTTTAAGGGAAAAAAAAAAAGAATATGAAAGGTTCTTTCTGCAAACACAGCTACAAAATACTATTTACACACACACACTCAAATTATAAATGTGCAAATGTGCCATGACAATAAACACATTTTATTTTTAAAAATCGGACGTTCGGGTCAACTCCCAAATCAAATCCAACACCACATGAAAATCACATTAATACACGTGAATCCACCTTATCAATTTTTTTAAGTAGGCTCCATGCCCAGTGCGGAGCTCAACACAGGGCTCCAGCTCATGACCCCGAGATTAAGACCTGAGCTGAAAGCAGGAGTCGGATGCGTAACCAACTGAGCCACCCGGGCAGCCCCCGCCTCACTGCTTTCCACAGCTGCACAACAGTATCTCTACAGTGTGGATAATTCATGCTTTTCCAACCAAGACCTGGCAGTTGTTCGCTACCCATGCTTACAGCTAGCCTTGTGTGTTTGCGGTTTTGTACTTGTAAACCTGCATCTGCAAGGCAAATCACACATGTGGGCCTGCTGGATCGTGCGTAAATGCACGAGAATTTGGGAGACTACCAAAAGCCCCCCTGCACAGGTTACACCACTCCAGACTCCCACCACCAAGCTGCGCGTTCCTGTTCTCCCCGAGCCTCACCAGCTACGTGCACTGTCCAGTTTCTGAACATCTGCTGTTCTGGCAGGTGAGAAATCTAGGTCCGTGCGGTTTTAATGTGCATGTCCTTCGTTTTAGGTGAATCTGAGCATTTTTTCATATGCTTAAAGACTATCTGTGCAACTTTTTTAGAGACTTGCCTATTCGAGGGGGTTGGACAATTTTTTCCATGAGGTTTCAGGTCTTTTTTCTTTCAACTTCTAAGAGCAATTTGTAGAGTAGAAAAATTAACTCCTCCTTTATTATACAAAAGGCAAATATTTTCCCCTCTTTCTCACTTGTCTTTTGACTTGCAAAATCTTTTTTAAAAACCATTGGTAAATTCAATCTTTTACTGCTTTCTAGATTTTTAAATTTATTTTAAATTAACATGTAACGCATTATCTGTTTCGGGCGACAAGCCCGTGAGTCACCACTTACACGCTTCACAGTGCTCACCACAGCACAAACCTTCCCCAGTGTCCTTCACCGGCCACCCTATTGCTCATAGATTTTGAATCCTACAGAAAACCTTCCTCCAAGTTCATAATAAGGCATCTAAGTCAACTCTGTTATTTATGTATTTTTCAACACTGAGATCTCTGACCCAATGTAATTTATCCCAACACACATAAGAGGCAGAGCCAATTTTAAATTTTCACAAGTAGCTATCTAGTTGCCAGTATCATCTCTCTCAGAAGTGTGTTTTTCCCTCAGGGAAAAGAGATACCACCTTTTTATATACGAAATTCCCATATATTTTGAGGTCTATTCCTGAAATTTTACTCTATTGCGTGGATCTGTCTCAAAAGGAGCCAAAACAGTTTTAATTAGATACCTCATAGTAAGTTTTAATATCTAGAAGGACTGGTTTTTCTCCTTACTATACAAAGGCTTTCCTCGCCACTCTCACATGTTTATTTTTCCATATGAATCAATAAGGCTGGCTCCAGGAAAAAAAAAAAAAAAAGAAGTTATTGAAACTTAATTTTTTAATGGGATTTCATCAAATTTGTGTATAACGAGAAACGGCATCTTTAGAACAGAGTCACCATATCTACAAACAAGAGGTGTGACTATTCAAGGCATTTTTCTATCTTTCAGGAATATTTTCAGTTTTCATCAGAGATTTAGGACATTACTTTTCAGGATTATTTCTATATCCTTATTTACCTTTTATATAGCTGCTGGAGAGGGATTTTTCTCTTCCACCAGGGCTTCTAACTAGTTATTGTTTGGAAATATATTATTATATCCTGTCACTTTACTGATTTCTTTCATTTGAGGTTGTGTTAATTTTATCATTGACTTTCTGGGATTTTTCCAGGGTTTTACCTCTTTTGTTTCTAACACTTATGCACTTGCTCCATTTGTAGTAGGATATTCTCACTTCCCAAAATGTACATATAACTCGAGTCTACGTGATTTTCGGCTCTTGTGTGTATTACACTATTTCAATCTCAGATCACTGGAATCGGTGTCAAATCCTACCGCACCGTCCATTCTCACGCTCATCTCGTCACGACAATGACGAGCCAAACTAACATCCCCCGAACTCCTAGGGCCTCCACCTACGCTGATCGTAGCCCTGACAAACCAAGGTGCTGTCCCTAAACCCAACGCGGCTCAGTCTCTGGGACAGGGAGGCACGTAAGGGAGGTCCCCCTGGAATCCCAGAACGATCTCTTCGTGCTGCTCAACCGTGTCTCCAGCCACAGCACAGAATGAAGCCCCTGTAGCCATCTACCCTTTCCTCAGCTCCTGCCCTGGGAGCCAGGTGAGCGCCCAACTCTTGATCCAGGCTCAGCTCACACTCTCAGGGTCCTGAGATCAGCCCCGCGTCGGGCTCTGCCCGGGGCGTGGAGCCTGCTCGATGGCCTCTCTCTCCGCCCATTCTCTCGCCCTGGCCCCGCTCGCACTCTCTACTCTAAAAAACTTAAAATTTTTTTCAAAATTGTTAAAAGATGGCAAAGAAGTGTAACACTGTCAGGAAGAAGGCCAAGAAAGATGACTCAGATGGAGTCTGAGCCAGGTGGCAGCCAGCTGCAGGGTCCACGCCGCCTCTCCCAGGGTTACGCTACCTTTTCTCTCTTCACGCAGCTCACGACCCTGCCAAGGTCCTCAACATCAACGACAGGATTCAGATTCGGATGGTCTTTGGCACCGGACTCGTCCTCACTGGTGCTCTCAAAGGGCTCTTCCTCCTGGAACATCAACGCATCAGAAACACACTTTCAAAGTAGCAAAGCTCCCAAACTGTGAGTCCCCGGAGAGATAGGAGATGTATTAGGCCAGAGGTCAGCAAGCCAAGCCCCACAAGCCGAATGCAGCTAGCCTCAGGCCCAATCCAAGGGCTACTGTCACTTTACACATCATCTGTAGCTACTTTTACACATCACCGTGAGACGGCGGCAGGATTAACAGCTGCAACAGAAACCATCCGACCCATAAAGACAGAGTATCTACCAGCGAGCCCTTCACAGAAAAAGTTTCCTCATCTCTCTCTGAGACACAGAAGCAACCAGGCTTAGTGAGGAACTAAATGCAGGAATGAGGAAAAGGAAGGACTTAAGCATGGCTTTCAAGTTTCTTCTAGAAGTAACTGAGTTGGTGGTGCCGTTCACTGAAACGAGAAAGATGTGGGGAGAAACAGACCAGGAGTAGAAATGAAAAGCTCCATTTTGAATGTGTAAAATATGAGATGCCTCAGACATTCAAGCAGAGATTTTTAAAGAGGATGCACAGACGGGAACAAAATCAGGGCAAACCTCAGGGCTGGAAATACAAACCTGGGACTGGCCAGCACACAGACAGAACACAAGGCCACGAAACTGGATAAGCTCATCCAGGAAGAAAGTACCAACAAAGAACCGCGCACCAAGCCCTGAAACACTGCACCACGTAGAGGCTGGAAAAGGGAGGACGATCCCAAGTGAAAAAGAAAACAAAGCATGAGAATGGTATGGACAGTCAGGAGGAGAGTGATTCAAAGAAGTCAGTACCAAACACTGCTGAGAAGTCAAGTAAAATGAAGACACAGAAATATCCTCGGGGCCTGACAAAACCATGTCCTGGAGCCTAGGAAAGAGCAGCTGCTGTGGGGCAGAGAGCCAGTCTGGAGAGCCAGTCCGGAGTTGGGGGGTGTGACCTGGGACTTCTGCTCCCCGATGCCGGGTGGAGGGCACTGAACACCCCCACTCTGGAAAATAACACGGGGGCACCTGATGGCTCAGCTGGTTGGGCATCTGCCTTCGGCTCGGGTCATGGTCTGGAATCCTGGGATCGAGCCCCACATCAGGCTCCCTGCTTGGCGGGGAGTCTGCTTCTCCCTCTGCCTGCTATTCCAGAGCCTGTGCGCACTCTCTCTCTCTCTTCCACTCTTGTTCCATCTCAAATAAATAATTATTTTTTTTAAAAAAGAAAAGAACACTAAATAACAGAGTATTTTAATAACACAATTTTTTAAATGTGTCACTGAGTTGGCAAACATAGGATGAATTCAAAGAGGACAAATAAGAACTAAAAAGGGTAGAGGTAAGTAAGCCAGAGACGGAACGGAGAGTATCCGCCGGCCTCCAGAGAACCTGACAGCCAGACAGGACCAGCGAAAAGCAGGCAAAGTCGAGGAGATGATACGGGGAGGAGAGACTAACACAGAAGACCAAAGTCAAAGCTGGCACCCTACGAGGCTGCATTTCTCATATACAGATAAATTAGAAATAAATATTCTGAGCTGGAGGAGAAAGCAGAGAAGACAGGCAGAAAATTAGGGGGAAAAAAACAGAGCAAAGAAAAAATAAAAGGATTTTCCAAAGCTTCTGAAGTTTTTGGGAGGGGTAGAAGAGAATCTTATAATAAAACTTCAGAATCAAATTAAAATGAAGTTCCCAAAAGCAATACTCTGACTAAAAGACAGCTGATCAATGTGGTCAATTTTCTGGGGGAAAAAACGAAATTTACTCTGATCTAGAACCCTACTAAGTGAAGCATCAGTTTACTCCAAGTGCACAATAAAGAATGCAGACATGAAAATTCTGAAAATTTCCTTCCAAAACAACCCTCCTCACACCCTAGAGATTGTGCTCCAAAATGAGAGTCAACCAAGAAATAAGAAGACAAGATACCAGAACCAGGGACTCCAACCCAGGAAGCCAGTCAACGGAAGGACTTCATCCGTACAAGTCTTGGAGAAGAGCCATGCATCCAAAACCGTGGAGGAGAAAGGAATCGTGAGAACCCTCCAAGAAATCAATAAAAACCACAGGATACTGAAAAATAATTTTCAGTTCCACTAGAATTTTGGAATGAGTCAGTGACAATCATAGAGAGATCAAAGCAGATGCAGCCACTACCTAAGGGAAATAAGTGTACAGGAGCGAACACGGGACACCACAGAACACAGACGGGAGGAGCACGTGCGCAGTCAACAGATACGGTCTGGCCAGGAAGTGAGATCCAACCGCACAAAGAAAATGAGAAGAAGGGAAGTGATACCATGTGTGTGTCCATGTGAGACAGAGACTTTGAACTGCTTTAAAAATCAAGAAATAGCAAGAAGAGCCTACTATTTAGGAATACAGAGGTAAATATCTGATGAAAAAGCTAGAATTAAAAATGACTGCCCTGGGAAAGTAAGAATTAGAATAAGGCAAGAGAGTATAGTTTTTAATTATAAGCCTAGAAGCACTATTCTAGTGCTTTAAACGTACAAGTGTTTAAATGTACAAGTGTTACTTTTGATTAAAAAAATTTTTTTTATCTAAGTTTGTTTAAACGTTAAGACCCGAGGCTGGTATCAGCTAAAATGGCAGAGTAGGTAACTCCTCGGGGCTGTCCTCCCACAGAACAACCAAAAGTTAAGATTTAACTCTAATTCCCGGAGATCTGACAAAGGTTTACAAGAACCAAGTAAACACTGAATCGAGAAAAAGGAACCTTGTGGTGCCTGCGTGGCTCAGTCGGTTGAGCATCCCAACTCTTGATCTGGGCTCAGGTCATGATCTCAGGGTCCTGGGATCGAGTCTCGCAGCAGGCTCCGCACTCAGCAGGGAGTCTGTTTTAAATTCTCTCGCCCTCTCCCTCTGCCCCTCCCACTCCTCAAGCCCAGGCACACAGGCTTTCTCTCAAAAATGAACTAATAAATCTTAAAGAAAATTATCATATGAGCTCTCCGATATGAGGAATTTGAGAAGCAGGGCAGGAGGTTGTAGGGGGTAGGGAAGGAAAAAGTGAAACAAGATGGGATCGGAGGGAGACAAACCGTAAGACTCTCTAAATCTCACAAAGCAAACCGAAGGCTGCTGGCGGGTGGGGGGTAAGGATGGGGCGGCTGGGGGATGCGTATTGGGGAGGGTATGTGCTATAGTGAGTGCTGCGAAGTGTGTTAGCCTGATGACTCACAGACCTGTACCCCTGAAACAGGTAATACATATGTTAATAGAAATAAATAAATAAATCTATCTTTTTTAAAAAAAGGAAACTTAAAAACAACATCCAAGGAAATCTGCCACAACACTAGCTGAAAACAAACTGAAGAAACAGATTTCAGAAACCATGCACAATAGACAGTTTTCACCAAGTCACTAAACAAACAATTACAACCCAACAAACTACAAAAATAAACCCTGAGCAGGGGAAAGAATCTGATTTCCAGAGTTAACATATTACAATATTCAAAACTTGCAGCTTTCAACACAACCAGCACAAAGAAGGAATAAAAGTCTGGCCCACCCAAGGGAGAAATCGACCGAAACCTTCCCTGAGGAAACGCAGACTTCCCCAATAAAGACTTCAAGTCAATGGTCTTAAAAATGCTCCAAGGGGGCACCTGGGTGGCTCAGTGGGTTAAAGCCTCTGCCTTCAGCTCAGGTCATGATCCCAGAGTCCTGAGATCGAGCCCCGCATCGGGCTCTCTGCTCCTCGGGGAGCCTGCTTCCCCCTCTCTCTCCTCTGCCTACTTGTGATCTCTGTCTGTCAAATAAATGAATAAAATCTTTAAAAAAAAAAAAACAAAAAGACTAGCTAGAAAAGAGAACAGGATATACAAACAGCAGTGGACACATACAGAACGAAGGAAACATTTGTTTCTTATTTGCTTTTCCTGTTCCTCTGAACAGGATGATTCCAAGGCCATGTTCGTCAATCTACAGAACAATGTAATGGTGGGGAAGAGACAAACAAGAGACAGAAAGAGACCCAGAAAACACAGAGAAAAAGCCCTTTATCCCAGAGCACAGAGTGGCTTTGACAGGAATCGGTCGGGCCCACGGTGTCCTGCGGCACCAGAGACGGGGAGGGAAGCGTTACAGGAGATCTGGCAGCTTCCCGTGATAGCCGGAGGAACACGCAGGGAGAACAAGTACTGAACAGCCAGTCCCCTGGGAGAGCGAGAAGGGAACTTAAACAAGAGCGCTGGATGCTGCTGGGCAGGTCTGAGTGCACACATGGGCCTCAAACCGGGGTCAAGGAGCAAGCAGCAGGCAAAGAGGTGGGCAAGTGGCAGGTTTCAACCTGGTCTGGGGTTTGACCGGTCGGGTTAGTAGACTGGAAGGCAAGGCAACTGGAGATCGTTCGTCAAAGAATGAGCATAAAACCCAAACTGGGAAAGGACAGAAGCGGCATAAGCAGTTTTCATTATCCAATGAAAAAGCTATGAAACCAAAAGAATTTTAAAGTAGGACACGTGAGAGACCAGAGGCAAGGTCACGGGAACATGAAATTTCAGAGGTGACTGCGGAAGTGAGGGGCCAAGGTCAACGAAGACAATGGCTGCTGGAGGCGTGAAGGCCAGGCACCTGGCAGGCAGGACACTGCATCAGTCACCCACACGAACGGCTTTTCCCCAAAGGGGAATGACAGGAACAGGGTGCAGAGAAAGTGAGTCAGAAAGTAAGGTGCTTCCTGAATGACGCAAGTGAGCAGGTGACCAAAGGCAGACTGACAGCCGTGATGACAGCGGCAGTGGAACCATCCGGTGACATGAGCTTCCGAGGAACGAGGGTCCCTGAACAAGGACCGGAGACATGTTTCGAAAGTGAGGGACAAAAAGAGAGGAACCTAGGGTGACGGGCAGCCTTCCAGTCCGAGTGACTAACGCAGCCGTCCAGCGAGAGAGTCGGGAGGAAGACGTGCTTAGGGGATACGAGGTTGGGACACACAACCTCAGCCTCGGCAACGACAGAAGCCCCCTAGGCTGGCCGCACGACCGCTGCAGCAGAGAACCGGGAGGGCGCGGCGCGCACGCTGGCAGCCCTGGGAAGGCCCGCCTCTCGCACACGCCGCCCCAGAGCCGCATCTCCCTTCTAACCAGAAGCCAGGAACGGCGTTTCTGGGGGCAGAGGTGAGGCCCAGCGAGCATCCCCACACACAGGACAGCGGCGAGACCCGGACACGGGGGCTGCGTACCGCGGACGATTCGCACTGGCCTCTCTTGCAGCTGCCGTCACAGGGCTTCTTCTCTCCTTTCTCGAGTGTCTGCAGCCGAGCGAGGAACTTGGTCTTCCAGGCTCTGAAGTCGGCCTCGATGCTGCCGTGTGTGCTGTTTGCCACGTCACAGTCCCCCTCCCCTCTCGCCACCACGCGGTGGGCACCAAGCATCCAGAGCCACTTGTCAACCTTCTTGCCAACCTGCAAGAAGACAGAGGAGCTAAGACGCAGTCCTCGAACTAACAGGCTGGGAGCTGGCCCTGCAAAAGGCCCGAGTTCCTCCGGGAGGCCGTCACCGACCCCATCACCGACCCCGTCACCAGCTGGTGCCGGAAGAGGAACTTGGCCTCAACGGGCCCTCCGGCCCCAGCCACAACCTACAAACACTACAAACACTACACTGGCTACAGAACCCGCAAAAGACTCTTTATAAACAAAGGGACAAACCCCTTTACTAGGGTAAGGGTTGCTGCCTTAAAAGACTGAAAACTACTATTCTAAGTCATGGTCAGAATAAAGTAACTTGTTAGCAGAAAAACTTTGTTCCAAAAGGCAGCAAAGCGCATGTTAATAATAAAGGGCAACGCAGTCCGTCTGGCCAGACTCAGACCTCACCAGCTCCAAACTCGGACACGCTGCAGGTGGCGGCGGCTACCGAGCAGCAAGGTGAGGAGTTCAGAATCCGAACGGGCCCCTGAGGGCCAGGCATTACTCAGAGCATGTGCCTGCCTGAACTAAACCAGTCTGGGGTCTACTTCCTTCGAAAATATGGTCAGAAACACACACCTTGATACAACAACTGAACGAAAACAAGCTTCAGGAAAGATCTCCACCTGCACCTGCACTCACGTTCTATCGAGGACATGTGGGCCAGGCGGGGCCCATGTTGGGAAGAGGTACAAGTACAAAAGTTCTAGTAACTGTTAAGAACCACAAGAAACAGAGATGCTCTGTATTTTTTTTTCTTAATTATTTAAAGTATAGAGAACAGGGCGCCTGGGTGGCTCAGTGGGTTAAAGCCTCTGCCTTCGGCTCAGGTCATGATCTCAGGGTCCTGGGATCGAGCCCCACATCGGGTTCTCTGCTCGGCGGGGAGCCTGCTTCCCCCTCTCTCTCTGCCTGCCTCTCTGCCTCCTTGTGATGTCTCTCTCCCTCTGTCAAATAAATAAACACAATCTTTTTAAAAATAAATGAAGTATAGAGAACAGACTGCAAAAGAAAAGGAGCCAAATTAACTTCATTTAGAAAAAAGATCTAGGAAAACAAAACAATGTTTTATTACTTAAAAGAAAATATATGTCCTTCTTCTACTTCCCTTTAAAAATTAACACTAAAGCGTGGTAAGTCAATCAAAGAAAGACAACTATCATACGATCTCCTTGATATGAGGAAGTGGAGATGCAATGTGGGGCGCTTGGGGGGTAGGAAAAGAATAAATGAAACAAGATGGGGTCGGGAGGGAGACAAACCATAAGAGACTCTTAATCTCACAAAACAAACTGAGGGTTGCTGGGGGAAGAGGGTAGGGAGAGGGTGGTGGGTTATGGACATTGGGAGGGTATGTGCTATGGTGAGTGCTGTGAAGTGTATAAACCTGGGGATTCACAGACCTGTACCCCTGGGGTTAATAATACATTATATGTTAATTAAAAAAAAAAAAGAAAGAAAGAAAGAAAAAAAAATCAGTGACTAAAAGACAATGAGCTCAACTGTAACTGTATATAGGGTTAGCTTGAGCCATAAAGGTTGTTCAACAACAGAACAGGTGGCTGAGAAAGTCCAGAGAATCAGTGATCTTCATCCCCAAGGTCCTGCCTGGGGACAGCACACTGAACACGATGGCCATGAACCCAGGCCACTATGACATCAGACAATAGGAGGTATAAGCATTTTATTCAATAAAAATTTACTTGGGAACCTACTACACCCCATGCGTGGATACATATATGTAGCAATTCCCCCCAAAAAGAGTAACACAAGAAGTTCATTATTAAACACCAAAGTTTGGGGATGACGTCACATACACATGTGAATGTGTGTGCATATGAATTGTTTTTTTAATTACAATAGAGAATTTATCCCCATATTTCAACACATACCTACCTTGTTGAAGTGGCTCGCATAGGAAGAATTTCCCAGGCCAAACACAGCGTACCTCATACCCTTCAGGTAAGTTTTGCCAAATCGAAAATCACTGGCTGCTTCCTCCAACCACTTGCAGAACCACTCTGCACTTTCAGTGGGTCGACCATCAGTGTACGTAGCAACCATGAAGGCACAAACGTTTTTACTAGTAACCTAACAAGAAAGTAATTATTTCAGAAGAATATTTAACATACAACTTATCAGTAAGAAAATCCCTTTTTGAAAAGCTGACAACCATGGGCGCCTGGGTGGCTCAGTCGTTAAGTGTCTGCCTTCGGCTCAGGTCATGATCCCAGGATCCCGGGATCGAGCCCCACGTCAGGCTCCCTGCTCAGCAGGGAACCTGCTTCTCCCTCTCCCACTCCCCCTGCTTGTGTTCCCTCTGTCGCTGTGTCTCTCTGTCAAGTAAACAAATAAAATCTTTTAAAAATAAATAAAATAAAATAAAATAAAAATGCTGACATCCACGTGAATACTAATCTCTAAGGACAAAGGTGCTTTCAAAACATTATTCATTTTCAAAAGTGAAAGAAAACAAAGCAAGGACACCACGCATGGGGAGAAAACCCAGTCTCCTGCTCCTGCCAATATACTCCCCGGGGCCCCTAACTATATACTCCATTCCAATTCCCAAGCAGTAGTTCCTATGGTCTCCAGTTGTCATACAGGAACAAAATCCACATCAGGAAAAAACACAGGAAGAGATCTTTAAAATTACCTAAAAAATTAAAGCAACAAGACTTTTTAAATGTCAAGTAACTTATTCACTCAGTACCGTCATCTACGTGGGGAAACAAAATACGCCTCCGTCCTGCCGGCCACGGTTTCCATCTGTTTGAATGCACCTTAGAAATTCTAAGTCACGAGGTAGGTTATAAGCAATCCATTATTAATAATAAAGTCTGAAAGTCCAGACTAATAATTTTTCACAAGTAATTCTGAGCAGATTCAAGCTCGCTCATTTGCACTCCGCTATTCTCTTACGGGAGAAAGAAATGGCCACAGCTGGCAAACGATGTGCCACTGGCCCAGTCCGGCCCACGGCCTGCTCTGTTTCATAGAGCGTTATCGGGACACAGCCACACTCATCCATTACGTATTGCCCACGGCTGCACAAAAGATGATGTTTACCATCTGGTCCGTTCTAAGAGAAGTTCATCGACCCCTGCTCTACGAGCTTCAGAATCATCTGGAGCACCTGTCAAATTACCGTCCCACATCCAGGGCTGGGCTGCATTTCTAGCAAGTTCCCAGGAGATGCTGATACTGCCCATTCAAGGACCACACCGAGAACCCCTACTATAAGGAAACTCCCCTGAGCACAGCTAAAAGGAAGAGGATTTCTCAGGTGAAGAAATTACACCCACGTAGATGTTAAGTAACGCAGGGACGTCACACAGGTAATAAGAGATTTCTCTGACTTCACAATCCATACTCCTTCTGCTACCCAAGCGGCTCCGACCTCTTAGCTCACACGTGGTTCATAGGCCCAGCACATGCCACCCATCACCTTCGGTCGACTACGAGGTCAGTAGCAGGAGGGAGGAGGGAACGTCAAACCACCACCCTTTCCCACCCTTACTCCCGCCACAGGGAAGATCTCACGCCAGGGGGATGGGTCCCACACCACACACTCAGCACCTCTGACACTGCAAACTCAACCAACTCAAATTCCTTAGCACGAAAATTAAATTTATTCTGAAGATTCTATTTATCCCGCAACGCAGGAGGTCAATCCCACTTGAGAGTCTGGACTGAAGGAAAACATGACCCAGTCACCAACCTCCTCTACTAGATGATCATCTGGGTCATAGTCTTTCAGATCGACGACTGCCACAGGCAGATCTAGGGAGGTAACCGCTTCAGCAAGACTTGCTGCAAATCCCTAGTAGAGAATAAAAAAGAGAAAAAAAATCACATAAAGTCCTCAAGAAGCTAAACAAGCAAAACAGTCTTCACTTACGCCGGCTGCCAAAGGAACAGGCATTTATCGTGAGGAGCCTTTCCACTGACAAACGTTTAGCATCATCAACACAAACACTACTCCCACTTCTTCCACTTCCACAAGTCAGCCGTTCGGCTGTGCGGTTCTCACTCTGTACGGACACGTCCGGCACAAAATCTAAACGGGCTTTTGGCGATCCGGCGCCTTGCGCTGCTAGAATAGACATCGGTGATAAGAAATCCCGGAGAGGGAAGAGAACGTGACGTAGGAGAAACGTGACACGCTTCTGGAAGACAGAAAGCAAACAGAAGCAGGCTGACAGGGAGCAGAAAGCCCGAGGGGAGAGTCCCTATGCCTGACAGAACCCTGGACAGACTCTGGGCTCAGAAACAGCCACGATGGTGGAGCCAGGAGGGAAGCCCGGGGCAGAGAGGAACCGAGCGGCAGTCTGAAGACGGGACAAATGCGCTCCAAGCCCAGGCAGCATCTGCCCTTCACCCCCCGATAAAACACCCGCTAGCTGACCGTCGGCTCCCCACCTCCCAGGACGAAAGCGAGGCCCACCGAGCATCCGTTACTTTAGTGGCATCTACCATGCAGACCGTCCTGGGCGGTATCACCCAACAGTGACAATACGTGCACAGTCCCTGCAGCGGGGAGCTCACGTTCTAGCGGACAGAGACGAGCAGACGTGGAAATGAGAAAGGACACAGTTGGTCAGGTGATGACCAGGGTAAGGGGGGAGAACACAGGGAAGGACAGATATGGGGACAATTGTTATTTTACACAGGGAGGGTCGGGATGGGTGCATGAGATAAAAAATAAATAAATATTCAGTCTTTCTCGCTAGTTCCTGGCACAAAGCTCCTACAACACTTGGCACTTCCTGGCTCTGGTAAGCTAATGAGAGAACTCATGGGGAGGCAGGTCCCAGGTAGCTCCAGGCTGGGAGCCGGTCACCACAAAACCAACTGTGTGATTAAAGGCTTAGAACCTTCACCACCATTGATCCCAGTGAGTTCAATCGTCTATGGCCTAGGATTTGAAATGTCCAGTAAAAGCCCCTCATGGCAGGACTCGGAGTCTGTGGGTGCTGCTGTGCTGAAGCGGTGGTGGGCACAGAGTACGCATGGAAGCTCCAAGCCCGCCTCCCCGCCAAACCTTGCCCTATGCGAGTCTACCATTGTCTGCGTCTGCCTTGTATCCTTCCTAAAACTGGGAAGCATACTTAGTCGAGAAATTTCCCGATTCTGTGAATCCTTCCAGGAAACGATCAAACCTAAGGAGAGGACTGCGGGGTCGACTTCATAGCTGGTCCAGTCACGAGCACCGGTGGCCCCTGGGACTTGGGACTGGCACCTGAAGCGGAGACAGCCATGCAGACTGCGTCCTTACACCCGTGGAGTCTGACAAAAACTCTGCATTGTTCGTGTCACAACTGGACGGCCAGTGTGGAGAAGCGACACGTATGTGGTGCGACAGACTTGAGCCGAGCCTGAAGCATGTGGGAGACAAGCCACGAGGCTGCCCCACGCAGAGCAACGGGTACGTGAACAGGCCCACAGGAGGGAGCGGGCTTGGCAAGGAGGTCAACAGGACTAGAGACGTGAGGACCAAGGACAAGAGGTAAAAGAGACGGTGGAGAATCGGAGGCGAGGGCCTCCGGCCACTGGGAGGGCTCGGATTCACTCTAAGTGAACGAGGAGGTCAGTGCTGGGTTTTAAGCTGAAGGGAACGTGATTTCACGTAAGTTTTCGAAGTCCCCGAGCTGCCGAGCTGAGAGGACACTGAGGCCAGGGGAGGGGCTGAGCAGCATTGAATGAAGGGGACCGGCCAGCAGGGAGGGGACCGCAGTGACCCAGACTAAGGCAGAGGGTGCCGTGAGCCAGAGTGCTGAGACGCAGTCGGCAGCTGGATCCATTCTGAAAGTAGAACAAACAGCATTTGCTACCAAGGGCATGTGGGTAGCAGGAAAAAGAAGAGAATTCAAAGACTTGCTGTTGTTTTAACTAGTCAACTGGAAACAACTGGAAAGATGAAGTTGCTGTTTACTGAAATGGTAAGGGTTCTACGTGGAAAAAAAAAAAAAAAAATGGGAGTTCACTGGGATGCCTGGGCGGCTCAACCGGTTAAGCCTGTGCCTTCGGCTCAAGTCATGATCCCAGGACCCCGGGATGGAGCCCCGAGTCAGGGTCCTTGCTCAGCAGGGAGCCTGCTTCTCCCTCTGCCTGCTGCTGCCCCTGCTTGTGCTCCCTCTCTCCCTCATTCTGACAAATAAATTAAAAAAAAAAAAAAAGGGGGGGGTTCAGTTGAAGCGTACTAATGTCGAGAGGCCTACCGGACGTCACATGGAGACCTACGACAGCCCACTGGACAGGAGAGACGAGCTGAGGGGAACAGTTCAGATTAGAAACGGACACAAACGAAGACGTGCAGGTCAGATCCAGTCCTCCATTTGTGTCCGTGGGTAAAAGCTCCCGGGACCCAGTCGTGCTGTTCAATTTACCCGCGGTCTGTGGTCTCTACAGCGCGGAGCTGAGTAGATGCAACGAGGCATATGGCCACAAAAACTACAAACCTAAAAACATAGCATATAAAATAAAATACCTTGGGCGCCTGGGTGGCTCAGTGGGTTAAGCCGCTGCCTTCGGCTCGGGTCATGATCTCAGGGTCCTGGGATCGAGTCCCGCATCGGGCTCTCTGCTCAGCGGGGAGCCTGCTTCCCTTCCTCTCTCTCTGCCTGCCTCTCTGCCTACTTGTGATCTCTGTCTGTCAAATAAATAAATAAAATCTTTAAAAAAAAAAAATAAATAAAAAAAAAAATAAAATAAAATACCTTGCCCTTTATAGAAAAAGTTTGCCAAATTACATCTAACAAATAAGAATATGAAGCTCTAGATGACAAGATTCCTGAGAGTGAGTGCAAATAAAGACAGGGTCTCAGGGATCGTGCCTTGGGACACTCCTGTCTTTCAAGGTCAAGAAGATGAGGAGAAGGGGCGCCTGGGTGGCTCAGTGGTTAAAGCCTCTGCCTTCGGCTCAGGTCATGATCCCAGGGTCCTGGGATCGAGCCCCGCATCGGGCTCTCTGCTCAGCGGGGAGCCTGCTTCCCTTCCTCTCTCTGCCTGCCTCTCTGCCTACTTGTGATCTGTCAGATAAATTAAAAAAAAAAAAATCTTAAAAAAAAAAAGAAGAAGAAGAAGATGAGAAGTCTGCAAATGGTGAGGAAGACTAGCCTTGGCTGAGAAGGAGAGCACAGCGTCGAGGCAGACAAAGTGAGAATTACTGAGCAACGTGGAAGTCACTGGGAACACGTCAGGATGTGCAAGCCTCACAAGAGCGGCCCAAGGCCAACAGGCGCAGGGAAATTAGAGAGGTGGAGTTAGGGGCGCAGACGCTTTCAAGGAGCTTTATTCTTAAGAAACAAAAACAAAAAAAAACTGACGTGGTAGTAGGACGGAGATGTGGGGCCAATAGGAAACGTGGCTTGCCCCGACCCACGACGCACAGGAAATCTGTAATTAGAAAACACAAATGTGTGCACACAGAACCAGAGAAAATCCACAACAGCTACACCATCGGTCTCTCTTCTATACTAACAGAAAGCCGCGGATCACTAAGAAGAGTTTAAGAACAAGCAGCAGGAAGGAGAAATAGCAGCAACAGAAAAAGTGAGAAAGCAGACAAATCAGGAAACAGAAAAAGCGAATTCATTGAGATACACTCTTTTTTTTTAAGATTTTATTTATTTGAGAGAGAGAAAAAGCGAGCACAAGCAGGGAGAGCCACGAGGCAGAGGGAGAAGCAGACTCCCCGCTGAACAGGGAGCCCAATGCTGGGCTCGATCCCAGGACCCTGGAATCACTACCTGAGCCAAAGACAGATCCTTAACCAACTGAGTCACTCAAGTGCCCCTACGGAGACATATTCTCAAATTACTAATAAAATAATATGAAAACTGAAAAAAAGTGGTGTTTTTGCAACTAAAAACATAATAGCCAAAATTAAACATTCAAAAAAGAAGGTCTGGAATTGAAATCTCACAACCCAGAGAAGAAAGAAAAAGTTACAAAAGAGGAAAGATGTAAAACAAAGGAGCCATCCAAAAGCTCTAACATTCAACCAACAAGAGTCCCAGAAAGAAAAAAAATTAAATAAAATGGAGGGGGAAAAATTTTTCCCAAGAAATCTTAACAGAAATGCTCACAAATCTTCAAAAGAGCCCAAGTGTCCAGCATAATAGCTAAAAAAAAGCCAATTTAGACACCGCCTCAAAAAAGTTCCAAACATAGGGGTACTTGGGTCACTCCGTCAGCTAAGCGTCTGCCTTGGGGCTTGGGTCATGATCCTGGGGTCCTGGGATTGAGCCTCACACTGGGCTCCTTGCTCAGCGGGGAGCCTGCTTCTCCTTTCCCTCTGCTTGTGCGCATGCTTGCTCTCTCTCAAAAAAACAAGTAAAACCTTAAAAAAAAAAAAAAAGTTTGAAACATCAAGGACAAAGAATTGATTCTAAAAGCTTCCAGAAATAAAAGAAGTTAAGTCATTGACAAAGGAATGAGGAGACCAGCTCCGATAGTGAGGTGACACCTTCGAAGTTGTAGGGAAAAGCTGATCTCCCCTACCCAGACGTGAACCCATTCAGTGTGAAAGCAGAGTAAAGAAACTCCAATGGCACAGCTTCAAGGAGGGTCGTCTAACCCATATCAGCAAAGAGGCGGCCCACGATAAAGCCAGTGAGATCTGAGGAATGTCTGTGTTAATTACTATCAGGAATCGGTAACTTTAACATCGATAATCTAGAAACACAGCACACACAGGTTAAAAAAACAGCCGTGAGAGAAACCAAAAATCCGGAACAGCTCAAAGGATTCACTAGAGAGCACTTTCCATTATGAACCCTCCGCACGCCTGGACTTGGGACAACCTGCGAGTGCAGATGTGATCCTCTAGAAAACATTAAAAACACACACGAGAGAGGCTATGAATGAGATCTTCTATAAACAACATAAAAGGACTTCGTTCTGGCTGCCCAGATGCCTTTTTCACCTTTCTGCCGGTTTCCCACCTCTGTTGCTTACAGCTGAACTCGGCATGACGAGACCCTCTACTAAGAAGTGGAATATAGACCCTTCGCTGCACTTCCGCAAAACCAAGAATCTTACTCTGCAAATGTCCACAGGAGGGCAGTGCACCCCTCCTCAGTCCCACACAAAAAGATCTGGACACTGACTTTTCTTAAGCTTCATTTTCACGTCCACCTTAGAATCCTCTGACCCGCTGTGGCCTCCATAACGAGGAAGCCGGCAGCGTATGCGTCTGCAGCACGTATCTACTTTAAACACTATGCAGTATCTGTGGTCAACCACTTAACGCTATTAAACAAAATACACTTTACTAAGTGGACGTGTGAAGTTGTGAAAGTCAGGCCGCACCCGGGACACCACTGCGGACATGGTCTTTCACTGTCCCCTACTTCTACATGCACCATCAGTAACAGGCTTAGACCTCCGCGAGGCAGAGGTGACCTTCAGAACAGAGACCCTTCGTGACAGTGACCAGCTGACACCACCAACCCGCTGGAACTGGGCCCAAGGAATAGAAACCCACCCGGCACCCCAGAAAGGAAAAATGTAAGCTGGAAAAGGAAAAAAAGATGAAAAAAAAAATCAGAAGACCAATTCCGTTCGCTGTTAGTGGACACTTTCAAGGCATCGTGTACAAGATCAGGAAACCCAAGGAAAAGCACCGCATGAGGTTCTCACCTTCGCGGTTCCAGTCTGGGAACCATAGAAAATCTTCACTCCGGACACGGAGACCTCCTTCCTTTGAAGAGAGATAGAGCCTTCTGTCCCCAAATCCCGGCTTGCTTTTGGAGCCGATTTCTCCTGGGAGCTCTTGTCCTTGAAGACAAACAAGTACACAAAGTCCATCAGGTCCGAATCCTCTCCCAACTTCAACAGGGGTGAAAACTAGCAGACACCGACGGACTTTACTCTTCTCCTGATCCCTCTGGTGTCCTCCTCAAATAATGACCTGTGGGCATACAGCTGGGTCCCTGAAAGGCCGGTCCCAGGCTTGCTGAGACGATGAAGACCCCACTCCCTCCAGGAAAAACTGCGCATACACCCCCGCCAGACGGGCTTCAGCGAAGGGACAGCAGGAATTACACACTGATCCTGAGTTAGGGGTGAGGAAGGAGGAGATACCTGCCCTTTGGAGACAGAGAGGAGATTCCTTTTTTACAAGTTTACTTTTCCACTACGGAGTCTTCCTGTAACTGGAGAGCGAGACACCCGCAGCCCCTCAAAACATACGTATTTAACTTAGTCCATAGTAACTTGGACTCTAAAAACGAGAATAAATTCTTTAGGCATAAAAACAAAGTCTAGACACCACACGGAAAGTGCAGGCTCCTCTCAGTTCTTCCGAACCCCGAACCCCGAGAGAACCGGCCCTGATGCCCTGCGCGAATCCGGCCCCTCCGTGCTCCCGGTAAGAAGGAACCGCTTACCCGCCTCCTGACGACGATCTGGAAGCAAATCCACAGGCTGATGCCACAGGCCAAGCCCACGTACACGTAAAACCTGTTTGTCCACAGCGAGACCCAGGGCGACGAGGAGTCCCAGGCGCCCGCGGGATCTGCATCGGAGCGACACGCACGAGTGACCTGACTGGGAGCGCACAACGCGGCTCACCCCAGCCGCAAGGACACAAACGGAACCCGACCTTCGCCTTCACGGACCGGGTCGGACACCGACAGAAGCGGCGCGGCCCGCACCGGGAGCGGCAGGACACCGCACGGACCGCCCGCACCGGGGGGCGACAGGACACCGCACGGACCGCCCGCACCGGGGGCGACAGGACACCGCAAGGACCGC